>NC_091130.1:48425160-49025160 GCF_040183065.1 Periplaneta americana
CCTTAGCTCTGCCAGATTAAATAAATAAATATATTATTATTATTATTATTATTATTATTATTATTATTATTATTATTAAGTTAATAATTTGGCATAACGTGTTATAGCACAAGTCCTTCACAAAGATGGTAGAGAAACATGATGTAACTTACAGCCAGATAAATATAATATTGTATTGTGCTTGGAAACATGTACTTACAATATGATTTTTATATTGCAATTGCATTTCTGAGAGTCATACTAGTTTCTTCAACTGCATATAAAAGATAATTTTATTCCTATTTTTTTGGCATGGAAATATGAACTCTATCCATATTCCTACCACTCGTCCTGTAAAACAAACGAAGGTGGAAAAGAATGTCCCTTCGAAAATTGTTCGAAATGTGCAGAATTTTGAAAATTGTTCGAAATATCCACAATTTCGAGAGTTGTTCAAAATGCTCAAAATTTTTTTAAAATGCTGAAAATGCTCAAAATTTCAATTCACTCTAGACTCACACCCACGTCACTCGATTCGCTCCACAGTCACGCTCCATTCACCACCGATGCACTCTGTGATCACTCGCGAGTCGGTCTTAGATCACTCTTTGATTACTGGCGCTTCACTCCAGAGTAACTCTCGATTCAGTTTTAAATCACTATTGACTAATTCTCTATTCACTCCGGTGTCATTCTCGATTCACTCTTAGAACATTCTTCAGTCTATCTCGATTAAATCCCGAGTCACACTCGGTCCATTTTCGAGTAATTCTCGATTCACTCTTATGTAATTATCGATTCAGTCTCGAGTCACTCTTAGATCAATCTCGATTCACTCCCAAGTCACTCTCGAGTAATTCTTTGCTCAGTGTCGTGTCACTAGATTCAACACTCAGTCCACCTTAGATCACTCTATTCACTCTCGATATACTCCCCAGTCACTCTTATATCACGTTCATGAGTCACTCCTGATTCCCTCCGGAGTCGCTCCTAATTCACTCCAGTTCCTCCTAATTAACTCCAGTTCACTCCTAATTAACTCCGGTTCACTCCTGATTTAATCCCGAGTCACTACTGATCCACTCACTAGTCAATCCCGATACGCTCATCAATCACTCCTGATACACTCCTAATTAACTCCTGGTTCACTCCTAACCGACTCCGGCTTAATCCTGATTCACTTCCTAGTCACTCCTGATTCACTCCCTAGTCACTCCTGATTCACTCGCTAGTCACTCCTGATTCACTTGCGAGTCACTCCATATTCACTCCTAATTAACAGTGGTTCATTCCCGAGTGACTCCAGATTCCCTCCCGAGTCACTCCTGATTCATTCCCGACTAACACCCGATACCCTCATGGGTCACTCATCATTAACTCCCTGTTCACTCCTAATTCACTCCCGAGTCACTTCTATTCATTCACGAGTCACATCGAGTCACTACTGATTCAATCACGAATCGCTTCCAATACGCTCATGAGTCACTCCTGATTCACTCCCGAGTCACTCCTAATTAACTCTACGATTATAACAAATTAACTCTGGTTCACTCCCAATTAATACCGGCTCACTCGAAGCCACTCCTGAATCACTCCCGAATCACTCCTAATTAACTCCGGTTCACTCTTATTCACTCTCAAATCTCTCCTGATTCACTCCCAAGTCACTCCTAATTAACTCCCGGTTCCCCCCAATTAATTCCAGCTCACTCCAGGCTCACTCCTGGTTCACTCTCGAGCCACTTCTGATTCGCTTTCGAGTCACTCCTGAATCACTCCAGAGTCACGCCTAATTAACTCTCGGACCACTCCTAATTAACTCCGGTTCACATCTGATTCACTCCCGCGTCACTCCTATTCACTTCCAAGTCACTCCTAATTAACTCCCGGTTCCCTCCCAATTAATTCCGGCTCACTCCCCAGTCACTCCCGGTTCACTCTCGAGCCACTTCAGATTCGCTCACGAGTTACTCCATACACGCTCGTGAGACACTCCAAAATCACTTCCGAGTCACTCCTAATTAACTCCGGTTGACACCACATTCACTCCCGAGTCACTCCTGGTTCACACCCAAGTCACTCCTAATTAACTCCCAGTTCTCTCCCAATTATCTTCGATTCATTCCCGAGTCACTCCCGATTCGCTATCGAGTCACTACTAATTAACTCCCGGTAAAATTTCAGATTATTTTTTTAATTTGAAATTTTTCAAATTTGATATTTGTAAATTTCCAAAATTGTTCAAAATATTCTAAATTATATTTCAAATTAAAAAATTAAATAAACAAACAAGTTCAAATTAAAAAAGAAAGTTCAAATTTAAGGGATATAAAAAAAATCAAATTTAAAAAAATTGAAATTGAAAAAAAATCATATTTAAACAAAATCTCTAATTAAAATAAAATCAAACTTAAAAAAATTGAATTTAAAAACAAATTAAATTACAAATATGAAGAATTTAAAGAAATCAAATATGAAAATAAAAAAAAAATAGAATTTCAAATTAAAAATACCAAATTTAAAAAAAGTCTAATTAAAAAAATTTAAAAATTCAACTTAAAAACACTATAAATAAAATTAAAAAAAATTAAATTTCATAAACATAACAAGAAATAAAAAAATTCATTTTAAACAAATCAAATTTCAAATTTAAAACATCAAATTTAAAAAAATCAAATATAAATGGAGAAAAAATTCGAATTAAGAAATGAAAAAAATTGAATTTCAAATTTCATAAATAATAAGAACAAATAAAAAATTAAAATTGAAAAAAAATAATTAAATTTCAAATTAAAAAATTGATTAAAAAAAATTTTCAAACAAAAAGAAATTAAAAAAAAAAATTAAAAATTTCAAATTTGAAAAAATAAATAAATTTCAAATTAAATGCAAATAATTTCAAATTAAAAAAAATTATGCCAAATTTAAAAAAAAAAGTTAAAACAAATTTAGTTCTTTTTAATTAGGAATACCACTAATTGAAAAAATAATAAAAAAAAACAAATTAAAAAAAAAAACAAAAAAATCGAATTAAGAAAAAATCAATTTTTAATATTTCAATTTATAAAAAATTGAATAGGTTTCAAATGAAAACATTAAATATCTAATTCGAAAAACAAATCTTACAGATATCAAATTAAAAAATGAAAAAAAAAAAATTAAAATTTTTCAAATAAAAAAATTTTTTTTAATTTGAAAATTTTTAATTTTTTTCCATTTTTTTAATTTGATATTTGTTAAATTTGGTTTTTCAATTAGAAATTTAATTTTTTTCATTTAAAATATATTATATCTTTTTTTTAATTTGAAATAATTAATGTTGATTTTTCTTTAATTTGAAATTTATTTTTTGTCTTTTTTATTAAAGAATTCAAGTGAGAAAAATTTGAAATTAAAAAACGTTAGTATCTACGAATATGGAAATGAAAATTAAAAAAACAAATAAAAAATAATTGTAAATTTAAATGGGAGTGACAGGAGCGAATCGGGAGTGAATCTAAAGTATAGCAGGGATGTCTCGGAGTCAATGATGACCCGGGAGTGAATTAGTGGCTGAGGAGTTAAGAGGAGTTAATTAGGAGTGAACTGGGACTTCATTAGTAGTAACTCGGGAGTGAAACTGGAGTGACTCAAGAGCGTATCGGGAGTGAATCCAGAGTGACTCGGGAGTGATTGAGGAGTGACTCGTGAGCTCCTATGGTGTGACTAAGGAGTGAATCCACAATGACTCAGGAGTGAATCGGGAGTGATTCGTGAGTGAATCAGGAGTAGCGCTGGAGTGAATCTGTAGTGACTGGGTCTAAATCATGAGTTACTCGGGAGTGAATCGGGGTTTACTAAGAAGTGAATCAGGAATGACTAGGGAGAGAATCATGATTGGCTCGAGAGTGAATTTAGAGTGACAAGAGTGACTGCGGAGTGAACCGGGAGTTAATTAGGAGTGAATCAGGAGTTACTCATTAGCGTATCGGGACTGACGCTTGAGTGAATCAGTAATGGCTCGGGACTGAATGAGGAGTGACTCGGGTGTGAATCAGGAGTTAACTGGAGTTAATGAGTGAACTGAGACTTCATTAGCAGTGACCCGGGAGTGACTTGGCAGTGAGTCAGGAGTGACTCATGAGTGTGTCGGGAGTGATTCGTGAGTGAATCCATAGTGACTTGGGGTGAATCAAGAGTGAATCGGAGTGATTCGGGAGTGAATAAGGAGTGACTTGTGAGTGTTTGAGGAGTGACTCGTGAGCATATCGGTAGTGAATCAGGAGTGACTGAGTGAATCCGCAGTGACTAGGGAGTGAATTAGAAATGACTGGAGCGAATGAGAAGTGAACCGGAGTTAATTAGGAGTGAATAAGGAGTGACTCACGAGCCTACCTGGACTGACTCGTAAGTGAATCAGGAGTGACTTTGGGAGTGAATCAGAAATGTCTCGAGAGTGAATCAGGAGTAAACCTGAGTCAATTAGTAGTGAACCGGGAGTTAATTATGTGTGAATTAGAAGTGACTGATGAACGTATCGAGAGTGAATCGGGAGTGAACCGAGAGTTAATTTGATGTGATTCGGGAGTGAATCACGAGTAAACCGGAGTCAATTAGGAATGAACCGAGAGTTAAATGTGTGTGAATTAGAAGTGACTCAGCGTATCAGGAGTGACTTGGGTGTGAATCAGGAGTGAACCGCAGTGAATTAGGAGTGAACCGATAGTTAATTAGGACTGGCTATGGAGTGAGTCAGGAGTGACTCATGAGTGCATCTGGGACGAATCGGGAGTGACTCATGAGTATCTTTGGTGAATAAGGAGTGACTCGGGAGTGAATCAGACGTGAACCACAGTTAATTAGGAGTGACTATGGAGTGAATCTTGATTGACTCATGAACGTATCTGGGATGAATCAGGAGTGACTCATGAGAGTATCTGGGGTGAAATAGGAGTGACTCATGAGCGTATCGGAATTGACTCGTGAGGGAATCAGGTGTAATTCGGGAGTGAATCAGTAGTGGGTCGGAAGTGAATCATGGGTGAACTGGTGTTAATTAGGTGTGGACCGGGAGTTAATTATGAGTGACTCGAGAGCGAATCGGGATTAACTAATGAGAGTGATATAAAAGTGACTGGGGTGTATGTCGAGAGTGAGTAGAGTGATCTAAGATGGACTGAGTATTGAATCGAGAGTTACACGACAGTGAGCTAAGAATTACTCGAGAGTGACTTGGGAGTGAATTGAGAGTGATCTGAGAGTGACTCGAGACTTAATCGAGAATTAGTCGGTAATGGAACGAGAGTGACTCGGGATTTAATCGAGATAGACTGGAGAATGTTCTAAGAGTGAATCAAGAATGAGTCGGGAGTGAATAGGGAATTAGTCAAGAGTGATCTAAGACTAAATAGAAAGTTACTCTGGAGTGAAGCGCCAGTAATCAAAGAGTGATCTAAGACCGACTCGGGAGTGATCACAAAGTGCATCGGGGGTGAATGGAGCGTAATTGTGGAGCGAATCGAGTGACAAGTGTCAATTTAGAGTGAATTGAGAATGAACTGAGAGTGTTCGAGAAGTGAATCGAGAATGAATATGGAGTGAATCGAGAATGGCTATGGAGTGTATGGAGAGTGATATGAGTGAATAGAGAGTGATCGAAAAGTGACACGGTAGTGAATGGAGAGTGGTATTTTTTCTCGAAAATCACCTTGTGTTGGGGATTCCGAATTTGATACTATTCCCGATACGTAAAATTGCGTATGATCGTCTCTTGAAAGCCGTAGTTCACCAGGTAACACATAAACCATTTACATTTGCTGTATTGTGTTTAAGATTTTAAAATATGTTATAAAATCGAATGTCGGATTGATTCCACATACATCAGGGCCTATGAAGAGTGGAATAATAATAAAATTGATAAATACAAAATAAACCGAAGCGAATATGAACAGGAACACCACGTATTATGCCGAAGCAATAGTAACAGTCGCAGTAGCATAAGTCGGTACGGCATTGGTCTATTGTTCAAAGTAATAGTAGTAGAGCAAGGTTCGAGTCTCCATCAATCTTTTTTTTTTTTTTTTTAATTACAAATTTGCCATCATATATGTTTCGCAAAGCTATAATTATGTGGCGATATCTCTTAGGATATGCCCAAACTCTAATAAATAATAAACATGGATAAACATATTATAATAGGATCCGGAACTGCGGTCAACACCATCAGGCGGCGAGAGGCTGAAATAAGATGATCAGCGCCCAACGTCGTAGGTGGTGAACATTAGAACTACGTGTTGGATACATTACCCAGAGTTCTCTATTTTTCCATTCGAGATATTGTTCGAGGAGGCAAGCTGGCAGACAGAAACTTGCTAATAAGTGAACATAAAGTGATACTACCTGTGTGTATAAGCAGTGTATGTTAAACAGTGATGTTTATGGACGTTGTAAAAATAGTGTTGTTGAATGTATTGTAAAGTAATAGTAATATATAAGTTCAACTATCTAAGTAATTCTTCCAGACTTTTCCATTGCGCTGTACAATAAATACCCAAAGAATACAATCCCAATTATCTAACCTTTTGCTTTATTTTCTGTCTCTGGTTATATTTTAATTGGGTAGTGTAAAATAGATCGTCTCTTTTATCTTCCTGTTGGCTCCGGTAAGAATTTTCAGTAGAAGATGCTGTGAGGAATAAAAATGTACATGTTTTATTTTAAATTTGGTTAGTTTTGAACATCGATGAGGGCGGGAGGGAATATATTCTGCACAGTTTAACATTTTCGTCACCAGGTGCACTGCTAAATGCATGGAGTAATTAGTTACTCTTTTCGCTACTTGGTGCGCTGCTAAATGTAATAACGCCCCTCCCTCCCACAGGTGGCAGCAAGATCAATTTCTACAACAGAGCCTCTAGTATGTGTTACGGGAAACTCAGTAAGTTTCGCATCCTATTATATATTCATCCCTGTAATAAACCTCCTTCTCTCTTTCGAGCAATACTCCTATCTGTTAATAAAACGTTCTGTCTCGTCATTACGCTTGAAGATGGCACAAAGACAATAACTCATTGGCCTGGTTCGCATAGGTTATTCTGTGTATGCTACTCTCCGACAGGACTTCGACTGAAGATCGAGTGAAATTAGATGCAAATTAGAGCGAAAACTTAAAGCGGAGAGCAGGGGGAAATTAGAGCGGGAAATTATAGGGGAAACGTAACGCCGAAAATAGAGCGAAATTAAGGCGGAAAATAGACGGAAATTAGATCGGAAAATAAACTGACATTAGAACGGAAGATGGAATGAAATTAAATGCAAATTAGAGCGGATTGCAGAGGGAAATTATAGCGGAAAAGAGGGAAATTACGGCGAAAAATATAGGGAAAATAGAAAGGAAAATGGACGAAAACTATGAAGGAAAATAGAAGCTCCTTGAAATATTATGTGGATTTCCTCTACGTTCTGCGTCACCTGTGGACTCCATATGAGCACTCTTCTTGAGTCTGGGTGCAAACCGAAGCGTGATTTATCTGTAAAGAGGACCTGTCCCCATTGATCCACTGTCTAATTTTGATGTTGGCACCACAAAAGACGATGTGTTCGATTTCCGTGACGAATTGCTGGACATCTTAAAGGTGGACAGGCATGAAGGTCTCTTTCATGCAGTCTACGAGTATTTCTGATAGCTTAAGTTGAAACAATTACGTTACTTACATTTTGCAAGGCACTTCTTAACATTGTGGTAGTTGAAGTTCTTTGTCTCAGGGCTCTAAGGTACAGAAATCTGTCTTGTCCTGTAGTGGTAACTCTTGGTTTTCCTTGGTGCCTTTCTTCTCGACTGCCAGATTGTTCATAACGACTCTGCATTCCTGAAATTACACCTCTTCCCGTATTTAGAGCCCTTCCAGCATCAGCTTGTGTTCCGTCACTTTCAATTATGCCAATCGCCTTAAACATTTCATCATGGTTTAAATGACGACGTTCTTCCTTACTTACTTACTGGCTTTTAAGGAATCCGGAGGTTCATTGCCGCCCTCACATAAGCCCGCCATTGGTCCCTATCCTGAGCAAGATGAATCCAGTCTCTACCATCATATCCCACCTCCCTCAAATCCATTTTAATATTATCTTCCCATCTATGTCTCGGCCTCCCCAAAGGTCTTTTCCCCTCTGGCCTCCCAACTAACACTCTATATGCATTTCTGGATTCGCCCATACGTGCTACATGCCCTGCCCAACTCAAACGTCTGGATTTAATGTTCCTAATTATGTCAGGTGAAGGATACAATGCGTGCAGCTCTGTGTTGTGTAACTTTCTCCACTCTCCTGTAACTTCATCCCTCTTAGCCCCAAATATTTTCCTAAGAACCTTATTCTCAAAAACTCTCAATCTCTCTTCCTCTCTCAAAGTGATAGTCCAAGTTTCACAACCATAAACGACGTTCTTCCATCATTAAAATATTCTTAACCGTTTATTACGATTTTACACGGTTTTTAGTTACATATGTCCCCTGTTAAAACACACTAATTTCTTTCCAATGTAACAATACAAAATAACAACGTTGGTTACTATAGTAACCTAGTAGAATGACAATGACTACTACTTTCATATTCACTTCCGTTCAGTTTTGTAACTTCGTCGATTTTAAGTGTGCTTAAATGATACAGGCTCATGTCAGTAGATTTACTGGCATGTAAAAGAACTCCTGCGGGACAAAATTCCGGCACATCCGGCGACGCTGATGTAATCTCTGCAGTTGCGAGCGTCGTTAAATAAACCATAAAATTTTTCACGAGGATTTACTGCTACTTACGGAGCTTATTTCCGATGATATTATGAGCAAAGAAGTCATATATTTGAATTTGTTAGTAAAATATCCTTTTTCTTTAGTTTTAAGGGTAAAAAAAAAATATTACAAATAGAGAGTGAACTATTCAGAAGTATCACTTATATGATTAACTAGTGTTATGAAGCTAAAAAATGTGTTAATTGCTTTGTACAGATTCTGTTTTTAAATTTTTACTAAAAATTACATAATTATTACGCACTTATCACAATAGTAATATACGTTACAAGAGAGGTATGTTGACGTTTTCATGTTCGAGAAAAATATTGAAAAAGCGAAACGTAGTTCAGCTTTTTTAATTTCCGAGAACATTAAAACAAACATACCGCTCGTGTATCGTACATTATTTTGTGCATAGATCGTTTATTACATACCTGAAAGACGAATTTCTAATTAGTTGCAATGAAATCTCCATGTTGGTTTCTGTTTAATGACGGCAACTTCGGAAAACCAAAATATCTTTCTTCAACATTGTTGCTAAAAATGTTTTCTGTGTTTACTATACTCCAGCAGGCCGTGATATACGTCTGTCTTTTTTTTTCCCCCAGTCTATAAATGCGAACTTAAAACAAACATTAAGGTTATGTAATGATTTATTTTTCATTTTAATATTTTAACAATATTATTTATATAACATATTTCAGTAATAACATCGGCATCTGGAATCTTGTTGATTTTTTCACGGCTTCCTTAATGTTACTTGTATCAGGAATGCAATAAGTTTCGTGGAGTAGTAGAGTTTACTTAATTTTTGCAAATATTTAAAAACAATAATTAACAGTGCAATTTAGGTGAAATTGCAATGGTAAGTTTCCAATTGATAATTATTACTATGTTAAACGTCTCTAAAAATAATATGTTAAAAGCCTAAAGCAGTAAAATGAATGTCGCGCTTAAGCGGTAAGAAGAGGGAAATTGTTATGTGTGTTACGTTGGGAATACTGAATGTGGTATTTCACACGTACCGCGTATTGGTTCTGTGCGGAAAACAAGCAAATACGCACGATCTCGCACAAAACTTGTTACAAATCATACGACTTGTGGAACTTAATTCTTTACAGTTTAATTATGCATCTTAATGTACGATGTTAAAGAATTTACAAGAATGGCGTGATTTGTAACAATTGTTGTGATAAAAAAAATATAATTTTGTTGTTAAAATCGAAAAAAGAAAATTCTGTACGAAGCAACTATGGAATTCACAACACAATTTTATCTTAAGAACACTAGCTAATTAAAGAAATCATACTCCTGATTAGTTCATTCTTTATCTGTAATATTATTTTACCCTTAAAAGTAAAAAAATAATGGTATTTTACAAACAACTTCAAATTAGTGTAACTCTGAAAAACAATTGAGATTAGGACACATGTTTATATAACATTTATTGTTCAAAATTTCTTCGGAAATAAGCTCCGCAAATGACGGTTAATCCTCGTGATTCACCTTGAATGTAATCTCGAGACCCCTCTCAGCTCTTTACAGGACTCGTGACCCAAACTTTCGGAACCATTGGTGTAACATATCACAGAACCTCGCAATGCTGAGGATCGTTCGTGACATGGAGCTTCATGATCTGCTATCGACTTCACCATTAAAAAAATTACACGGGACTCATAGAATCCTTATAATTGCTTGAAACCTTAATGCTCTGCTGGGTGTTACTGGAATATTTGGAGTTTCAAGGAACTGTTTCTTATTTATAAGACTTGTGAATATGACTGAGAATAAAATAAACATAATGCAGTTTATATGTTGCATTATTTATGATTATTTCTCCTTTATTTCTTTATAGAATATATATCATAGTACAAGTGTTTACAGTTAATTTAATGTTTCATCTCAATTGGTTTGTTAAAAAGGCATTATATGAGACTATGGTAAGAGAAATGTGATATATAGTTGCTTTCCAATGGTATTATCTTCAGTTAATAGACAAAATTTGATACTTAAAAAAATGAATCGCCTATACTATGTATAAGAAAACTAGTCATTGGTTCACAGACTTTAAAAACAATACAATATAAATGCATAAACATACTTCTACGTATAACAAAGGTAGACACTGGTTCACCGACTTAAAAGGAAAATAAAATGGACACATAAAGTAAATAAACTTATATATATATATATATATATATATATATATATATATATAACAAAACTAGTAATTGGCTCACGATTGTTTTCTCCTCACATAGTCACCCTCGGCGTTATCTCAGAATTCAAACTGCATGATGCTAGGATGATACAGACACTCTTGGTGTGTGGCTGAGGATTCAGGGTGTATGATGCCAGCATGATACAGTCGCTACAGATATGTTGATGCCATTCTGCGAGGTGCTGAAAATATCCTTTTCAGGTAGTCCAAACACGTAGGCCTACTAGTCTCTAGGCCAGGAGATACCCTGCAAATAATATCAATGTTACAGCTAAAAAAGTGCAATATTTTCATGTTTCTAATGAACATAATTATTCGAAGAAAGAGAAGATGAATTTTGCTGGATGGTAAGTGACGTAATTTCGCTGGACGGCAAGTGACCTACTTTCGCTGGATGGAAAGTGACCTAATTTCGCTGGAGGGCAAGTGACTTACTTTCGATCGATTGCAAGTGACCTACTTTCGCTCGGTGGCAAGTGATCTACTTTCACTCGATGGCAAGTGACCTTTCGCTCGATAGCCAGTGACCTACTTTCACCTTGTGGCAAGTGACCTACTTTCGCCGGATGGCAAGTGACCTATTTTCGCTCGATTGGAAGTGACCTACTTTCGTCGGATGGTAAGTGACCTACTTTCGCCGGATGGTAAGTGACCTACTTTCGCTCAATGGCAAGTGACCTAATTTCGCCGGATGGCAAGTGACCTACTTCCGCCGGATGGAAAATGACCTACTTTAGCTCGATAGCAAGTGACCTACTTTCGCTGGATGGCAAGTGACCTACTTTCGCTCGATGGCCAGTGACCTACTTTCGCTCGATTGCAAGTTACCTACTTTCGCTCGATGGCAAGTGACCTACTTTCGCTCGATGGCAAGTGACCTACATTTGCTCGATGGCAAGTGGCCTACTTTCACTTGATGGTAAGTGGCCTAATTTCGCTCGATGGCCAGTGACCTACTTTCGCTAGGTAGCAAGTGACCTACTTTTTCTGGCTGCAAATGACCTACTTTCGCTGGATGGCAAGTAACCTACTTTCGCTGGATGGGAAGTAACCTACTTTTGCTCGGTGGCAAGTGACCTACTTTCGCACAGTGGCAAGTGATCTAGTTTCGCTCGATGGAAAGTGACCTACTTTCGCTCGATAGCAAGTGACCTACTTTCGTCGGATGCCAAGTGACCTACTTTCGCCGGATGGTAAGTGTCCTACTTTCGCCGGTTGGCAAGTGACCTACTTTCCGTCGATTGCAAGTGACCTACTTTCGCTCGGTGGCAAGTGACCTACTTTCGCTCGATGGCAAGTGACCTACTTTCGCCGGATGGCAAGTGTCCTACTTTCGCCGGATGGCAAGTGACCTACTTTCCGTCGATTGCAAGTGACCTACTTTCGCTCGGTAGCAAGTGACCTACTTTCGCTCGGTGGCAAGTGACCTACTTTCGCTCGATGGCAAGTGACCTACTTTCGCTCGATGGCAAGTCACCTACTTTCACTCGATGGCAAGTGACCTACTTTTGCTCGGTGGCCAGTGACCTACTTTCGCTGGGTGGCAAGTGACCTAATTTCGATGGGTGGCAAATGACCAACTTTCGCTGGGTGGCAAATGACCTACTTCAGCTCGATGGCAAGTGACCTACTTTCGCTTGATAGCAAGTGACCTACTTTCGCTGCATGGCAAGTGATCTACTTTCGCTCGATGGCAAGTGACCTACTTTCCCAGGATGGCAAGTGATCTAGTTTCGCCGGATGGCAAGTGACATACTTTCGCTCGAAGGCCAGTGGCCTACTTTTTCTGGGTGGCAAGTGACCTACTTTCGCTGGGTGGAAAGTGACCTAGTTTCGCTTGGTGGCACGTGACCTAATTTCGCTCGAAGGCAAGTGACCTACTTTCGCTCGTACACTAGTACGTAAGAAGGTGAAACTCGTACAATGGTACGCAATAATGTTAAACTCGTGTACTGGCACGCAAGAAGGTTATACTCGTACACTGGTACGCAAGAATATTAAACGTGTTCACTGGTACACAAGAAGGTTAAACTCATACAATGGCACGCAAGAAGGATAAACTCTAAAACAGGTACGCAACAACGTTAAACACGTACACTGATACGCAAGAAGGTTAAACGCATACACTAGTACGCAAGAAGGTTATCCTCGTACACTGGTACGCAAGAAGGTTAAACGCGTACACTGGTAAGCAAGAAGGTTAAACTCGTACACTGCTACGCAAGTAGGTTAAGCTCGTACAATGGTACCCAAGAGGGTTAACGGGTAAACTGGTACGCAAGAAGATTAATTTCGTACTCTAGTACCTAAGAATTTTAAATGTGTACACTGGTACAGAAGAAGGTTAAACTCGTACACAGGTACGCAATAACGTTAAACGCATACACGGGTATGCAAGAAGCTTAAACTCGTACATTGTTACGCAAGTAGGTTAAACTGGTACACTGGTACGCGAGAAGTTATACTCGTACACTGGTACGAAAGATGGTTAAATGCGTACATTGGTACCCAAGACGGTTAAACTCGTACACTGATACGCTAGAACGTTTAACGCGTACACTAGTACGCAAGAAGTTTAAACGCGTACACTGGTAGGCAAGACGATTAAACTTGTACACTGGTACGCCTGGTACGCAAAATGGTTAAACTTGTACACTGTTACTCAAGAACGTTAAGCGCATACACTGATACGCATGAAGTTTGAAATCATACACTGGTACGCACGAAGGTTAAACTCGTACACTGGTACGCAAGATGTTGATGTCGTTCACTGGTGCGCAAGAAGTTTAAACTCGTACACTGCTACGCAAGAATATTAACCTTATACACTGGTTCGCAAGAAGGTTAAACGCGTACACTGGTATGCAAGAAGGTGAAACTCGTACACTGGAACGCAAGTAAGTTAAACTCGTACACTGGTAGGCAAGAAGGTTAAACGCGTACACTGGTCTGCACGAAGGTTAAACTCGTACACTGGTACGCAAGAACGTTAAACTCGTACACTGGTACGCATGAAAGTTAAACTCGTACACTGGTACGCGATAAAGTTGAAATCGTGCACTTTTACGCAATAAGGCTAAACTCGTACACTGGTACGCAAAAGGGTTAAACGTGTTCACTGGAACGCAATTAGGTTACACTCGTACACTGGTACGCAAGAAGGTTAAACTCGTACACTGGTACGCAAGAAGGTTAAAGGCGTACACTGGTATGCAAGAAGGTTAAAGGCGTACTGGTACGCAAGAATGTTAAACTTGTACACTGATCCGCAACAAAGTTACATTCGTACACTGGTATGAAAGAAGGTTAAAAGAGTAATCTGGTACGCAAGAAGGTTAAACTCGCACACTGGTACGCAAGAAGATTAAACGCGTATACTGTTACGCACGAAGGATAAACTCGTACACTGGTACGCAAGAAGTTTAAACTCGTACACTGGTACGCAAGAAGGTTAGACGCGTACACTGATACGCACGAAGGTTAAGCGCGTATACCGATACGCAAGAATGTTTAGCGCGTACACGGGTACGCAAGAAGTTTAAGCATGTACACGGGTTCGCACGAAGGTTAAACGCGTAGATGGGTACGCAAGAAAGTTAAACACGTACACGGGTACGAAAGACGTTAAAGCGCGTAAATGGGTAAGCAAGAATGTTAAACGCCTATACGGGTACGCAAGAATGTTAAACGCCTATACGGGTACGCAAGAATGTTAACAGCGTACACGGGTAGACACGAACGTTAAGCGCATATGGGTACGTACTAAGGTTAAACGCTTACCCGGGTACACATGAAGGGTAAGCGAGTAAACGGGTACGCACGAAGCTTAAGTCCGTACACGGGTACGCAGGATGCTTAAGCGCATACACGAATACGCACGAATGTTAAGTGCGGACAGGATTACGCACGAATGTTAAGCGTGTTCACGCACGAAGTTTAAGAGCGTACTCGGGTACGCACGAATGTCAAACGCGTACACTAATACGCACGAATGTTAAGAGTGGACAGGGTACGTACGGATGTTAAACGTGTACACTGGTACGTACGAAGTTTAAGAGCGTACTCGTTTACGCACGAAGGTTAAACGCGTACACGGGTATGCACGAAATTTAAGGCAAAACTCGTACACAGGTACGCACGAAGTTTAAGCACTTACACGGGTACGCACGAAAGTCAAATGCGTACACGGGTACGCACGAAGGGCAAGCGCGTAAACGCGTACGCACGAAGGTTAACTTCCTAAGAAATGATGACGGGAACTATGGTAGCTTTCTTTTTTTTCAAATTGTGTGCAAACAGGTGTAAAACCAAAGATATTGAAGTTATAAAGTTTTTATAATTGTGATGGTGTTATTGCTGCAGTAAAGCTGTGGCAAGCGTGCTTATGCGACGGCGGCAACGAATCTCCGGGTTCCTTAAAAGCCAGTAAGTAAGTAGATTATTTATTTAAGTGCTGCTAATATAATATATCCTTGCAGTGTTGTATTGTATTTCAGTTGAAGTCTGCTTGATTTTAATGAAAAAATAAATAAATTAGGTGAATTATATAAGTGCTGGTAATATAATTTTATTTATCCCTCCAGTTCTATATTGTATTTGAGTTAGGTCTAATTGATTTTAATAAAAAATAAACAACGTTAGGTAATTTCTTTAGTGCTGTTTATATAATTTATTCCTGCAATTTTATATTGTATTCCAGTGGACGTATGCTTGATTTTAATAATAAACAAAAAAAAAAAAAACCATAGGTGATTTATTTAAGTTCTGGTAATATAATTTATCCTTGCATGTATATATTATATTCCAGTGCAAGTCTGCTTGATTTCAGACAACGTTAGGTGACCTATTTAAGCGCTGGTAATATAATTTACTCTTGCAGTATTGTATTGCATTCTATTGGAAGTCTGCTTGAGTTTAGAGAAAAATAAAAGTGTTAGGTAATATATTTAAGCGCTGGTAATAGGGGAAGTCCGTGTAACTTAGACCAGTGTGTAACTTGATCCAATGATGCAATCACTATTTCCAGGATAGTTTGCAAGGTACTTTATACAGCGCTTTGAACCTTCTACATGGTAGGCAACTGTCCATAAATCTCATTATGCAGGGTTGGCTTGACGCGGTCATAACGGTGTCGAACATTCTGTCCCCAAATTCTTCAAATCTTTTCACATTAGTTTGACAGCGTGTTGTGCGAAGACGTTTAGAAATACAAGACTGCCTTATACATACGAAGAAATACCAGTGTTGGAGGTAAGTTGAGTGAAATTTATATCAATGTTTGTAAAGTAGTTTTTACGTAAATAATTTTTAAGTGTTTCTTTTACAATGCGTGTAAATTGAACCATCACAAAGCGTGTAACTTGAGCCAATGCTAAAATGTACATACCCTTATAATATAACAAATTTAGAAGATAAAATTGTCCATTATGTCTTCACTAGTGTGAATTTCCAAAAATCAGAGGTCAGTGGATGAAAATTTTGTAAGGACATATAATTAAAATATTATTTATATAATATTATATAAATAATTATATTATAAAACATTACTTTAGTTTATTTCAATATTTTATTTCTTAAATTCTGTAATAAGACTTCGTTTCATTTGGTGGGTCGACAATTACAACTTTTTAGCAAATTCTTCTTTCGCCATTACTTTACAGATGACTACAAGACAGGCAAGAAAAGCGAAGGGAGTGTATGGGAAGTGGAAAGAAGAAAATCTGCAACTCGCTTTAGTTGCAATATCGGAAGGGGTTGGCGTCAATGAGGCTGCACGAAGATATAATATACCTAGTGCCACACTTAAAAGATACAACAAAAGGAAGGACACTAAAATTAGACAGCCCGGTCACCCACTTGACTTGCCACAAGAGGTGGAAAATGATCTTGTGACACATCTTCTGCAGCTAGAAAAAATGTTCTATGGGTAAATACATTACAGCAAAATGTATATTAGGGCCAACTATAGACCTACAACTTAATTCAATCAAACTTAATATAGGCCTAATACTTAGTCTGCTTATTCTTTAATTTCAGATTGACACGAAGAAGTGTTATGAAATTAGCATACGAGATTGCAGAGAAGAATAAACTGGCCACTTGGTTCAACAGGGAAACGAAGCCTGCCGGCAAAGAATGGTTTTCCGGCTTTATGAAGCGCCATCCCGAACTTAGCCTTAGGCAGCCAGAAGCCACATCACTTGCCAGGGCTTCAGGATTCAACAGGGTTGTCGTCGGCAAGTTCTTTGACACATTGGAACACCTTGTCGACCAACACAAATTAACTCCTGCCAGAATATTCAACATGGACGAGACATCCCACAATGTCGTTCAACGCCAAGAGAAGATTTTGGCACAGAGGGGAAAACCTCAGGTTGGAGCCATTTCTTCTTGTGAGCGAGGTCAGAATGTGACAGGAGTGTATGCCATGAGTGCGAGTGGCTTCTTTGTACCTCCTATGCTGATTTACGCTAAGAAAAAAATGATGGAGTCTCTCACATTTGGAGCGCCTCCTAACACCATCTTCCGCTGTCAGGATAAGGGATGGATGGATTCTGACACATTCTGTGAATGGATTAGACACTTCATTAGAACTGTCAAACCCAGCCCTCAGGAGAAAGTACTGTTGATTTTAGATGGTCACAGTAGCCATACGCAATCGCTGAAAGCGATTGAGATCTGCCGTCAGTACGGTGTGATAATGTTATCTCTACCGTCGCACTGCACGCACCATCTCCAACCGCTGGATGTGTCGTTCTTCAAACCTCTGAACACATTCATGTCAGCTGCCATATCAACGAAGATGAGGGAACTTCCAGGACAGCGGCTGAATATCCAGCACATTGCCTCACTGGTAGGAGTGACATTCCCCAGAGCAGCAAATATGCAGATTGCAATGAATGGCTTTAGGCACACTGGTCTTTGGCCTGTCGACCGAAATGTGTTTTCAGAGGCTGATTTCGCGCCTTTTTTTGGTGACCGATCGGCCTTTGAATGGTGAGCCATCAGCATCAGCATCTCGGGCAGCAGAAGAAGTGGAAGGAGCAACAACAGCAGCATCAGCAGAGAAAAAGATGGGAGACAATGTGGAGCTACTTTCTGGTCTCACAGAATATGTATCACTGAAGGAAATAAGCCCTTTGCCTTCGTCTTCCAAATCTGGACAGAGAAAATCCGGAACGAGATACAATGCATCTGGCGTGGTGCTGACGGCTACGCCACACAAGAATGCTCTGCAGCAACAATCAGATGGGAAGGCCGCAAAGAAGAGAAAATTATTTGATTTGAAAGTTAAGGTGACATCCAAAACACGCTGTGTTATTTGTGGTGAAAGTGAGAACAAAGACTGGATTCAGTGCAATCGGTGTGGAAAATGGGCCCACGAAGAATGTGCAACAATTACAGATGAACTATTTTATTACTGTTGTATGTGAAATAATTGCTTGACACAAATTTTTGTTTGAATAAACAACATTATAGGAGTTAAATGTGTTTAATATGCCTGGTCCAAGTTACACGATCATCTGGTTCATATTACACGACCCTGGCTCAAGTTACACGACTTCGAAATTTTGATTAAATTTTATTTTTGAAGTATTAGAATTAAAATAAGTGAAGTCATATTTTATTTAGGGATTTATTATGGCAATCTTCCATCATAAAAAATTCAGGGACATTTTTCTCAATATGATAAGTGAGTTACGGCCATTCAAACTCAGGTGGTCCAATATACACGGTCTTCCCCTACTCGTACAATTTATCCTTACAGTTTTATATTCTATTCTAGTGGAAGTCTGCATGACATTAATGAAAAATAAACAACATTAGATGATTTATTTAAGTATTGGAAATCCAATTTTTCCTTACAGTTTTATATTGTAATCCAGTGGAAATCTGCTTCATTTTAATGAAAAATAAACAAAGGTAAGTGGTTTATTTATGTGCTGGTAATATAATTTATCCTTGCAGTTTTATATTGTATTCCTGTGCAAGTCTGCATGATTTTAATAAAAAATAAACAACATTAGATGATTTATTTAACTGCTGGTAATATAATTTACGCTTGCAGCTTTATATTGTAATCCTGTGGAAGTCTGCTTGATTTTAATAAAAAATAAACAAAGGTAGGTGATTTTTTATGTGCTGGTAACATAATTTATCCTTGCAGTTTTATATCGTATTCCAGTGGAATTCTGCTTGATTTTAATGATAAATAAATAACATTAGGTGATTTATTTAAGTGCTGGTAGTATAATTTACCTTTGCAGTTTTATATCGTATTCCAGTTGATGTCTGCATGATTTTAATGAAAAATAAACAACACTGGGTGATTTATGTATGTGCTGATAATATAATTTACCCTTCCAGTTTTATATAGGATTCCAGAGAAGTCTGCTTGATTTTAATGAGAGATAAAAAGCGTTACGTGATTTATTTAAGTGCTAGTAATATAATTTTTCCTAATAGTTTTAGATTGTATTCCAGTGGAAGTCTCCTTGATTTTTATGAAAAATAAACAACATTAGGTGATTTATTTAAGTGCAGGTAATGTAATTTATCCTTGCAGTTTTATATTGAATTCCAGTGGAAGTCTCCTTGATTTTAATGAAAAATAAGGAAGTTTAGGTGATTTTTTTAAGTGCTCGTAGTTAAATTTTATCCTTGCAGTTTTATATTGTACTCCAGTGGAAGTCTGTTTGATTTTTATGACAAATAAACTTTACGTGATTTATTTAATTGCTGGAAGTATAATTTATTCTAGCAGGTATATATTATATTCCAGTGGAACTCTGCCTGATGTTTATGAAAGATAAACAACGTTAGGTGATTTAATTAAGTCGTAGTAGTGTAGTTTATCCTTCCAGTTTTATATTCTATTCTGATGGAAGTCTGCATGATTTTAAAGAAAAATAAACTACGTTATATGATATATTTATGTCCTGGTGGTATAATTTATCTTTACAGTTTTATATTGCATTATTGTGTAACCCTACCTGATTTTAATGAAAAATAAACAACATTATTAGGTGAATTATTTAAGTGCTGGTAATATAATTTTTTATTCTTGCAATTTTATATTGTATTCCAATGAACTCTGCTTTATTTTAATGATAAATAAACAAATTAGGTGATATATTTAAGTCCTAGTAATATAATTTATCCTTGCAGTTTTATATTGTATTCCAGTGGAAGTCTGTATGATTTTAATTAAAAAATAAATACATTTAGGTGATATATCTAAATCCTGGTAGTATAATTTATCTTTGCAGTTTTATATTGCATTACAGTCTATGTCTACCTGATTTTATTGAAAAATAAACAAAATTAGGTGATTTCTTTAAGTGCTGGTAATATAATTTATCCTTGCAATTTTATCTTGTTTTCCAGTGAAAGTCTGCTTGATTTTAATGAAAAATAAACAGCTTTAGGTGCTTTACTTATGTGGTGGTAATATAATTTATCCTTACAGTTTTATATTGTATTCCAGTGGAAGTCTGCTTAATTTTAATGAAAAATACAAAACTTGAGGTGATTTATTTAAGTTCTGGTAATATAATTTATCCATGCAGTTTTATTTATTGTATTCCATTTGAAGTCTGCTTGATTTTAATGGAAAGTAAACAACATTAGGTGTTTTATTTAAGTCCTGGTAGTATAATTTATCCTTGTAGATTTATATCGTAATCCAGTGTAAGTCTGCTTGATTTTAATGAAGAATAAACAACGTGAGGTGATTTATTTAAGTGCTGGTAATATAATTTATCCTTGCAGTTTTACTTATTGTATTCCAAAGGAAGTCTTCATGATCTTAATGAGAAATAAAAAAAAAACATTAGGTGATTTATTTAAGTCCTGGTAGTATAATTTATCCTTGCAGTTTTATATTGTATTCTAGGGAAGTGTGTTTGATCTTAATGAAAAATAAACAACTTTAGGTGATTTATGTAAGTGTTAGTAATATAATTTTTCCTTGCAGTTTTATATTGTATTCCAGTGGAAGTCTGCATAACTTTAACTAAAGATGAAAAATATTAGTTGATTTATTTAAGTGGTGGCAATATAATTTATCCTTGTAGTTTTATTTTCTAATCCAGTGGAACTCTGCTTGACTTTAATGAATAATGAATAATGTTAGGTGATTTATTTAACCTTGCAGTTTTATATTGTATTCCAAGTGGAAGTCTGCATGATTTTAATGAAAAATAAACAACATTAGGTGATTTATTTAAGTGCTGGTAGTATAATTTATCCTTGCAGTTTTATAATGTATTCCAGTGGAAGTCTGCGTGATTTTAATGAAAAATATACAACTATATGTGATTTATTTAAGTGTTGGTGCTGTAATTTATTCTTGAAGTTTTCTATTGTATTCCAGTGGGACTCTGATTGACCTTTATGAAAAATAAACAACATTAGGTGATTTATTTAAGTGCTGGTAATATAATTTATCTTTGCACTTTTATATTTTATTCCAGTGGAAGTCTGCATTATTTTTCTGAAATATAAACAAGTTTTGGCGATTTATTTAAGTGCTTGTAATATAATTTATCCTTGCAATTTTATATTGAATACCAGTGGATGTCTGCTTGATTTTAATGAAAAATAAGCAACGTTACGTGATTTATTTAAGTGCTGGTAGTATAATTTATCCTTGCAGTTTTATATTGTATTCCAGTGGAAGTCTCCTTGATTTTACTGAAATATAAACAAGTTTTGGTGATTTATTTAAGTGCTTGTAATATTATTTTTCCTTGTAATTTTACAGTGAATTCCAGTGGAAGTCTGCTTGATTTTAATTAAAAATAAGCAACGTTAGGTGTTTTATTTAAGTGCTGGTAGTATAATTTATCCTTGAAGTGATGTATTGTATGTCAATGGAATTCTGCTTGATTTTAATGAAAAATATTTAAATTAGTTGAATCATTCAAGTGCTGGTAATATATATATTTTTATCCTTGCAATTTTATATTGTATTCCAGTGAACGCTGTTTGATTTTAATATAATTAAACACATTAGATGATTTATTTAAGTGCTTTTAATGTAACTTATCCTTGCAGTTCTGTATTGTATTGCAGTGGAAGTGTGCTTGATTTTAATGAAAAATAAACAACGTTACGTGATTTATTTAAGTGCTAGTAATATAATTTATCCTTTTGGTTTTATATTTTATTTCAGTGGAAGTCTGCTTGATTTAATGAAAAATAAAGAACATTAGGTGATTTATTTAAGAGCTGGTAATATAATTCATCTTTGCAATTTTATATTGCATTCCAGTGGAAGTCTGCTTGATATTAATGAAGAAATAAACAACTTTAGATGATTTATTTAAGTGCTGGTCATATAATTTATCCTTGCAGTTGTATATTGTATTCCAGTGAATGTCTGCTTGATTTTGTTGAAAAATAAACACCTTTTGGTGATTTACTTAAGTTCTGGTAATGTAATTTATCCGTGCAGCTTATATTGTTTTCCAGTGGGAGTCTGCATGATGTTAATGAAAAATAAACAGCTCTAGCTGATTTATTTAAGTGGTGGTATTATAATGTACCCTTGCAGTTTTATATTGTAATCCAGTGGAAGTCTTCTTGATTTTAATCAAAAATAAACAAAGGTAGGTGATTTATTTATGTGCTGGTAATATAATTTCGCCATCGTGATGACAGAACGAGAAGGACAAATATTCAGAATAGGAAGAGGAGTCCGACAAGGGGATCCGATCTCACCAAAGCTGTTTACTAGCCTCCTGGAAGACATATTCCGTAAGCTAAAGTGGAAGAAAAGACATGGAATCAATATAAACGGATATCGGCTGACGAACCTAAGATTCGCGGACGACATCGTACTCTTCGCTAAAAACGCCACCGACCTACAAGAGATGATACAGGAACTAAGCGATTGCAGCGCACACGCAGGCCTAAGCATGAACATGGAAAAAACCCAAGTCATGACGAACAGCCAACCACAACCCATCCAAGTCAACGCAACCAGTTTACAGTACGTGGAAGATTACATCTATCTGGGCCAATTGGTCGGATTCAAAAGCTGCATGACGAGAGAACTAAAAAGAAGAATTGCATCAGCATGGAGAGCTTTCTGGTCACTGCAATTCATACTCCTTGACAAGAAACTGAACCGCAAACTAAAGCTGGAGGTGCTGCAATCCTGTATCTTCCCAACCTTACTTTACGGCTGTCAGACCTGGAAACTGACCGTGAACCAGAAGACGCAGATTCAGATCTGCCAGCGCAAAATGGAGAGGAAAATCCTAGGACTCTCCCTCAGAGACAAGATTTCCAACACCAGACTAAAGCAGATGACAAACACCAGAGACATGGCACACCAAGGGGAACGCCTGAAATGGAAATGGGGAGGCCACGTGTCGAGACTCCAAGGCTGCAGATGGGCGCATATTTCCACCACGTGGGATCCACGCATCGGGAGGCGAAACCGAGGAAGACCTGGGACCAGATGGGCGGACTTCTTCAAGAGCCTAGCTGGACCCCTGTGGTCCAGAACAGCCAAGAACCGAGAAGAATGGAGATCGCTACAGTTTGCCAGTATCGAGTGAGAGTGCAAGTGTACACACACAAACGACGAACAAAACTTATATAGAACAGAATCTACCGTCATGCGGATTAGCTCACCGCATGATCTCTAAAGAGCTCCCCTTTTAGGAGGCCATAGCCCTTCACGGGAAATCCAAAGGCTATTTCATTCATTCATTCATTCATTCATTCATTCATTCATTCATTCATTCATTCAATATAATTTATCTTCACAGCTTTATATTGTATTCCAGTGGAATCCTGCTTGATTTTAATGATAAATAAACAACATTACCGGTAGGTGATTTTTTAAAGTGCTAGTAATATAATTTACCTTTGCAGTTTTATATTGTATTCCAGTTCATGTCTGCATGATTTTAATTAAAAATAAACAACACTGGGTGATTTATGTATGTGCTGGTAATGTAATTTATCCTTCCAGTTGTATATTGGATTCCAGAGGAAGTAT
The DNA here is from genome assembly GCF_040183065.1 of Periplaneta americana. NCBI lineage: Eukaryota > Metazoa > Arthropoda > Insecta > Blattodea > Blattidae > Periplaneta > Periplaneta americana. The sequence continues at coordinate 48,449,141 of NC_091130.1, forward strand.
ACTTGATTCAATGAGAGATAAGAAACGTTACGTGATTTATTTATGTGCTAGTAATATAATTTACCCTAATAGTTTTAGATTGTATTCCAGTGGAAGTCTCCTTAATTTTTATGAAAAAATAAACAACATTAGGTGATTTATTTAAGAGCTGGTAATGTAATATATTCTTTCAGTTTTATGTTGTATTCCAGTGCATGTCTAATTGATTTTAATGAAAAATAAGCAATGTTAGTTGATTTATTTAAGTCCTGGTAGTATAATTTATCCTTGCAGTTTTATATTGTATTGCAGTGGAAGTATGCTAGATTTTAATCAGAAATTGGCAAATTTAAACGATTTATTTAATTGGTGATAGTAACAAACATATATCATATTGTATTTTAGTACATTTGATTTTAGTTAATAAGCTTGTTTGTATGAGTAAGTAATTTCGAAAACTGAAATCAACGTTTTTCGGTGATTGTTATCAGTCGGTTAATGTTATCTGATTGGCAGCAACCAAAAATTATCATAATAAGCGGTGTGTACTATGTCCCCTTTGTGCATCAAATTGATAATTCGTGTTTCTGTAGTTGCCATAATAGTTACAAAAGCTAGTCCATTTTTAACATAAAACGATGGATTTACCTCTGAAGATACTGACTATAAAACTCATTTTCGCAAAGAATTGGACATGTCATCTTTCTGCATTTAGCGATTCAAATTATACTTTACATAACACGTTATTGAGAACAACCATTAAGATGCAAACAATTAATATACAACAAAAGTATAGAACAAGTTATGTCATTCAACTGTCTAGGATCAAAAATTACAAGCAATAAAAATTTAAGAGAAGAATTCAGAAAACAGACAATAAAGGGATCAACTGTGGCAGGCTGTTTTAATGACGTCGGTTGGAGGAACAAATATATGTATATTGAAAGTAAAACTAGAATGTATAAAACATGTGTTAAGCCCATTCTCACTTATGCTGCTGAAACGAGAGCTGAAACGTAAAAGACTGAGCAAATGCTGACAAGTATAGAGGTAAGAACCTTAAGAAGCATCGTAGGATACAGGTTACAAGAAGGGAAAACAAATGAGGAAATTAGAAATATATGTGATATACAGAACATAGTAAAATGAGTCAAAGCAAGAAGAAAAGGATGGAGAGACCACGTATTGAGAATGTCGGATGATCGTCTACCAAAACTCGCACTGACAGCAAAACTAGACACTCCTAGACCTCAGGGACGACCATTGAAACGTTGGCAGGAAAGCTGGTCACCTGCCTCCGAAAAACCGATTGAAATAGAACAGGATTACATCACAGTCTACTATATACAGTCACGAAGCTTGAGTTTTGAGGGTGCTAGAAACAATAGACTGTGACGGTTCTATTTTTCATTGTCTGTAATGAAGCGATAAGAGGATCCTAGTGGTGAGCAACTACCTAATGTTTGCATATTTACTGCGTATTGAGCTTCGCGACAGTATATACTAGACTGTGATTACATCCTAATTTAAGAGGAAGAAGAAGAAAAGAAGAAGAGTTATTCCTTGTGTCATTAGTACACATCTTCGGCTAGCAAGTTAATAAGTAATTTTATTCACCAGAAAGAAAACAATAACAACAGTATTTTCATTCTTAATCTCTACACGAAGTATAATGAATAAACTTGAATAAACAAAATTATCGTTTTAAATATAGATTTATTTCCATAAAATATGAACTACGGTAGAAGTATTTCCTTTACAACAAAGGTCTCTATGATCAATGTCATATAACTTTTGTTCTTTGATTACTGTGCTTCGTGTTCCTCGGGGAAACCTATACTGATAAAGAAGACAAAGAACTTTACAGAAGGTTTTGCGGTACTGCATTTTGCTATAATCAACTACACTAGTTAAGTATTCCATTTAATATTCTGGTAGCGTGACTGAATAGCATTAGAGAGTAGGAAATTTCATGGAATTATTGGCTTGTCTTGTAATTTACCTTTCAAAGCAATAGAAGTACTGCAAATAGCTTCACAATTCTGCCATCGACATCCAAAGAAAAAAAAATCAAGACTCAGAGCAGAAATAAAAATAATAATAATTTGATAATAACACACTTTTAACCCTTGTGCTACCAAGAGGGGTAATAGAGTTACACCACTGACGATTTTTCAATATTATTTTCATTTTTCTCCATATTTGTTTTTGAAATTCCATGTATTTGTCCGTTATATGTCTACTAACAATTTGAATTAAAGATAACACAACTAATTAATCTACGTATTTTAAGATGTAATTCACATTATTTATGTGGGATGATCTTATTACCCTCCTCCCGGTAGTCTGTGTCTCGAAAATTCCAGGATATAAAATTCAATCCGTAGCTTAATTTTCTTCATTTCTGAGTTTGTCTGCTTCTAAATTATTCTTTTTTGTTATTTAGAACATTTTTTAATTATTGTTATTTATATTATTATGACGTATGCTTTTCATTTTGTTTTATTTTTTATCTGTGTGTTGTGGTTTCCCTAAAGCGATTTTCTTAGAAATAATTATTAGTGGAGCCTTTTTTCGAAATGCTCATTGTAGTATAGGTGGTGTTAGAATAATTTAATTTCAACAAAGAAAAAACATTTATTTTATTAGGCTTTTATTTCATGTTATTATAAACAAATATTTTTAGATGCTAATGGTTGTATAGAAAGTATTCTAATCTTTAAATTTCAAGAGTCAACTGAAATGATTTCCAATTTACATTTTATTACTGTGGCTTTCTTTGCTTTTAAATGTGTTTTCCACCATATAGAACTACTGGGTGTTCATTTCAAAGTGTGTCATGACGTCACCGTTGATGAGTCAGCGATTTGAAGCGAGTTTCAGCTTTGGTGTCAGAGAAGTTGCCTATTAATCAAGGTGTTCAATCTGAACTTGGGAACGTGTACGGTATAACTTGAACGTCGTAGCAACATATAGCGGTCTGTACTGTTTGTATGCTACCATAACTTCTTTCGAACTGTGTTTTGCGCGGCCAAGTCGTACGCAGGGTATTTGTTATCATCGGTTGCGTACGGCAACATTCCACAAATCAAATGTTCCGTGTCCATGTTGACCGTCAAAGTTAATGTCAACAAATACGTAAGTAATCATCTTAACCCTCTCCCCATATCCCGACAGTAAGAAAAAACTCACCTCAGTACATGTTTCGAAACAGTTCACATTCCTGCCACTACCGGCGTTACCGTACGTATCAGTAAGTACTCTTCTGAATGAACGCCGTACTTGCTAGGCAACTTCTCTGACAGATAAGTAATACACTTCTGCGGAAGTGTAGGAAGATTGAATTCTCTAGGCTCATCGACATACAACGAGCCATGATACACTTTGAACTGGACACCCAGTATATAGCATTGAGGAATTTGCCTTGAAACGGACAGGAGCCAAATTTAAATTTACTCTATATGTTACTTCATAGTGTGATCAGTAACATATCTGAACTTCATTATATTTGGCATACTTTTTCAACGAAATGGGACAGGACTTTTGAATCATCCTGTATTTTAAAAAATAGGATGATTATTTTATGTTTTTACTTTTTTTGTAAGTCCATAGTCAATAATATATAAATTGTTTATATTCCAAATGCTTAACAAAGATCGTCATATGATTTTGATGGGGATAATTGTATTACCGGGGTCCGGCCATTTAATCCATGAATATTTCACACAAGGGACAATTCACCCAAAATATTTCACCCAAGAAAATTCATCCAAGAATATTAATCCAAAGATAATTCGCCCAACATATTCCATTCTTACCCTCACCCTAGCAACATTCGCCCAACAATATTCCCATATCCATATCCATGGTAATATGTCTATTTTGTATACAGTTTTAAATTTACAGTTGCTCATAAATAAGGTCTAATGGGCGATCAGAGAGAAATGATGCAAAGTGAAAGGAATGGAATGATTTTGGTCCACAGAGGATATCTATACAACTTGCACTCAAAAATTCTAACAGAACTAAATTGTATTGGGTTTGCAGAAAAAACCAAAATTGGCCGAAACGGGCTATTACTACAGCGCCGGATGCTAACGTTGTACAGGTTTTGAAGGCTGTTGATCACGATCATCCACCATCGCTAGAAGAAGTGGAAGCCCTAAAGCGTTGTATTAGGCTAAAGAGAGGTGCAGAGAATGAGCCTATTGCGGGTCAGGCGCAAATTAACGAACGTGAGCTGGAGGGTGTACCATCAGAAGTGCTCCCGTTCCTTCCTGTGCGTAACTAAAAAAGGAATATGAATAAAAGACGTCAGAGGAAATTTCTCTCAAACCCAAAGTCACTATCAGATCTTCATGCTTTACCGCAAGAATTTCGAATAACAACAAGTGGTGAACAGTTTTTAATGTTTGATAGTTTTGATGACCATGACAGTGATGATGAAGAAGATTTTGATTGAATAATAATATTTGCTTCGAAATCCCACCTACGAAAGCTGTCCCTCGAATCAGAGAACCACAAAGAAGGAAGTAACAGAATCTGAATGTTAGGCTGCAGAACATTCCATCCCGGTATGATGATTACAAAGATGGTGGTAATATTATTGGATATCTGCATGATTGTGGCCATAATATGGCAATGCAAATTATGGCGTTTGACGAACTACGAAATTAAAAATGTAATACATTTAAATCGAATACATAAAACAATAAAATTATATATTTAGGACAATTTTCTTTGGTTGGACTTTCTTTTGGATGAATAATTTTGGGCAAATCATCCAATGGACGACTGTTCCGAGGATGAAAATGCTCCAGGGCGAAAACTCCATGGATGAATTGGCACCAAACCGTATTCTTGGTAGTAGTAAGTTGCGAAAATCCTTGATAGCAGGAGGGTTAAAGAGAACAGCATGTCTAATCACAAATCCATATACAGTCAGGCCAATATATATATATGGGTGCAAGGAGTTAAAAGCATTCAATATTTTAACATGCGGAGTATTGATCAAAACAAGAAAAAAGTCTAATAAATATGGATTATAAAATCAGCATCTTTCTAGATAATTACTGATAAATGCGCAAGAACGTGCAACTTTGAAACAAGGGTTCAAGACTCTAAATAATGCTGTATTAAATGGTAAAAAATTGTTATAACCGAACATGACCGGCTGTATTAAAACTCACATTATATTTTGGAGAACTTAAACCCTACCGTAAGAAGAAAAATATTTTACAAACTTTAAATTGAAATTACATTAGTAAGAACGTACCTATCTGAACAGATTCCATGTCTCACAACACAATAAATCACAATATAATTGGCTCTTTTTACCCACATAGTAAGCCTCTCTGTCTACGACTGAACAGGAGAGAGTAGTGTTACAAAGAACTCGTTCATAGCATTCTAAAAATAGCTTGCTGCTGATAAAACAGGAAAAGCTATCCTTCACAATATTCTCCAAATGTTAAAAAACAAGAATTCATATTCACCTATACCTAATTAAACGAGTCGAAATTTGATCTTTGTTCACCTAGACTGGGAAAATTGCACACTGTGCGTCATAGGAAAATACGGTTGGATGAAGCCGGTACAATCTACAAGCCTACTTCATGAACTGAAGAAGACAAAAATTCTCTTACATTATAAACGTAACAAAAATAGAACGGAGAACTGAAGTGCAACGACGTTTATAACATGAGCATTTGTAAATGTCTTTAGGAGATAATTGGATTAAAAATGATCATGTAAAATAATTATTTCTGGAAAATTAAAGGACAAAGAATGATGGCAATGGAGAAATGGCAGAGAACTTTTTCATTTATACTATGCTAAGGATTAGTCCCTTAAAAAGGCTCTCATTGAACATCTTCTACTCTTGTATAATTATAAAATCTGATACGTGAACACTCGTAACTAATGGAGAAAAGCTGATTTTCTACATAGGTATAGATTTATAGATTACGAGAGAGACGAGATTCTAGCAGACTGAAAGAAAAATCGATTAGATATTAAGTCGAAACAGTCTGTTGAATCCATACCATGACGACTATGACGATAATGATGATGAGGTTGGTGATGACAGTAATAATATTTATCTAAAGACTGCAATGGTTATTCAATATTGAAATTCAACGTGGCAGAGAAATGAAGGGCAAATTTTGCTTTAAGTTCTTATTAGAGAAAGGGTTCTTTTATATGTTATAAATCTACGAAATTGGACCTACCTACCGTTTTACTTTCCTTCCAGGAGCAGTGATGCTAAGAATTTTTCCACCGTTAAAAATAATACATTGAAGGTCTGCAGTACAATCTCGGATGGCAATGGGATTTTCTTGCCGAAACTTTCAGAACTGCACCCAAATACTCAGCCTTCTATCAAATTGAGTACCAGGTCTTTCCCGGGGGTAAAAGAGGTCATAGCGTGATGCCGACCACACCAACTCATTTTAGTGCCAAAATCATGAATACATGGAACTCGACGTCCATGCCCTTCCCCCTTTTATGGCGTATGAAGGGGATACTTTTGCCTTTTCCAATGATGATGATGAGGATGAACACTAAAAACTAATAATGAATTCTCAATGTAATACTTTGCATAATACTTCAGCGAAAACTTTTTACATCTAGGCTACATACCAAGAAGCATTAACATAAAAACTAAACATAGCGCTTTGCTATATCGCGTGATATAGAAAGCTGAATTCTCATTGCTTATTCATTTATAAATCTCGTACAGTTTGATCTTTCTAGAATCACGACATTCTGCCATTCTTCTTTCACAATATTTTACAAGTTGCTTAGATCAAAAGGTTTGCAAATGCGGTTTGAGAGAAACAGAATTCCAAATATATTCCCATAAAAACATCCAGAAAACATTTCGCAACAATCATTTCGACCAAACTAACATTGGTTAGTTCAGGCAATCTGTTCTGATGAAAAATATAGAAATTAGGTTCAGTTATTAATCTAACTTCACAGCGGATTATTAACACTCTTAAGTAATCCTAAAGATGGGTTTTGAAAAAGAAAGTCAAGCATATGAAGTAGAAGATCTTTTATCCAAATTAGATTCGTTTAATCCACTCCTGATTCTCTTGAATTGGGGCGGAATGCTACCGAGTTTAAATATATACAAAAGTTGGTGGAAATATATCCTTTACAATATATTTACTGTAACCACCATTATTGCTTACATACCTCTATATATAATGCAAGTTATTGCTATTTATCAGAACTGGGGAAATATCAGCATTGTCACAGTTGTAATTTTCCAACTCACGGCCTACACCGATGGAATGGTGACCATGTTTTACTTCATATACCACAGAAAACGTTTGCTATATACATTTTACTTGCTGGAAGTAAAATTTCTTCCAATAATGAAAACAGTTGGAACACCTCAAAAGCAACAAGAGATAATAGCCAGAAACAAAAAATTTGAGAGAATTCTTACAACAGTGGCTTGTGGAGCGTTTCTTGCAGATATGTTGACTTGGTGTGTTTTGCCGTCAGTTTTTCGGTACATAGATTATTTCAGAGAGGAAATCGTACCAGATAACGGTGAAGTCAAGGAACATTTGGAATATTACGTCCTTGTTATGTGGCGTCCGGAGAATTCGACAGCTTTTCCAATCTACGAATTGCTCCATGTGTATCAATTTTTCAATGTATGGGGAGTCGTGGCCAATTACGCAGCGGGTAAACTAATATTTGTTTCACTGTTTTACCACTTATCTTCCCAATTTCAAATATTGGCTTCAGCTATTGAGGATATAGATGTTTTGTGTAAGACAACTCTTCCCAACGATGAAGACAATAATGGATTCAAAGAAGCAATGTCGTCAACATCTGGAGTATCTGCCAACAACCTTTCTGATAATGAAGTAAGGCGACGAAGAAATTCCAAAGCAACGCTATCTGTATTAGAAAAGACAATTACATCTACAAAGCATATTCAGTCTTTTACATACAACAAAGAAAGTTCTGAAGAAGCTGAGACTTTGACGACCTGGGCAGAGGACTGTCAGAATGAAGTATTGTATCTCACAAGATGTATTCGTTATCATCAAATGCTTCTGCAGTAAGTAAATTGAATTATTATTTACTTAAAACACTAATTGGAGTACATTTAAATATAGTTGCTCATGCAGAACGAATACTTGCACGTAAATTACTGTTTTTATTAACAATAAAATCTAAGTTTTCTTCACTAGCAACCCCTCGCACAGTTATTGTGCTAGCGTGTTTTCATGCTAATCTGGAGCAGCGCTCGGGCGTATGTTCGATTTCCGTTAGGGCTGATCATTTGGTTGCGTTTTCTTCTAAGATTCTTCCCACCTGTAAAGCGTATATCAGGTAATCGCATGACGAATTCTCGGCCTCATCTCGCTGAATACCATCTCGGTATCACCAGTTCCATCGACGCCAAATAACCTAGTGGTTGATACAGTGTCATTAAATATAGCCTAACCTGCTAAAATAAATTATTAACTGCTTAACAGAAATGCAGAAAAAGATTATATCTAAAGGTGACACATACTTCCCCATTATTAGGTTTGCAATAATTCAGTTCCTTTATCATGTTTACAAAGATATTAATATTTATAGCTTACGTTAGTTAACTGGTAAGTTAATTACCCGCCGATGCCCAAGTTTTTGTTTTTTGCTAATCAACTACTGTATATATTTTGATATTGAAAATATAAACTCAAAGCCTAATAATACGCGCATGATTAATATTCTCCAACTGCATTTATTCATTGATCCTTAACACTGTTATTTCTATTTTTTTTTATAAAAGCGTAAACAAGAACGTTATAGAAATATTTTTAGAATTTATAAACATTCAGCAATAAAACTCAACAAACTAACACACCACTCGGTTTCTATACGCACAATTAGCGTTGACTCAATTATACGCAATGATCTGAGGCTGCACTGACATTCATTTAATGTAATTTAATGTTCATGTGTGCTCTCATTTGATATTCAAAGACGCTGACGATATACAAGGAATTTCCTTGTTCCCAATATGAATTCCATGAGGTATCATGGTGACCTAATATTTTTCTCTTTATCGGTCGTATCAAATAACAATATAATTACATGATACAAAATTCCATTTCTATTGCACGACTTTGGATTTTATACCTCTCTACTCCTGAGTACACTATGGTCTGGTTTGAAATTCCCTTTCTTTGAGTTATTCCCAGAAAAAAACATCATCAGCTTAAGTTCTGGGGATGATATCGCCAAATCGAGAAATTAAGAGTCCAGGAATATATTTATCAAAAATCGCAGTTTATATCTGGCAGTATGGGCCGTAGCCCCGTCTTGTTGAAACCAAATGCCATTCCTGTTTAGTGCATTTCTCAATAATGACTAACATTTGCCGATACCTTTCACCATTCACTGTAATAATTAAGGGCCGGATTTATAGGTTTTACCTACTTTTCTCCTTACTTCTAAACTATAATTTCTGAGATAATTTTCCGACTCATGGTCATAAGAGTCATCTGTAAATTCTGTTGAACCTAAAAGACATAAATTGGACCTTAAGAACTAAAGAACCTAATTCATAATTAATATGTGTTTTTTCTACATTCACTGACTTTTATGTAAATGTATTTATAAATGTTAATTCAACTTATAACTTTTATCTTCTTGTGCACTGGAGAAAGCAGCCAATTTGCGGTCTTGGTCTTTACCCTTTCAGTCTTTTGTTGTTCTGGATAAAATAGTTAACAGAGAATTCCGTCTTTCTTGTAAAGCGGGCTGTGCTTCAGAGACTTCTCTCTCTCAAGGGCAATAGTTGGGATTGTATCGATGGCTCAGAACGAGACTGTTACAACTCAAAAAATTCGCTTTTTGAGTTATTACCATCATTTGAACACTTTAATTGAGAACTATGCTATGTGAAAGTGTTAAAACTCTAAACATTTCCTAGTGGGACATAAATGCACATTGTTGTGCCATGATTCTCTGATTTGCCATATAGAATGGAAAACTTTAAATGGCTCTACTGAAAAATCTCTATTTTTGAGTTGTAACAGTCTCGTTCTGAGCCATCGGTATGTACAGTAGAGCATCGATTATCCGAAACAATTGGAGACGGTGAGTGTTCGGATAACTGATTTTTCGGATAACCAATTATTTACGAAAACAATTTGTACCGGTGCCATAGGACCAGTATGAAACAAATAAATACTGTTATTAAACACAAAACTATACATAGAGTATATATTTTGTATCACACATCTTACAAATAACACAGAGAACTGTCTAGCCTAGTTTGACAAGTTCAAAATGGCCATCAAAGTAGACCTAAAGCTTAGGGAAAAAAGTCCAAATTTTTTCTTTTTACTTCAGAGCTGAGATTCGTTTTTTTTTTTTGCCGCTAAATCTCGCAAATAGCGGTAGCGACTTCTACATGGCGCGCATGCAAATTTGAATTTGCCGAATGGAACGCTTTCGGTTAACCGATATTTCGGTTGATCGGTATTCGGATAATCGATGCTCTATTATATCTTAGAACTTCCACTAATCGCAGATATGACATGCCAGTAGAAGAGTAAGAAGTTACTGAACTTTCTCTAGAAGTGAATGACCTGCGAAAAAGTCGCATTGTTGAAATTCGTGAAGTTGTCGGGCATGTCCCCTGAGAGAAGATTGTGTGTGATCTTGCATGTGCGGGTACGAGCTATGAACTTCTCTGACGTCTCTGTGCAGTGTGTCTTGTTCTGGTACTTCTGGTGTTGTTAACATATTTATATTTTGTGTTATGTTAAACTACGCTGAAACAAGTGAAACCACATTTATTACGACAATGGATTGGAACTGAGTCCATATTTACCGAGGGAAAATTGATGTTATTTAAAATTGACTGTAAGAATACCTACATATTTAACAATCAGGAAATTTTTGCGACACCTTTCACAATTTGGACAAAATATCTAAAAAAGACCTATTTCACCTATTCCAATAACCTAAAATGGACTTCTTAAAAACCTAAAAATCCGGTCTCTAGTAATAACGCTCTTATTTTCATCTTCAATAAAGTGCGACCGAAGACTAGCAAAAACAGCATACCATACGGCAGCGGTGACCAAAACTCGAGCTGCAGCGATTACATGCGACAGACAGCCTATGAAGTAAGGAGACGAAGCAAAGATACTTGGCATGAAAACTACAACCAGTGGTGGTTACTGTACTAACATCTTGATTAATCCCACGGATAAAAAATTCAAGTTTTGCTGTATCAGTAATGTCACTGCTGTCATCAAGGGCCAGAGAATAATATACGATTTTTCTGGCTTCTTTTTCAACCTTCCTCTTGAATATAATCAGAAGTTTTCTAAATTCTTCTCTCGATACGTGGTCGAGAAATTCGTAGTTTTCAAAATTAAAAACTTCTTATGGACAAGTTATTTAATTTACTTTAATCATTGGGAAATTCTATTCTGTTAAAAGGCTTTAGAGCACGAGATATTTCAAATCCCATTTGGTAGCTGACTTCCTTACATTTATTTATCTCATCTTTCTCTTCTTGGCTATGATTTAAGATATGTCAATTCCTGGTGTTTAACAGTTCGTTGGCACGTAATATTGAATCAGTTTTTCTACAATATTATTATTAAATGAATAACTAATAAATAGTTACCCTCATCTAAAGATTAAGAAGGTTAAAATTGAGATAAAACCTAATAATTTTATTTTTCTAGGGAGAAGATCTAAAAATATCAATATTCATGCACGTACAGAATAATTATAGAATCACATATTAGTGATCAGTAATAATAATAATAATAATAATAATAATAATAATAATAATAATACATTATTCAGCGTGGCAATTAATGTTTCTATAACTCCTAATTGAACCGTTGAGCAAAGTAAACATATTACATTTTGTCCGACAGAACAACAAAAAATTTCTCCTTTCATTCTTTACGAAACCACCTCTTACTGCTTGTAGAGACAGAGTTTGTAGAGCGACATGATACCGCTACTGCTTGCCTTCAGTACGTGAATGAAACACACAGAAATGTACAGGAAACTCCTCGTACCCGTTTGAATGTGTGTGTGATTACACGATGTAATCACGGTACCCGCTTTGGTCACCGCTGCCATACGGTCACCGTTTCACTACGTGTTGGCCGCTCATGCAGTGTACAGACGTTTAATCGTTTTTGCTCTTGTTTCATTTTAAAATACCGCCAAACTCGTCAGTACCAACGTGTCATGAACAATTTTAGGGTAAGATTGCAACAAACCATAAGATACCGAAGGGATCACTTGAAATGTTTAATTTTCAAAAAATAATACCATGCCAATAAATTTCATCGTTCAAGCTATATCCTGTGTAATTTTGATACGTTAATTCTAAACCTTATGATCACTTCAGAGCAACATTACTCATATTCGTCAGAACCAACCGCCGGATTCTGTATATGGACACTTTGCTTTTTTCTCTAGCATAACTATCGATTACCTTGTTTTTAATTTCAGATTCTGTGAAGAAGTGAACGGCTTCTTCAGCAACATGCTTCTTTTTGATTTGATAGTATTCCAGATTTTAATGTGTTTGCCACCGCTCCAGTTAATTCTGGTGAGTATTTTGTACGGTTGTTATTTAGTCAACTGCCGTGTAGGGTAAAGGTGCCTAATTCCGTGATATCCCCAATCCCGTGATAAAATTTCAATTGACTGCCATGGAGTTGTGGTCTCTGACTTTTAAGTTTTTGAAATATGTAACAGATGCCAGGAGATGTCTTCTTTTCAATTCTATTGACCACCCGCCTTTTGAATAGAAGCAGTGGACTATAGAAGCTTTTGTTCAGTGAAAGGTGGTTGACCAGAAAGTTTTTCTTTCCCTTGTGACCGCTCCTGAAGAAACATTTTATATTTGAGGTAAGAATAATTAATATAGCATTATAAAAATTATATATTACTGCAGATTATAGTTAGCTGAATCAAATGTGTACGTATATTTAAACATTGCGAGACAATAACAATGCTACAGGAGCTTTCCCATTTTCGGATTTATTTTCATATGTCTCCTGCCTGGCTCACTCGACAAGTGATGTCAACGATAAATTGTGAAAATTAATGTCTACGAAAGAAAATAGTTCGTGGAAATAATAATAGAAATAAGTTATAGAAAACATTAATTATAATTGTAATAAAATAATAGGGCATATATTTAGCTTAATTACTGCTGTTGTTAGGAATATAAATAATGAGAAATAATTGTGTTATGATTCAATTTATTCAAATTTAATTTTGTATTGAATTTAACTTTCAGTTTTTTTGTTTATAACATATTAATGTGTAATATGTATTCCTGTAGTTACACAAGTATTTTCTGCGAAATTTATCCATTAGGCCCTTTTTCTATGTTGTAAGTTCTTGTTTAATCCATTTTAAAACAATATACCACGACTTTAATGTGTTTTTCCAAATACAAGTTTGTTTTCTGAGCAGTTAATGAAGATTATTTTAGTATCACGGAATTAGGATATCACTCACGGAATTAGGAAACCACTATCACGGAATATGGATCCCTGTCACGGATTTAGGAGCCACTGTATAATAATGAAGAATAATATATTATATACCAAACTTGTGAAACTGTTGACACTGAATGTTGTAAAAACTGTAGCTAATGTCCAAATAACGTCATTTAGGTGTTATTTGAAAATTTTTATTACAATTTTGGCATAAATATAGACACCACGTTGCTACAGCTAAATTGTAGGTTATTAACATATGCATTGAATAGGTCCGTGGTTATGCGTTGGATGAAAAAAACCAAACATCGAAAGTTCGAATCTTGCCGAGAAATGTAACTTCTTGCTTTTTATAATGTAAATCAGACTTCTAACTACAAGCATTCATATTTCTTAGATTTATTAATATTTATAGCCAACATTGAATTTGTAAAGAAAGTACTATAGAAATCTCATATGGAATTTGTGATCTGTAGTGACATAAACATAGATTATCTCTCGGAACTTTTCCGTAAAAGTAAATTAAATTCACTCCTTGAAACTGGAAACCTTAGTCGTAAAGTCATTTTCCCACCAGCATACAAGCTGAAGTAGCACAGCCATTGATAAAAGCTTTGTACACAGAATTAGACTGAATTCCTATTCGACAGAACCTATAATCAATGGCTTGTATGAACATGATAAACAAATCCTGTTTCCAATGTTACTGAACAATTTCAAAATATTAATTTAAAAACTAAAAAAGGGTCGTAAATGCTGTATCTAGTGATTATTTACATTTATGTCTACAAAATGAATCTTGGAAAAACGTATATGTTACTGGCACTACTGATATTAAGAGTAAATGTATTGTACTTTTCACTTAATTTCAGAATCACTTCAGTGGATGTTCTCCACTCAATGTGAAAAAATTCAAATTAAAAACATGTAGATAACGCAGGGACTTAAAAATCTCATGTATTAAAAACAAGAATCTATATGTAATAAGTTGCAATGTAATGATCCTCATGTTCTTAAACACTATAAGAAGTACAGTGTAATTTATCAAAACTTATGAAAGAGGGAAATAGAACACATTTGAATAGAAAAGTACAAAATTCAGATAATGCAATTAAAGCTATTCGGAATATTATTAAAGTTAAACTTGTAGATACCCTAAGAAAGAAAATATTTTTTCATTAAAACCAGTGATTATTAAGTAGAGGATCCCAAATCTATTGCAAATTCTTTTAACGTCTTATAGTACAGAAATATTATTGATTACTTAAACATTCAAGATTTTGCAAAAGATACTGCAATTAGTTACTTAACAGATGCATTTAATAATTAGTATTAATATATATAATTAGTCAATAACTGCAACAGTGCTTTTTCATTCAATCATAACATGAATAAAATTGAATGCACATTAAACACTATTTCAAACACGTAGATAAAATAGTTAAAATCAACTGAAGGGGTGAGAATGAAATAATCCAAAAATTGTTTTGTGCGAGTGCATTTCTTAGACATATGGGAAAGCTACTAATAAAATTTTGTAATAATTACTCAACAAATGACATAGCTTAAAGACTCTAAACCTTTGTAAAAGTTTCTCTGTGTGACTTAGGAATATTTTTTAATTTCATTTTAATTGTTAGTTTTTAATATATATGCATTTACATTGTGTGTATGTGTGTATCCATTCATTACATTAAACTTTTATAATTTAATAACTTGTAATTTTATATTGTCTGTGATCATTAACACTTAATCTGAGGACTTTGTAAAACTCTATTTCAACGTTACTTAGCTATTTAAACGTTATTTAGACAAAAAAAATCGTTGATGTAGACTAAGAATCGAACTCGCTCTCTTCTACACAACACGTAGAAGTCTTAGCGTCTGACACGAAAGCTTTCCTTTCTGTGCGGAGTGTCGATCTAGTCATGAAAGTCTATTGTCGATTTAACTACATGATTTATGTATATATTTATCTTTTATTTACGTAATATTATCATATTTTTTGCAGTTTTTGAAGTGACTTTCGGAACGATGCTAGTAACAAACCAAATAACCTGCATTTAAGTAACTCAATATTCGTTATCTTGTGTATCAGTGCTCTGGTCTCCGATCATACGCAGTGTTTTACATCTGAGAGGAATATTCAATCGTCTCATTCTTTTCCAGGGAAACTGTACATGACAGTTACCTTCCACTCATTATTCAAAGCAAGTCGAGTGAAAGTATTGTTCAGAGCAACACAGCAACGTATTGGGTATTCCTACTGATTACAATGTTGCACGATCGCATAATTCATGGCTTTTAAAATGTACGTTTTTCGGGAAAATTATTCAAAATACAGCAAAATATTATTTGATTTTCTGTTGCTCTTTACTACAGGAGTTATTCACCATAATAAGAAAGTATAAGCTGCTGCGTGACTTTTTTTTTTCTGCATTTGCAGGGACAAGATGCCAGTATGTTCAGATTCATCTCCAGTATCGTTGATACGGGAATCTGGCCACTATTGATCTGCTTTTGGGGTGAGAATCTTACTCAACAGGTTCGTTATACAACAATTTTTAGCAGTATTATAGTAGCGACTCCATAATTATTTCTTACTTTATTGTTTTGTTAAATAAGTTTCTCATATTGCAACAATGCATGTATATTTATTGTTTTCTATTTTTGTTAGTAATATCACAGTCTAGTATATACAGTCACGAAGCTCAATACGTAGGGAATATGCATCCATAGATAGTTGCTGACCACTAGGATCGTTACTATCGCCTCATCATAGACAATGCGAAATAGTACCGGCACAATCTATTGATCTTAGCACCCTCACAACTCAAGCTTCGTGACTGTATATACTAGACTGTGGAAATATTTTGTATCGTAACAATTTCTCTAACAATTAGAAACTAAATGCGATATTCTGCAATTTACTTCACACTCAGTTACTTGAATTCATATACTAATATTTTATTTCTATTTTTTTAGTTTTTATTTGATTTATATAAATATTAAGAGGAATAAGTTCTTTAACATATTTTTATAATTTTAATTATGTTTAATTTGTATTAGTTTCAAAACTTATACTTTCCTTTAAGCATTTTAACTTATCTACCTTACGTTATGTCAGATTTTTGTTTGATTGCCATTATTATCGATACCACGTTTTCGTAAACCACGGATTCGTGAAATCCTGTTTTCCGGGTGACAGAAGCAAATATTTCACTCTTCAGCCACTTATAGGTCAAAATATAATAAGTGTGGACTAGTGAAATAACGATAAATTTTGTTTATACGCGAAATGTTTATTAATATTTAATAACCTTAGCAGAGAATTCTGGACGTTGAAAAGTTAATAAAAATAATAATAATAATAATAATAATAATAATAATAATAATAATAATAATAATAATAATAATAATAATAATAATAATAATATCATCATCATCATGTCAAGTACTACTCCCAAAAGAACTGTTACGGTCTGAAAAAGCGATTTTCTTGCCATCTTTTCATAGGTCGACCAAGTGACCGTTTCCCATTTGGACGATACTTCATTATTTCATTATTGCCTTAGGGATCCTGGATGAAACCATTCTTGAGACGTGTTCCTTCCAGTTTAACTGATATCTGGAGATATAGTCCAGTATTGATGACACTAATAATATCATATAGAGCGAAATGTGTGTTTAGAACGAATGTATTCAGAATTAGAGCGTTTTCAAATATATTTTTTTTACGAAATTGTAATTCCAAATTCCCAAATATTATATTTATTTATTGTAATTGACATAAATATATGCGCGAATTAATACAATAGGCCTCGGTAAAGCTAAGTTCCCTGCGCACTGTAATTGGCAGACATGGTAGTGATTGGACTAAAATGGATTTACGATTTTGTTTTAATTAGATAGTGAAATTTTCTTAAAAACTATAAGCAATTAAAATAAAAGCTTTTGTTCTTTGGTATTTTGTATCTAGTATCCAAACTGTATTTCGAACGACATTATTTTTAAATATAACGTAGAAATAGCCTGAGTGTTTTGTGATTATTAGATTATTCACAGACAAATTTTTTAAAATGTGAAATAATACCCAATTTAACCAAATTTTTATTCCGAAATATTTTGCAATTTGATAGTTTTCAATGTATTGTTTCTCAAACAGAGTTTGGGCGTTCTGAAGGCTGCTTATGGTTGTAAATGGTATTATCGCTCCCAGAAGATGAAGAAACTTCTCCAGTTCCTTATAATGCGTGCGAGAAATCCTGTGAAGATGACAGCTGGCAAGTTCTACTTCATATCGCTGGAAACATTTGCTGATGTAAGGACCAGAAAAATACCATTTATAGGACGTAATTCTCTGTTTTGTTAGAATTATGTAAGTGTTAGAAAACTGTTAGGGACAGCAAGATTAAAAATTAATAGTAATACAAAATTATTACAGAAGATTCTGCTAGTCAAACATTCCAAATTAAGGCCAGAACAACAGTATGTCGTGTAAATTGTTTAAATTAAGGAAGAGGAACATAAATCTTGCTGCTGGATTGTTAACAAGACAGTATTTGTTAAAAATGTAACATATTGAAGAATAGGAAAGTTATTTTAGGACCTCTATTATAGTAGATTCAAGAATGTATTATGAGAATGTGAAGTTGTACGGCAAAATAATTGCTCGAACTAAGCAGAAACAGCATAGAACTTGCTGTTGCACTATTAACAAAGTAGTGTAGATTAAAAGCTAAATTGGGTGAACAGTATAGAGCAGAACAAGTTTCACTGCTGGCCGGCCGGCTATGCGCGCGGAGGTGGGGGACTCAAGGCCAGGCGAGTACTGCTCTGTACTGTTCACCCAATATATCATCGATGTATTAAATGAAACTTCCCATGTAATAATACAGAAATTAATTTTTCAAGCAGAAGAAAAACTTAATTAAATATCAATAGGCCTACACTAATCTCGATGACATCATTCGTGTTCATCATATTCACTAACGTTTTCCACCGAATTATTTCATATTCTTACGTCAGCCAATTCATTTTTAATTTATTTTCTCCTTCGTCCTGAAAAATTATTTTCTGTACTGCCACAGAGGAGGTTTCATAAAAACAACGACGATATTCAAGGTCAGAATGGAGTACTATTCTAGGTGTGTAAAGGTCATAGGATTGCATTATCTAAATAAGGTGGGTGCTCCTGTTATGGCCATGTTCCTGATATGACCACCTCCCTATTGTGAGTTAGTTAACCAAAAAATCCGCTAAATGCAGCAGCATCCAGTGAAAGGACATCCTGGTATGTCACTTGATCCTTTTCCATCCAGTCAGGTTGAGCAATATGGCGTCAGTTGCCTGTTTTGCGGTTTTCATGTGACCTCTTCTTATTTTTCTCTGGTAAGTCTCCTTTGTTTTATGCATGTTTTTCAATGACTTGTTTCATGAAAACCATCGTATTCCATTCAGTTTTTAATGTTCTGTTGATTGGTGTTGTCGTTGATGGCGTATCTTTTAAGAGTTGTTCATAATCAAACGATTTTCGTGAAAGCTTACCTGCTCTTGATGTGGCAATATCAAATGCACCATGGCCATATCAAGTTCATTTCACTTTTATTTTTTCACCTGACAAATTTACATGCCTTATAGCTGGGATTACGCAAATATTTTGTATTTTAAGAAAAAATAACTTAATTTTTTTTTATGGAAGAACCTGTTTTGACCAAATTTTTTAATTATAAAAAAGATTATTAAGTGTAATTTTTATTCATTTTACACCAACATTATTTAATTTTAACACAAATGCGCTATCAAACTGAAACAATCACGATTTGTAGAACATGGAACAAGGGTGGCCATGTCATGTGCACATGTTCCTGATATGGCCACTAGGTAGACTTTTGGAATTTGGGACTTTTTGGGCAATTAACAGCTATTTTTATGGGGAAAGGAAATTGTTTTAAGGAAGTCCATTAGACTGAGAACGAGTAAGAAAAAAGTGGTTTACATTTTTTCAAAATGGCGGCTAGAAAAATTCTCAAATCTTAGCATGGCCATATCAGGGACACTTACCTTATGAAGATTTAACATAGCTGAAATGTTATTTAGTCTAGAATTCTCCAAAGGTGAACAAAGATCCAACTATATAAAACCCTAGTAAAACCAGTATTATATATTATACGGAGCAGAAACATGGACCATGACGAAAGCAGAAGAAAATTCTCTTAGATCTTTTGAAAGAAAGATGCTACGTAGAATAATCGGTCCAATAAATGACAGAGGTTTGTGGCGAAAGAGATACAATAGCGAAATAGACAGAATGTATGGTGAACATAACATAATCGCCGCCATAAAATCCTCGACAATAAAATGGTTGGGGCATGTAATGAGGAATACGGAGAATATGATCCCAAAAAAGGTATTATTCAGTGAAAAGTGGGGACATAGACGACCTGGACGACCCAAATTGAGATGGTTGGATGGTGTGACAGATGATCTGGCAAGAATGGGTGTAAGAAATTGGAGAAGAAAAGTACAGGAGAGAGATGAATGGAGGAAGATTGTTGAAGAAGCCAAGGCCCACTTACGGCTGTAGCGCTGATGATGATGATGAAATGTTATTTACGGAAACGTGAGCTACCGGTACTCAAAGCTTCATTTAAGGATATAGTCACATTCACTAAAATTGCTAATCTATCCAGTCATTAAAGTGTGGGATGAATTTCAAGGTTAAGGTGTTCTAGATAAGTTACTGACCACTCTATATAGTTCAGGGATGTCAAACACCGTTCCCAAGCTATGAACTTGAACAAACTGCTTGCCTCCACTAATTATTGTTTGTTACGAGATAAAAAGCGCGAGGTGAGGCGGCAGAGAGGAGAATGTTCGTAATATGAATGTTTATATTATGTGACGCAGTATCACTACTATCAATTAAAAAACAAGCAGACTTCATCAGTTGCTGGTCATTGCTCTTGTGCTGAAGAAGTGAGAAGTTGGCTATTAATTACAATTCGTACTAGATTATGCAATTGTTAACAGTTATTTTATAAAAATAATTAGTATATATTTCTTCTATACACATATTGTAACTAATGTTTTCGGCATGCCATTGGGATGCATTTCTAAGTGGTGTGTGTAATAATTAGCACCGAAGTCAAGAAGGTCACATTCCTTCCGCTCGTCTTATCCTGAGTAACCGACAATACTTCTCTTGCAAAGATTCAACTAGTAGCAGATAAAACTGGTGGAGTGACTATAAACAAATGCTGTACTACTAACAGTGGTGGCATGTGTTTCAAAATTTTATATCAACAGATGTGTTGGATGGTAATTTTCGGCTTCATCTTAATGGTAATTATTTCAGTCATCGTCACCAACAACACCGTGTTCACGAAAATAACAGAGCGCTTCGATTCGTAAAAACGTCGAATTTGAGCACTGGAAAAATTCCAATTATAAATTTAATATTCAGATAGAAGAAAGTACCGATCTTTCACTAGAGTTTCAGTAGAGTTTTTCTTTGTTATCATTTGTACATCTTCTTCACAATATACATTGCTTTTAAATTCAAAGGTATTACTGAGAATTATATTGAAGCATATTCTAATGCAGTTATCAGCAACCTCAATTTCTGATATTCTATATTCATAGATAATTTTTCACAATTATAAATTTATAACTTTTAACACTAATGTTTTCACTGAAACTTTAGCATTCTTATGATATAAGAAGTACATCTCATATTTTGTTACAAAAAAGGGCATGACATATTATCTGATAAACATAAATTCCAATTGCACGGTAATTGGGGAAGAATGCTTCAAACCACCACAATTTAAAGTGTTCAGATACTTCACTTCAGGTGACG
Source organism: Periplaneta americana (assembly GCF_040183065.1). NCBI lineage: Eukaryota > Metazoa > Arthropoda > Insecta > Blattodea > Blattidae > Periplaneta > Periplaneta americana. Next base: position 48,470,495 of record NC_091130.1, read on the forward strand.
AGTCACTTTAAAACTTTCTCCATGACTTTTTTCAATTTAATGCAGACATGAATGCTAACATAACTATCAATGAAATCTTTATTTCGAAATTGTAGGTGTCGATGTGGATTCCCAAATTTGTTCCATGCTTTCATCATTCATTCCAGAATATAAAAGCTCACTGTACACATTTTGATCCTGAGACACATTTATTATAGGCTACTGCTAACTACTTTGATATTAAGATAATTAATATTTTTGGAATGCAATTTCAGCAAGTTGTTAGAGACTTTCAGTTTACTTCTTGATTCAATAAAATCTGTTAGACCAGAATATATTATAGTTATATCAAATCATATTTCTGTACTTACCAAATCGTATCGCCTTCATCGATGTCCGTGCTGAGAAGATTCCTGTAGAAAGTTTTCCCGAAGTCTTGACAGGATCAGCTACATCATTTCAATTCTGTAACCAAAAGTAGAATTGTTAGAAATATTTTATTTTTACTTGGTCAGTCTATTTCACATATTTTGAAAATTTATTACTAAAATGGATCCCTTTTATAGCAAGTTTTCATTCATTGTCATCCAACATTTCGTAAAGATTGCAACCGGTTTCTGGTGCTATCTGGTTCAATTTCTATTAGCGTTTTAATTCATGTAAAAATCTTCTCGTGAAGTTATGTAACAACATAACTGACATATATTTTATAGTCTTATATTTAGGTCGCTGTATCCTGCAATTTAACTTTTCCAACGTTTCGGAACAATATATAAGTTCCATCATCAGAGAAAATGGATGCCAACAGAGGAGTTCCCTATTATGTTGCACTCAGGACCAGTTTTTGTTGCTGCCAGACATAACGAACCCAACAGAGCTTTAGCATTTTTATATTGTAAGAACATCTCATATTTGTTACAATGGGAAATATGAGATATGAAAATGTAATTAGCATGGCAATGTGAGGTGGGATAAATATTTCAAACTATTTAAGGAGTTTAAATGGCAAGTCACTTGAAATCTTTATGCATAACAAATACTTAAATTTAATGTAGACATTAAACCTGGTACAACTAGTATGGAGTCCACACCTGTGGAGTAACGGTTAGGGCGTCTGGCCGCGAAACTAGGTGGCCCGGATTCGATTACCTGGTTGAGGTTTTTCCGTGGTTTTCCCTCAACCCAATATGAGCAAATGCTGGGTAACTTTCGGTGCTGGATCCCGGACTCATTTCACCGGTATTATCACCTTCATCTCATTCAGACGCTAAATAATCTAAGATGTTGATAAAGAGTCGTAAAATAGCCTTCTAAAATAAAAAAAGTATGGAACATCATTATTTATAAATCACAGGAGTTTATTTGCACTTTTAATCTCTCTTCCATGATTTGAACACTAATGTTAGAATATAAAAGCTCGCTGGTTACATTGTGATCTTGAGATTGATTTATTGTACTCTTATTTATAATTTATTTGACTTTAATATAATATAATTCAATTGTAATATCAACAGGCCAGTAACTTTCAGTTTGGTTATTAATTTTAAGATCAGTTAACGTGAGATATTGTAGCTGCATCCATTCACATTTCCTTACTTACTAATTCTTTGTTGAAATCATTTGTTTTAAGTGTCCGTCGCAGTCCATAGCTTCTTCACTCCCGGAAGGTATTAATATTACTTAATCGACGTCCGTGCTGGAAAAGTTTCTGTAATCAAAAGCAGATTTGATAGAATTATTTTAGTTTTACTTAGTCCATCTATCTCAAATATTTTGTAGTTGTTGTTTTTAATGCCAGACGTTTGACAATAAAGTCATTTGACCTCTTGCACTCCAATATTTTTCAAAGATATTATCATGGTCAGCCACTGAAGCACAGACTTTGAGGTGTTCGAATCCATTTCTTGGTTTGAGTTGCACAATGGGCAGTTAGGGGACTGATATATTCCAATTCCATGCAGGTGTTTGGCCAAACAATCATGGCCTGTTGCCAATCTAAATGCAGCTACAGACGATTTTCGTCGTAAATCGGGAATTAACTGTGGATTATGATGCAGAGAGTTCCATTTTTTCCCTTGAGATTGTGTTATGAAATTTTGTTTGTTGAAGTCTAAGTATGTAGATTTAATAAATCTTTTCACAGAGTAATACGTAGATTTAGTAACAGATCTGTAAGTAGCAGTGCCGCCCTTCTTTGAAAAACATGTCCCTAAAACGTATTCCTTTCATAGGCTGATTTACATTTATTTTCATCTGCCATTTCTTACGATTTACACTCAGTTTCTAGTATAAATGGTTCATTTTATAATAGTTTATTATTTATGTAATACACTCAGGGACAAAAAAAACCGGACACTTTAATATTTGCTGGTATTTTGCAAAACATTATCTTCTCATACAATATTATGGTAGCCATCTGTTGTTATGGAGACGTGTATGCATTGTTGATTGTTTTTTGTTTTATAAACAAGCCATTACAACAAAATATTCCAATTTTGCTTTCGGAGTCTCAGCTATAACAATTTTGTCTCAACCATTTTATGCTTCATTATCGTTATCATTCGTTATTTCTTTATTTTTACATTTTTTGAGTTTAAGTGGGGTTGTAACATTTGTCCTAAAACAAGATGCGACCTGAAGATGTGGCTCGAGTTGTAGCCCTTTACGATGATGGACGCAGTGTACGTTACATTGCAAATGTTATGAATATGGCTAGAAACACAACCCATGATGCCATAAAACGGTATAGAGAGACCCTAGAATATACCAGAAGACCAGGTTCGGGTCGTCCAAGAGCTACAAATCCAAATGAAGACAGGTATATGGTGTTGAGAGTTCTTAGGGAGCGCAACCTGCCAGCTACTAGTGTAGACCAGCAATTTGTTAACATGCATGGACGCCCAATTTCGGCCAAAGCAGTTAGAAGGAGGTTGAAAGCAAGTGGACTGATATCAAGTAGACCTGCAACTGGTCCCAGACTCCTCAGGATGCATCGAGTTGAACGACTGCGTTTTGCAAATGATCACAGGGATTGGAGAAATGGACTGTGGAGCTGTGTTCTGTTCACCGATGAGTCCCGTTTCAATCTGTGCTCACCCGATGGACGTGAAAGAGTTTGGAGAAGGAGGGGAGAACGATTTTCACAGTGTTGCATTTCCGAAAATGTGCCGTATGGAGGTGGTGGAGTGATGGTATGGGCAGGAGTGTGTACGGATGCTCGTACACAGTTGGTTTTTGTTGAAAATGGAAGACTAATAGCTGATAGGTATATAAATGAATGTTTAGCTGATCATGTTGTGTCATTTGGCCAATTTGTAGGCGATAATTTTGTTTTAATGCATGATAATGCACGGCCGCATATTGCCTATGCGGTCGGAGATTATCTTCAAGAAGTGGGAATCCATGTTCTTCCATGGCCAGCTAGGAGGCCAGGCATGAACCCAATTGAACACGTGTGAGACATGCTGGGACGGCGTGTTAAGAATAGACGACCGAGACCAGAATCGTTACAAGAGTTGAGGCGAGCACTTGGCGAAGAATGGGAACTTATTCCTCAAGAAGACATTGGTAACCAAATTGAGAGCATGCCAAGACGTATGGATGCAGTTATTCAAGCCAGAGGGGGTAATACCCGTTACTGAAAAGAGTTTTTAATGTTTAAGGCACCATAAAATGAAAAAAAAAACAGTTAGACCAAACGATGCCATAGTTATACGCCCTTTGTAATTTTTTGTAAATTTTCTCATCAGAGATTTTTTTTTCAAATGTTGTCGTATAAGGTGCTAAATGAAACATTATTTTGTTTAAATGGGTTTTGTTTTATTTTGAAATAATTGGCAACAAAATACAAGCAAATATAGAAGTGTCCGTTTTTTTTTGTCCCTGAGTGTATTAACCCCATCAAACTCTACAACAGTATCATTGGTCAGAAGTAGATTCTTAGGTCACCTTGCCTTGCAAGTTAGATATTCAACATTTAGAAACTACGTATTGAACAAGATTCATCATCAGGGAAAATGAGTACGAACAGAGAAGTCATCTAAAGCTCAAAACTGTTGGTCTCTGAGCCAATTGTTTGCATAATGAGCCCAACAGATCTTTAACATTGCCACATTGCAAGAACATCTCATATTTGTTATAAGTTGGAACATAAAATACTTTATAATATTAGCGAATCCCAATAGCATGGCAAAGCGGAAAAACTGAATAAATATACTTCAAACCACCACAATTTGAAGTATTCAGGTATTTTACTTCAGGTAGCAAGTCACTTGAAATCCCTCTCCATGACAGATATTTCCATTCAATATATATATTAAAGTAACATAAACCAGCTAAAATACCATTACTTTTAAATCAGAGAAGTTTATGTGTATTCTCCTTCATGATTACATCACCAACCTTAAAATATAAATGCTCACTGTTTACGTCATCAAACTGAGACTAATTTATCTGCGTATTGTATTGATAATATCTTATACATCTTTATTACACAACTTTTAACACTATATCCAGTGGCGGCTCGTGAACTTGTGGATTGGGAGAGCTGTAGTAGATTTCGGTACATACAAATTTCACTTCTTGATACCATTACTAATAAGTATAGGACAAAAATAAATGCATTACATATCGAAAAAGCAAAACTTCCTGACTTAGCTGGGAGATGTCTGTGGGACCATTTGCTAATCCCTAAGAAAAACTAATACCATCGATTTCAGGCTGAATTTTAGATCGGTAGACACTCAACTTACAATTTACCAGTTCATTCTGAATTGTCTTAGAATAACCTTAAACAGTGGCAAGTTCCAAATGATTTTTGGAGGCTCGTCTAGATTACTCACGAACTGTAGCGACCCACGAAACACATCAGGGTTCTTCGAATCGTTTTTTCATCATGTCCCCTAAGGGGAAGTTCATATTGGCCACAAAATTTGATACAATCAATATTTTTTTTTTAATAATTTCACGATTTTTCTCACTTCTTGATTATGTTTGAGAATGTTTGTTCTGTTCGTTTCACTTAATTGCACAGCAGTATGAGTTGCGTAACATAGCCAATGAAACAACATTTTTCAGGTGAGACTGCGAAGATTAGTGCATTTTGATTTTTAGGGTCAAATGTCCTAAATCTGTCACACCATTCCTAGTCCATGCAGCATCACCACCGAAGAGGAGGTAAGGAAAACAAAATACAATTTTTTTTTTGTTCACATTCACGTAACCACAAATGCTTAGCGTAAATTTAATTGTTATACTTCCTTACATATATGCACTATTTCGGCTGGATGAAGTTTAAGTAAGATTTAAGTCGGGTAACGGACGACCCTTTAATTTCACTTCATTACATCAATATTCTCCGCAAGGGAAAGTTGAGAAAAATAAAATTAATATTCTGTAATTCACACACATTTGCACTGGTTAAGTTACGGTATTAAGACGTCACACCAAAGCAACACTCAGATATACTGATGGTCAACAATTTTCTAAAACTGGAAAAGAAGTCTCTTTCGTATTTTACGTGCTATATCAAAAGGATTCTACTCGTGCAATCATTTTGAGTTAAGGCAGATATTAGGTTCTGCTGGAGGCTGGATATATACATAATAATAAGGCAAAAGAGAATATTAATTTCGTTATATTAACTCTATAAGATTCTACAACAATAAGTATGTGAAAAGAAAAGAAAAACTTTGTCATTAAGTTTCAAGGGAATAGAGAATCCATTTGACGCAGAATTACAATAGCGGTGTGGGAGGAGAGGAAAGATCCCTTGTGGCCTGGCTCTGCAAGTCACTGCAGCGAGATACGGGTTTTAAACAGCGGCAGTTTCCCTCTGCTTCCCTTCACCTCTCTACCCCTGACAATGCAAGACCACCCTGCAGATCCCAGGACGACTTTGAATGCAGTGTCAATTCCAATACAATCGACGTGCAAAAAGATTATGTATAAGATAGTAGTACATATTCCCGGCCAGATGAAATATAAAGCAATTTACCAATAAAAGCTGTGACAATTCTTCTACAAATTAAAATAAATATTATTTTTATTTTCCTGTCAAAGCAGGAAGTGCTGCAGCTCCGCAGCTCTTATGGACGAGCCGCCCCTGACTATATCATTTCGGAATGTGTATTATATGTATTTCTCGTGTCAAATTCTATCGTACCTGGTTATCATGTTTCGGCCTAGTATGGGCCTTCTTCAGAACTGATTGTTGCTGGTCTTGGCGCCTTTGTGTGTTTGTGTAGTGTAATATCTTTTGATATTCAAGTAATTTATACTTTTTTATTATAATTTCAGCAAGTTAGAGCTTTCAGTTTATTTTCTGATTGTATGATATATTGAACAGATGTATTGTATTCACATCGTCTCATATTTCTGTAGGTTACTTACCAATTCTTTGTTCTAAATCATCTGTCTGTGTAGATGTCTGTAGAAAGTTTTCCAGAAATCTTCATTGCAATTCTGTAATCAAATGCAGAATATTGGAAATAATTTATTTTTACTCAGAATGTAAAATATCACTGTTTACGTCGCGATCCTGAGATTAATTTATTGTACTGATAAATTCTTAACATTAAGACAATTTTTAAATTGTAATTTAAGTAAATTAGAAGTTACTTTATTAGAATGAAATCCATATAGAGCAGTATGATGATCAGAAAACATATTGTCTGTTACACAGAAGGTGTCCTCTGTCGCAAACTTCGTAAAAATGTTATCGATCGTGGTACCACTATTTTCAGATACACGCGTGGGCTATTGAACTCTATGTTCGAGATCAAAAACATAACATACTGAAGTCAATAAATTCCTTCGAAGGCTTGTAACAATTGAAAATATAATCGCCGCATAAAGTAACATTTTCTTTTGGTGTATAAAACTATGTAAAACATTCAGAATACCATAAAAATGTAATAAAATTACAACATGGTGATCTATAACAGACGAATATAAACTAAACAACAGAATAAATCATTTCAAACCATAGATTTCTATATGTTTTTTGATACAAAATGCATTCAAATCTATAATACAAATAATGTCCAGACTCACCTTGAAGCAGATAATATCACCATGTAAAAACTTATTACGACAATAAAAGGTGAACAAAGTAAATTAATTAAATTTTCATGATTGCGTAAAATCTGAATTAATCCAAATTTAAATGATACATAAAAACTTTAAATTACTGTCTTCAAACAGCAAATCAACCTCAGGATCATTAATCTTATTGGTGGAAATACCACAAATATTAAAACTTCCAGGTTAAATTGTCCATTTCAAAACGACCAGAGGAAAAATGCCACAAGCAAAAATGTCCAGAGCAAAATGTTCAAGGGAAAAAGTCTAGTAAAAAAGTTTACAACAGAATGTTCAGTATAAAATGTCCATAATATTTTTACATAAGCAGTAACTAGGAGAAAGACTACAATGTAAAATGTTTTATTGAGATTGCTAAGCGACGTACCAAATTTTAAAACAAAGGTGACATAATGGTTGAAATTATACGTTCACAAAACATGAAAAACATTCTAGTACACAATGGTTTTTCGTATTACTTTCATTCAAGGAGCAAAAATGGTACTAAATTATATTGGAGGTGTGTGGAAAGAAGCACATGTGGTGCGAGATGTGTGACCAATGCTGATATGTACAACATAGTCTACATGTAGATAAACCAAGTGGACATCTAATTTTATGGACATTTATGTATTTGTGGACATTTTGCTAGTGGACATTTCTGTTTGCGGACATAATGAAATTGATATTTTAACCTCTAACCATATTAAGTAGCAACAAGTTTGGATCAAATGTCAATCTCTTGGGGATAACCTCTGACAAATATGAAAAAAAACTTTCCTATACATGCAACGTCCGGCTATATTGAAGGATTCATAGCATTTCCGAGATTATTCTAGTGGGTTGTAACCTCAAAAATAGAATGTTGTCTATACATTACTTCTGAGAAATCTGGGACTAACATTCCTATTTTGTTTACGGTAGGTATGACATGACTATAAGCCAAGTACATAAATGAAGAAATGCTATGAAATAAAGACATCCAACATTCTAAAGCTTTTCATTTTTAGGTTAAATATGTTTAGCAACCAAAAGTAAAAATAACTCACCATCTGCATGTAAGCTTATAGCAATTAATTCTCTCAAAAGAACACTTTTTAAAACGAAACAGTAATATATTTTGTGACTTCAATTTTCACCCACAATCTTTTTCTTGCCCCTTCGGACGGAAATGAAAAAAAAAAGCTTATACTCGTATTTTGCTTTCCGATTATAATACGATTTACATTGTGGCACGAATCAATAATTACGTATTTTAAAGTTTTATTTTCAAAAACCCAAAGTGCACAAATATAATTTCATGATCATAAAAAATAAATCAACACTTACTAACATGGTAGTGATGCCTCCCCATGTCATAATTGTAAGTTAACTTCAGTAGGTACCTATTTTATAATTTATACACACTAATAACTTTATCGAGCGTTTATAATAATATTTCAGAAATAACACAGGACACAAAAACACATTTTTAATCAAAACATTTCACACACAAAAAAACTTCAACCATCATAACAGTTCGTCACTTTAAAACCACACAATCGATGAATCAGCTGATCGATTTCTAATGGCGGGAAAGTTCTGGCATTTAAATACATTAAGCAGGCAGTGCCCGGATATATAGCTTAATTCTTCTTGTAGATAGTTATATACAATGAAAGTGATTTAATTCAGTTATATGAACACTTTTTAATGGCTGAATAAAATTAATAAAATCGGTTAAAAACCATACATGTTTCGGAGGAATGCTTCTCCATCTTCAGTGGTAATACCACGACGCTGGTATGGATGTTCAACCGCGTAACGTGGCTTAAGGAAGTCTGGCTTGTAGATATTTTGAATTTGCTACATCTTTTGAAATGAAATTTCTACATCAACTAACATTCGTAGTAGTCTCAATTTTCAAGAGGCAGTTATATGTTTATATAGCAATAATAGGTAACCTGCAGATGTCGACTGAAGCTACCATATGTTCTTAACTATAGCCGCGATGTTTACACACTTTTAATACTTGAAATAGGCAGAAAAAATGTAACTGTAACATGAAAGAGGCACTGTAAAAAAAAGTATATTACATTTTATGTCTATTTTAGGGATGATATTCCTGCAACACAACTTATTGTTTGTTTACACATTAGTACACTGACGTTCAAAGACATCTGATTTCACTAATCGATAGTGTTCGATAACTTGTTCGTGTAAGTGTCGCTTCTTTAGTTATTACTTCTATGAATAGGTGGCGAATGTAAAAGTCAGTGTCACCAATAGTACACAAATATACCCGCATTATAAAATTCAAAATTTCATCTCCCTCTAATGATTGTGTAAAAACATTAGATTTAGCGGGAAACTGCTGATAATGTCAATTATGAGAATAATTTACATATAATGTACATCGACGTTCTCCCAAATACTTTTTACCCGTACCAAAAACAGGATCACCCAGTGCTATCATGGAGACCATACGGGGCCATACATCGTATGGCAGGGGCGTATTTTGCGGGCTACCGGGGCTACCGGCGGTAGCCCAAGGAAATTACAAAAGAAAAAGTTTATAATATAACATAATGTAATAATTTTGTATTATTAGTTTTACCATAGTAATTAAAATTAAAGTAATTGTTAGATATATTTTGTGTAATAATAGGGTCAGCGGTAGCCCAAACCCTTTAACCAATATACGCCACTGTCGTATGGGAACCTACAATTTCTTTAATTAATCGTATGGGGAAAAGAAAATGTTGTCTATATGGAGCCATACGGCATATGGGTGCCAAAGTTTTGTATGCGGAGATCTGTACAGATCTTATATCATCTCTTGCTGTTCATAATGTATTTTGCTTGATGTTCATAAACAAAAATTGTGGACCTCTGCAGCACTGGAAACCAGAATTATATAAAATAATGGTTGAAAAACAAGAAGTGCTTCAAATACACAGTCCAAGATTCATCGAGACAAGTGTGCATCTACGCTGATCCTACATGGTGTATTCTCTAAATCAAACTTGTATAATTAAAATGTAAAACAAAGCAATTTCTTTACTTCTTCTTTAATATTTAAAAAAATCATTAAATCACAATTGGAGACAGAGAAAGAGAGTAAAATATATTTCAAGGAAGAAAGGAAGGAGTGGGGCTTATGGCTAAGAAAATAATTACCACGACAGCACTGGGATCACGTGTTGAGAAATAGCGGAACTATTTCAAAGCTTGTCAGTTTATTACATCTTTGGTTCTGACTTATCTCGTGGGTAGAAAGTTCGCTTACACGATCATAAAATCGTACGTCAGATACCTTTGAACTTCAGTGTACACTGACTTTCAAAGCTATCTGATCCTTCTAATCGATAATGATCGATAATGTCTTGGTGTAAGTGTGACTTCTTTAGTTATTACTTCTATGAATAGATGGCGAAGATAAATTTGTGTTGCTAATCGTAAATAAACATACCCGCATTATAAAAATCCAATTTTACATATCACTCTACGCATTGTAAAACAACACTGGGTTTAGCTGGAAAACGCTGATACTGTCATTTAAGAGAATAATTTGTGCTTAATCTATATAATCATTTTCCCCGACACTTTTTAAAGCGTCCCAATAATGGTGCCACCTGTTGAGAACTAGCGGAACTCTTTAAAAGTTCGTCAATTTCTTGTATCTTTGATTCTGATTTATCCCATGGCTAGAAAGTTCGCTTACACGATCATAAAACCGAATGTCAGATATCTCTGAACCTCAATGTCAACGAAATCTGACCTACAATTTTCTGATAATGTAAGCGAATTTTATAACCACGTGGTGAGTCAGGAGCAAAGATATAACAAATTTACAAGCTTTTAAATAGTTCCGCTAGTCCTCAATAGGTGACAGTTTTATTGAGACGGGTAAAAAGAAGTGTTGCGGAAAATAATGATGTAGATTACATATAAAATATTCTCATAAATGATGATATCAGCGGTTTACCGCTAAACCCAGTGTATTTTTTTTACAATTATTAGAGGGAGATGTGGGTATATTTATGTACTATTGACTACACTATCATCTTCGCCATCTATTTATAGAAGTAATAACTAAAAAAGCCACCTTTACACGAATAAGTTAACGATCACTATCGATTAATAAGGGTCTGGTATCTTTGAACGCCAGTGTACAAGGTTATTGTAAAGTAAGTTACCAGTTTTAAATGGCCGTATCTTCTGTACATATTAACAGTTTAGTTCCATTTAGATGTCATTGTGCTTTAAGCCCGGTCCAGAAGTCGTCAAATAAAACTGCGCATGCAAATCATGCCAGGAAAGAGAACTTTAGACCCGGAAAATATGTGCAACAACAACGCTGTGACGTCATCATATCGTACCTGATTTTGTCCATCTCACAGACAAAAAGTTGAAGTTTGTGGTTTAGTCTCATTGTGTTGAAAGGGAATATATGCAGCTCCATTACTGTTCGTGACATTTCTGTGTCTTTGATGAATAGTAATATTCATAATAACATAATTACTTTTATGATCATCAGATATTCTCTTTTACAGATTGAAAACAAAGTGTACGCCTATTTCACTATATTGAAGAACTCTACACAGAGGAATGCTGAGTGACTCAACATTCTTCTGCATACCGTACTCGAAACGATTTACAGTATTATTTAAGATGAGAACAATTTAGTTTGAATCTTGTAACTTACCATTAGAGGATAGAAAATATAACACTTTTTGGAGATGTAAAAGATAATCGTTTGTGTCACAACTGAACTGCTAAAAAATGTAAGTAGCCTATACCATGCCATAAATAGATGGTCCTGAAAAGTTAAAATGCAATTAAAATGTCAACAAAGCAATACTAGCTGATCTTGGTGTGTAAAACACTTTTATTGTGTAACAGGCCTATGTGTTTCAGGAAAAAAGTAGACATGATCTTATATGACATCAAAATACAAAGAGGCCATGTTTATTTTATTCTATTTTATTTAAACTCACCACCAAAAGAAGCAAGCTTCCAATTATAGGTGGCTTACATTGATACAATTTATATACAAAATACATAATAGTGAAGAAACAAAACATGCAACACAAACGAAAGAAGGGATACATAATAGATGCTAGAATATAATATTGCAGTTAATATAGTGCCAAATGCCAATATAATAATGTAAAACTATTTCAAAACTCGTGTAAAAACATTATACGACACTTATTCATAATTTAAATATCTAAGGAAATACAATTCTTTTTAATATTGCGTGAAATTTTTTAACTGTTAAACTTAAATCTAATTGAGAATCACAGTTTAAAAACAGAGAGTAAGTATTACACATAACAAACAATGGAGAGTTCTTGAAGAAAACAGTTCTAGGAATTGGAATAACAAAAGGTTGCCTATGACGTAATTCTGTTCTTTTTACATTGAACTGAAGGAATTTAAGAAAATCACAGTTATTCAATATACCGTTAACAGTCCTACAGAGTAAAATTTGGCTATTTATTAATCGCCTAAATTTTAAAGTTTTATAATTAAATTAAAAAATTAACTGATTAGGGTAAACATTGGTAATTTCGTGGCAGTGGTTATTTCGTGATACTTTTTCTTTGCTCTTTTGTGAACTAACCAATGGTGTTACGAGATCCAAATTTCCGCCAAGGGATTGCATATGTTGTCCAGTTTCCAGAAACATACAGCTAAGCTTTGTGTGACTATTGTAGTTGCTTCAGAGAGCTTTTATGTTTGGAGAGAACAAGTTTGCGTCGACTTCTCAGGCGTACAAATTTTGTGGATGTTTGTAATTACATTACAGGTTTATTACTAAAGGTAAGCATATGATATTTCGTACAAAGATTTATTGTATCTTCATGAAATTTTAGGAAATGTTTTTGGAATTTTAGATAAATCTGTAGTCGCCATATAGGCTTAGCTTTACTGATAGAAATCTTAGCTGTTTGAGGCGAAATTTTGTTGAGCATTAAGTGTTACATTTATACTATTTTAAAAATTGTATTACAATAGGAATTTTAGAAATCTGAAGACAAGATGTGATAACAAAAAAGAAAACGGAGACGCAATGGGTTCAGTGTAGCTTCTGTTTGAACTGTTATCATGCTAAGTGTCAATGATAAGTGCTAGATGACTTACTTGCAAGAATTGTGACAGAAGATGGAACATGGCTCCACCATTTTGGACCGGAGACAGAGGCAGACAATGGAGTGGCATCTTGCAAATTCACCACATAAATAGAAATTCAAAAGTACACCTTCGGCAGGAAACGTTATGGCTACTGTGTTTTTCGATTCAGAAGGACTCTTGCTTGTGGACATCATGCCACACGGAACCACCATCAATTCTGACGGATATGTTGCAAATCTCAAGAAACTTCTAGTTCGACTGAGTCGTGTTCGACGACATCGGGAGAAGCAGGGTGTTCTGCTATTGCACGACAACGCACAGCCATATGTCAGTCACAAGACCACAGACCAGATCGGAAAATTCGGATAGACAACAGTGAAATATCCGCCTTCGAGTCCTGAACTGGCACCGTGCGATTACCATCTCTTTGGTAAACTGAAGGATCCCTTCGCGGAACGAGGTTAGAAGATGACTCCCTTGTGCACGCTGCTAAATAGTGGCTCAGACGTGTTGGTCCAGACTTTTACCGTGTTGGTCTACAGGCCCTCGTTCCTAGGTTACGTAAGGCAGTTGAAAAGGACGGGCATTATGTGGAAAAGTGACATTTTGTTCCTTAAGGATGCATCTACATTCTGTGAAAATAGCAAACGTGTAGGATAAAAATATAATTTTTAAAGAAACGTTATGCATTACTTCTGGAGTTACCCTAGTAATATAGGCTATAGTAAAGTCCGTAATGAAAGTGTTCACCCTTTCAGGGCAAAGAAGATCCCTTTTCAATTTCAATTTTTACTTTGATTTCATTCTTATTATGTGTTGATATGTATTTCTATGTTTTCTTGCTATGAATATTAGACGGAATTGCTATGTTAGAAGTCTTGTAACAATAAATGAGAATTTCATTTGACTGTAATGAATTTTTCCACAACTCTTCTACCTCTCACGAAATTACCAAGGTTATCACGAAATAGCCAACCTTTCAGCTTAAGTTGTAAAAGTGGTTTTTGGCACATATTCAAGAACGTATCCAATCTTTTATATCTCCAGATTTGTACAGCAAGTTATCGTCTTTTAGATGAAAAAATCGGAATAAGGATATATTTACACATTTGCATTTTAAATTAGTTTTCATGAAATTATCACGAAATTACCAATGTTTACCCTATATGAAATTTGCTTTTCATAAGATGACACGTGATGTTTTTTAAAATATATAAATATCGTACAAATCTTTTCTGTATCGTTTCTATTTGCATCTGAATGGACTGGAACTGAGGTGACCATATCACAGTCGCATACTCTAGCTCACTCCTAACTAGAGTGTTATATAGAGTACCAATAGTATTTATATTTTTTAATTCTTTTGCATTTCTGATTATAAATCCTAATTTTCTATATGCATCAACTATCACGTGATTTAAGTGCAACATAAATTATGTGTAAAATAAATATCCAAATGCTTAAATGATTCCACTCTAAGTAATTTCTCACCATTAACTTCATACGAATTTTGAGCATTTATCTTATTTTTAGAATACGTCATAAAGCAATATTTATTAGGATTTAACAGAAGAAAATTGAATTAAATACTATTATAGTCACAATCATGCCATGGTATGAAAGAAAAATTTCACAACCTCGAGCGGGAATCAAACCTACGACTTCCTGGTCTCCGGTCAGGCGCTCTACCACTGAGCTATCGAGTTCGTCTCACGCCAAAGGCTCGGAATTATCCTTTCATACTGGCGACTCTGTTATAGAGTACTGTCCATAGTCTGATCTAGTCAGCACTGCTTATGGCTGGAAAGAAACTTTACAAATGTAATCTTCATCTTACGATGTTTGGGTGACGTATATACGTCCGTTGATGTGACATATTAATTAATTAAATAGTATTATAGTCAAATCATGCCATGGTATCCAAACCCAAACATCGTAAGAAGAAGAAAATTGTCCATACTCCATCTATATAGTCTGTCCAAATCATGCTGTAGATAAAAAGCGTCTTGTTGTTTATCAATGACTTTATACAATTTAACATCACCAGCATATAGCAAACATATAGAGTGGAAAACCTGTTATAAATATTAGTAATTTATATTAGTAGCATTAGGACACGCAAGACTCTATATAAACTAAGTCTGTAATATTTTATTTGTAACGAATAAAAATATTCTTGTGGCCGCGCTAGAAATTAACATAAATTCCATTTTACATCAGTTTTTTAAAGTGAGTAAATGTACATAGTTTACATTATGTAGTATCGGTTAGGTAGGAGGATAGCGCTGATTGAACCTCATTTGTGTCACAAGTCAGGAGACGGCCCCATTCAGAACTCTTCTGCGCATCCACAATCACGAGTCCTTGCAGACTCTCCAGTTTCTAAGATCTGTAGTTTTAATACGAGTCTAAAAGTTTTTTATGATATCATTCTGAGTTGTATATGAGGATTATAACATATTTTATGTCCATTTTGCACAAAATAATTAATTTTATAATACAAGTCACAATGAAATTTCAACCTCCTTATTAAAAAAAATCTGTAACCATGTTTCAAAACCACTTTTCAGTATTTTTAATCTTTGAATAAGTTTTTGTTGAACAGTTAATATCTTCTATGCTAATTCTTATATGTAGATCTGGTGACATCGGATTTATACAGGATACTGCAAAAGATCTGACTTTTTTTTTTTAATGAGATAACACAATTGCATTTTAATGTAAGTTGGTTTTTATTCTTTCATAGAAAAGTCGAATTATTGCCATTTCCTAATGCAAAAGAACAAAACTAGGTTTTGAAAACTACACCCTCCAAATTACGTCCATTTTTCTAATGCACTCCTGGAACCTGACTCTGAAGTTCAGCACTGTCCTGCCTACCATATATCTGGCATAGAGAGTATTCCGAATCTCGGCGCTGAGCAATCTGATGGGATCACGGTGTTCCGAATTTCAACGATGACGTCACTGATGCTCCACCAGTGTCGCATCGGTTCCATCAGCTTGCATAGGTGGTGGCAGTCTCCATCAGCCGCCACCAGTGAATCCGATTGGTTCTTGTATAGGGCAGGAATTAGCAGACGAATGACATCGTGCACTGTTGTGTCATGGCGGTGTGTTCTGCTGTATTGTTTGTAATGAGCACAACGTAAAAACAATATGTTAATGGCTCATGAGCGAACATGTCAACGGACCAGTTATTACTACTGGTTCAAGAAATAAATTGTTTATGCTCTCTTTTCTTTGAACGAGATGACAGTACAGCAATTTCGCAAAATTTTGCTAGCGTAGCACAGACAACAACTTGTACAACCGCCATGATAGCCATCGAACCTTCCAGCAGTTTTTTTCCTATTTCGCTGCAGCGTGACGTTATTGTTGTCCACCGGTCTGGTGAGATTCGGAATATCCTGATAGGGGCGGTCCTTGGCCTTCCTATCGACTTACGCTTTTATCCTGAAGAAATCGTTCTGAAATTGTTTAGGCCTAACCACATTAAAATTGAGTTACGGCCATATTAAAATATTGTCGCAACCTACGCTCATAAGAACTACTGAATCATTTGTTTTGAAAAACTTCTCCACGACAAACGTTCGACACGATGCGTTACACGGATCCATTTCAACTGAAATGGCATCAATAATGTCGTTCATTCCCTATCCTCCCACCGCTGCGCGACTGTCTTGGTCACAGTTACTGCCAACTTAAAGACGTCAGATCTTTTTTTTCCGGACCCTGTATAACTGAGGCGCTCTCTGGTGCAAGAACTTAGCTACAAAATCTTGAACTCGAGATTTATCGCATAAATAATTTAATATCTAGCATGACAGCTTTGCACAGAGCAACATTCAAATGTTTCAAGAGGACGCTGTATTTGTTCGAGGTAAATATTTTTTTTCAGGAGGTTGATGTGTTACTAAGATTCAATATAAGTTGGAAACGGATAAACGATGTAAAGTAAGCTAAGTTGTTATCACAGTCTACTATATACAGTCGCGAAGCTTGAGGTGTTTTTTTGCAAATCTCGTGATAAAGCGCTCCAAGCGGTTAGCAACTAGAAACAATAGACTGTCCATGGTCGACTTTGGACTGTGTCGTATTTCTATCGAGTGCTAGCTCGTTGCATATTTCAAATTGATGATTGTGAAATGTTCGTTATTGGTTATAATGAAAATGTTAATGGCTAAAATATAATAATTGGAATAATAATATGGGACAAGGAGGAGACGTTTGTAGTGCTATAAATTGTAGCAACAGTAAGAGAAAGAGGCCAGAGTTATCCTTTTTCCGATTTCCGAAAGATTCAGAAAGGTTCCTGGGTTTCCACAAGAATGCTGTGCAGAAACAAAACTTAATTTGAAGTTCTTTGTGGCTGTTAGAATACATTATATCCTTAAATTTCACAATGAAATGTTTCAGTCTAACCGAAAGGACATTCGATACCAGTTAAAGTTCTGTCACTTAGGCTGCTAAATTTCCAGAGAAATAAAGGTTAGGTCTACTTTTTTTTTCAGAGGATATATTTTTAATTGTAGCTATTAATTTTGTTATTATTTTTATGTGTTATTTTACTAAAGACGTAGAAAAATTAAGTTTGTTTTAATGAACTTTACTGATCATGTTTTATTTTCAATTCTGGTGGGATTATTATTGCTTAGGCCTAAATTTTTCTTCAAAGGATATGTTTTTAATTATAGCTGTTAATTTTGTTGTTATTTTTATTTGTTGCTTTAACTAGAGACGTAGAAAAAGTATGTTACAATAAAATGTATTGATCACGTTTTATTTCCAATTCTGGTGTGATTATTATTGCTTAACCTCATCCCATTTTGTTAACTACGTAAGCCTACACTACAAGTACCGGTACACGTAAGTTACTCCATTAATTCATATTTCCATTATTATTGTTGTAAAGAGAAGTGCAAATTAATATTTATTGGTTTCAATTCATGGTTAATTATCGCTATAATCTTGAATGAGTGAAGCTATTATAGTAAATTTCAGTTCGTTTTGCACAAACAAAAATTATATTAACTTATTTCTTGCAGGTATCTTCGAGTTTATGGTGGAATTTAATATACTTCATTAAAATAATAAATTAACTTTATGCATTTAATATTTCAATAATGGAAGGAAGGTGTTAATTTTTCCAAAAGAACACGACAACGAAAGTGTAACATATTTTGTCGGCTGCTAGGAGAGAGAGATCTGCGAAGATGAGGCGATAGTAGCGATCCTAGTGGTGGGCAACTACCCCTGTTTGCATTTTTACTACATATTGAGCTTCGCGACTGTATATAGTAGACTGTGTTGTTGTTCTAGGGAATGCCTCAATTACAGACCTATATCACTGTTATCAACCATGCCCAACAATTTTGAGAAAGCAATTAAAAGAGACTTGATAATACAAAAATAATTATATGATGTACGAATTTCAATTTTTATTTTATAAATAGTATAAGTACTGAGTACTGTCACATCTGACTTGACTAAAGCTGTAAATGAAGGTAAATGTTTAGATGTATCTTTAGATTTGAAAAAAAAAAGCTATCTCTCTATAATGTTAATCATAATATTTTTGAAAGATGAAAAATTCTGGAATTATGAGTATTGCTTGGAACTGTTTTGATCTTATTTATGTAATAGATAGCTACATACGAATCTTAATAGCGTGATAAGTGAAAAATAAACTCTTAATTTCGGCATTACACAAGGAGCAGTATTAGGTCATATCTGATTTCATATATATGCCTACAGTATAATTATGTCTGTTCTACAACAAAAGGAGGGCGCTACACATAATCTACTATCTTGGCGGGAAAATGATAGAATAAGGAAAATATTCATTAAACAGGCTTTTATAAAACTAAATTGAAGAGTAGCTTGTAGAAAATTATGTAGATCGCTAAAAATACCGTTGTTATATTTAACCTACTGGATATTACTGGAAACATGTTTTAAATAGGCTAATATTGGCTTAAATTCAATTAATATAGCTGGATTTTATCCTTGTAGCACGCAATATAGATAAAATGAAAGGGATATTTATTTCCCTTGCCATAAATAAAATAGGGCTTCAACTATAAATTAAAAGTTCATGGCAGTAATTGTACAAAAAATATGTGATCACAACTGTCCTAAACTACGCCCACAAACCCATTTGAAATATTCATTGATCAAAACCTAAAATGGAATTTTCATATTAATTACTTACGTCTTAAATTATGTGAAATTCTGTGCAAAATTGTTCAACTGCGTGGCTTTCTGCGAGTAACACTATTGAGAACAATATTTTTAGCCTTAGTTCAATTTATGATACAGTGGAGTTATAAGATGGGGTGCTCAACCATCCTTATTTTTAAATAAAAATTATTTAAAATATATTAAAACAAACTTCATTAGCCAAGTCATCTCACAGACTACGAATTTAATGTTTTAAGTATCAAGATAATTTAAACGTATGCTATAGTGAACTTCTACTTTAAGCATAAAAATAAAAACATATTCTTTGGTCATGGCCATAATGCAAAACGATAAAATATTTCGTTTCCCCTCACTGAATTAAAATGTAAGATTGAAACAGGTCTTAGGCCTATACATAGTTATAATTTTTCCCCAAGTTTGCATAATAATTTCATAAAAAAAAATAAAAATAAAAAAAAAATACAGGCGCTTCAACTGTTTTTAAAATCGCAATAATTATCTTACTGGATTCTTATCTTTTATTTGTTGTCACTTTAACAATGTCATATTCTCAACTTAACACAATTATGTAATAATTACAGTACACAGTTTAATACGTAGGCCTATTAGTAATATACAATTATTTTTGGTTAATATTTCTATACAGGGTGTGAATGACATAAACTACCAAAAAAATACTAGTGGTAGAGAATAAATTACTAAACAAAACAATCTGATGTTTTTCAGTAACTTTTGTGGTTTCACTAGAAAAAAAATGTTATCCGTGTGGCTAATGTTTTTGGAAATGCTAGTAGACCGTCATTATTTACCTCGGTCATTGCAACATTGCAGCTGTAGTGATAACCTTGTTTACGAATCAGGTACTCTGTTGTCTCTCTGTTGTGATGATGTTAGCGTACTATGTTGGACGAAGGTCATTGGCAATTATGTTCATATTTACTTGAACAGTAAATATTAGACTACTATCAATCCTAAAAACATGATATTTTAGGAATTATAAATAAAATAGAAGGAAAACAAAATTTCATTACACATCATGTTTAGTAGACAGAGATATACAGTCTGTATAATTTTGGCAGTTTGTATCGTTTACACCCTGTATAGTACATTATTTGTCACACCTCACGTTAAGCATCTTGCTTTTTAGAGTGTAATTTAACAATACAATAATATGGATACGGTGCATTGTATATGTTTTTTTATCCATGACCATAACGAAAAACATGCCTTTACTAAATACTTTTGCGTTTGTAAAGTAGGCTTTTATTCAACATTACTTTATTTCACTAGTGAGATAAAGACTTTACCTCACAGTTTGAACTTTATCTCACAGTTCATTAGTATTTTCCTAGTACCCGGGTACACACGTATACTTTTCCATTGAACTATTATTATATTAGTTACTAGATGTCGCTACCTCTACTTCTTTATTACCATTTCTTAAATATACATACACTCAATCTCCTTCTCTTTTCTCTATCTGCTACGTCGTAATTTGTACATTACATCCATATCTAATATACATCTTTTTAAAATTTTGTAATAATTTACCTTTTGGGATGCGAGGAGACTTGAATCTACGAAGTTGGGTTTATAGGATTTTAAAACAACACGCGTAACACGCGTTAGTCAACTGAGCTAAACAGACACGATGATTAATTAAGTTTTAATATTCCTTTTAAGTTTACAGAAGTAAAATGCGAAATTATTTTAATCACAATAGTCCCGTGAAAACTTCTAAATAATCCCTGAAACTTGAAAAAGACGAAAATACACGTTTAAAATGAAAAAAATATATATTAAAATTATATAATTCATTATAATTTGTTATTTATCCAACGCCTTAAATACCATTCTTTACTAATCATGGCCTCCTACATCATGACCTACCTAGTACACGTATTTATTCTAAAATCCATGCCATGGTATGTGATTACATGAGGACTTATTTTCAACATATTTTCTTTTACAAAACATGATTTTTCGTTATGGTCATGGATAAAATTACGTATGGTACTTGTGAGCGTGATCTTTATTGCACGAGTGGAAAGATGCACTTACCTCACAAGTACCATAAATAACTATTTGTATTATTTACTTACATTACTGTATTTTGTCTTATTATATGTTATTATCTTTCATTGTATATTTGTATGTGTCTCTAATTATTTTTATCACAAATAAATTTATATAAACAATTATTAATATTAATTAAAAGTAATATAGGGCCTACCGTGTGTTTATTTCAAAACTTTCCAACTTGAATAATTTTAGATGTGCAGGAGACAAGATTTTGAGGAAAGACACGTCGATTTAGTTTTCGATGAAGAAGTTCAAGACCACCATTGATGACTGAAATTTCTGTTCCACCCCTTTACACCAACCTCACTTTTGAATTTAAAATTGCACTCCTACCTTCAGGCACATAATTTTAAACATTATTCTTCTACCAAATAAAAAATTAAATTCATCCATTCACGTGTTTTTCCTAATAGTTTGCGGATTTTGTCCTAACATATTCACATCATCCGCATAGACAAGCAGCTGATGTAACCCATTCAATTTCAAACCCTGTCTTTTATCCTGGACTTTCCTAATGGCATATTTTAGAGCAAAGTTAAAAAGTAAAGTGGTAGTGCAACGCCTTGCTTTAGCCCGCAGTGAATTGGAAAAGCGTCCGACATAAACTGGTCTATACGGACTCTGCTGTACGTTTCACTGAGACACGTTTTAATTAATCAAACTAGTTTCTTGGGAATACCAAATTCAATATGAATATTATATAAAACGTCTCTCTTAACCGACTCATATGCCTTTTTGAAATCTATGAATAACTGATGTATTGTACCTATATAGCCTACTCACATTTTTCCTGCACTATCTGTCGACTACAAAAAATCTTACCAATAGTCGGTGTATTACGCCTAAAACCACATTGATAACCCCCAATAATTTCATCTACGTATGGAGTTAATCTTCTCAAAATAATATTGGATAAAATTTTGTACGACGTCAACAAAAGTGATATTCTTCGAAAGTTACTACAGTTAATAATATATATAGGGTGTCTAAAATAGAGCGCCAAATTAATTATGGTAGTAGAAACAAAGTAAAGAAATATACCAGTGAAAACCCTACAGTCCTGTTTCAACTACTTTTCAAGTTATCATTCTGTGAATTTGTTAAAGATCAGTTCAAGAAAAATACACAATGTTTTAAAGGCCTGGAGCTGGGAAAGAGTGTGTGTTATTTGTAGGAAAAACAATCCTGATGTTTTGTTTGTTGTTTTTTCGTTCAAATGAATTCTACTATTTTAAATAGGTAAAATTGTGCACACTAAACCTAACTCAGAGTCATTAGACTGTGTATGGGGAGCTGTTCTCTGATCTCGCGGGAAGTTAGAAGTTGAACAGTACGGTACGATGCCAGGTAGTAAACAAATGTCCACGTATGTTGTACTGCAACTCACTGCCTAATCACAAATAAAGTTCATTTGATATCTTAAAAAAAAAAAAATCAGTTAGAAGATTTAAACCCATTCTTTTTTTATTTTTTTTTATTAAAGGACACTCCAGAAAATTCTGTCGGTTTATTTTTTAGACATTCTGTATTACATAATATTAAAAATAATAGTCTACTAATACAATAAATTCTAAACATTCATTATGGAATAAAATAAATTATAAAGCAACAAAACTCTTCATTTACTCTCTAATTTTACATACAGGTTTGTGTTGCCTATCTGTTACAGGTGCCGAGTCATTGCCAATTAACGATGTCACGTATCACATCAAATTTCGACGATGAATAACCTCTATATATAAAAGTGTCCTTAAATAAAATACCGTTACATGGTCACGTCAGGAATATTTAAAGTTTTCTCCTATTTTTCCAAAATTAATTATTCATGTGTACATATGCGTTTGCAGCGAAATCCGGTTGCGAAAACCAGCTATAAAGGCTGGGGGATCATCTTGATAACCACACGATACCTCCATTCTGGTTGGATGATCGTCGACCTCTGCTTCGGCATGTGGTCGTGAGGCCAGCAGCCGGTTGGTTCGTCTGGTCCCTTCAAGGGCTGTGACGTCACGGATTATTATTATTATTATTATTATTATTATTATTATTATTATTACTATTATTATTATTATTATTATTATTATTATTATTATTATTATTATTACTACTACTATTATTATTCACATATGCGTTTATCAGTTTTATTACTTACCGTACGTAAGGTCCAATTTAAGCTACAAACATGCTTTTCAGAGACGAAAATATGATGTGATATCTATGAAGATAAATCCATTATTCAAAATACTCGTAGATGGGAGCAAAGAAATACTTCGAACTAGAGACGAGCAAAACTAACTGCCGCTGTCGCTCGCTGTGTTCGTTGCATTTGTCCTTCGAGTCTCGGCTCGTCATTCTCGTGGGCTTCGAGTCTCGCTCATCATTCTCGAAATAGCATTTGGTCGGCGTGGAAAGATTTCGTAACTTTGAATAACATACATCATTGAAATAAATAACATTATAAATGTTCAAATGAGACAAAAAGGCAAAAGAGAACAGTATCTTAGTTATCAAAATGTTCTGATTCTATTATGTGATATTACCTATGGTTATATAAATAGAAAAAAAAATTCTCAAATAAATTTGCATTTCTAAGAATCATAAAACATAACGTTAATATCTTTCTACTTGAGATTGCACACTTGATCTCAAACATATGAAAAAAATTCCTAACCTAGTAATTAAATAAAGATTGGGGAACGGATTATTATACACTGAAAGGTAGAGATGATGTTTCAAATACGCTACTTGATTTTTCTATACATATATAACAGTTGCCAAAGTAGATAAAAGTTCAGTCAGATACAAACAACTGTGACGATTCAAGGCTACTTGACGTTCGGGTCATCGGGAGTGATCAATCTCGGCGTCTCGAAACACTCGCAAGCAGTCCTTACGTCAATGACGCGACGTATAGATCATTGTCGTGCGGGTTTTCGGCTTTGTGGGCGCTGTTAGTCTTGTTATCTCGATCGTTGATCATCTCTACTTCAAACCCTGGATACTGGGTAAGAAAGCACCGCTCCGTCATCCGGGATAACATGAAAACACATACATTTTAATATGTAACCGCACACAGAATAAATAAATGCGAGTGTTACCTCTGTGTACACTATTTTAAATTATTATCTTGTCATTCAACATTCTGTTTCATGAATAAAGGCTTTTACCTGTCATTTTATGAAGTGAGTACTTACACATTCATATATTCATCATCTAAGAGAAGTTGCAAAGGATAACTTAACAAATATTTGCAACACAAGAAAAGCAGAACTTCAGCAATTCACGAGTGTTATAGATAAACTTTATAGCCTCTGTTCTGTCTTCAAATGTATGACTGACAAAGTAAATTTGCCCAATCAATGTTTCTGTAAGAACGTTGGTCATAGCTAATACATGAAATACAAGAAACAATTGAGTCATTACGTTACTCCTAATCTATCGATTATTTTTCGAGAATAAATTGAAGTAAAACTTCATATTATGTTCCTCAAACTATAAAGCCACTACATTAATACGACAGATATAATTCAGTGTTACATTGTGGCTCATGATACTGTTTCTTTAAGTCAGAATTTTATATAGAACAAACTGCAAAGAAATCAAATACTATATAACAAAACATTTCTTGAACAAATTTATTGAATAAGTTATTATAAATGAAATTATTGATCAAGATAAATTAAATAATTTATGTTGTTTTCGAATAGTCAGAAATTATTTCAATTTGAAGTATGTTTCTAGATTTGTTTGGAGTTCAACGAAAGGCATTGTGCTTCTGTGGAATTGTACCTCCAGTAAGTGTCTACAATCATCCATGGAAGAATACGTTATTTAACATATTTACAACTCTAGCACTGTTTTCGTATATCCCTGTCATCGTGACAGAATTAATGATTTTGTATGAATATCTGGATAACATAGACATGACGGTGACAATCATCTTTCAGATGTGGGTGTTTACATACACGAGCATAGTAGCATTTTACTTCACATCAAAACGAGGTAAAATCATAAGAATATTTGAGAAGTTAGAAAGAGATTTTTTGCCATTTTTAGAGAAGGTTGGTAAACTTGAAAAGAATGATAAAATAACAAAAGCCGCCTTCAGAAAATCTAACATGTTGACATGGACAACAATGGTACTGTGTTGGTTAGTCGTGTTTGCATGGGAATGTTTCCCTTATATTATGAGATATGTAGATTTAAACAACCAACAGCAACAAGGAGAAGTAACTAATACTGAAGAAGATAAGTGGAAGTATTTTTGCATAATAACATGGCTGCCAGCTAATGCCAACGAGTCTCCAGTCTATGATTACATTTATGCATTTGAGGCCTTTGCTGGTTATATTACTGTAGCTAGCTTTACCGCTTGCAACATGGTGTTCTATTCAATGATATTTCATGTTTCGACGCATTTTGAAGTACTCACAAATGCGATCGAAGATATGAATGAAATTATTTTTTCTCAAGAAGTTCCAAACATAAATATTCAGAAAAACGATACTCAAGAATACGGTCAGATTCAAGAAACTGCTGACACTGAAGGACAGTCAAATGCCAAACAGATAGTTTTTCAGGAAGACGGAAAAAGAGAACAAAATAGACAAAGTCAAGTACACCCAAAAATGCATGACATTGAAAATAATGACCTGAATATTTCAGACATAAATACAGGAGAATCTGAAGAAGAAAGTTCTAACCGAAATCAGATAGAAAATTTTGATATGAAAGAGGAACGTGTGTACAGATATTTTATCGACTGTATTAGATATCATCAAGCTATTATTGAGTGAGTACAAAATGTTATTGAACTTACAATGAATATATACAGGATGAAAGGGGTATAACTACATTCATTTTAAAAACAGAATCTTTAGGTCGTAATTACCAAAAAGTCAAATGTCATTTTGTCTCTGAGTAACGGTTTGTGTCTGAAGTTTGAATCCTATTTATAGTAAAACCACAGTCTAGTACATACAGTCAGGAAGCTCAATACGCAGGGACTATGCATTAAATGACATTTGAACTTTAGTAGATCGCTACTATCGCACAGTCTATTGTTCCTAGTACTCTCAGTTGCTAACCGCTTGGAGCATTATATCGCGAGAAATGCAAAAAATCACCTCAAGCTTCGTGACTATGTACTAGACTGTGGTAAAACTATTGGGTAAGACGTATAAGTGGTAAGATATCAACGTGAAGAACAAGTTGAAAAAATATTCCTTTGTCATTTCTTCGAAAAATGTTTCATTTTTTTAAAAACGTACAAAATTAACTGATTAAATTTTCGTCACACTGAAAATGCGTGTTTAATCAGTTAATTTTGTACGTTCTTACACAAACGAAGCGTTTTCGAACAAATGACAAAGGAATATTTTGTTTCGGCTTCTTCTTCGCGTTGATACCATTCATATGTCTCAATACCCTACAGCAGCCGTGGCGAAAATGCGACTCACGAGCACATTGTGGCTCGCAATGATAGCTGTACATTTCCCTTGCTTCCTACCCACAACCCCCAACCTCTCACCCACTGGAGTCACACTACGTTCCATTTATATTTGTCTCTGACCTGCGAGTGGCGTATCGTCGCAATGTCTCTCTCGAAACCATGTACATTTATAAAAACGAAAGTTTCAAGTAGGATGGGAGGACGCATTTTTTTGCTGACAATATGATGAGAATATTAAATGTATGATTTGTTCACAAGTATTACTAGGAAAACGGTTGTATAATATAAAACGGCATTATAAGTTACTACATGTTACTGATGAAACATTAAAAAGTTGTGTTGTTATTATTATTATTATTATTATTATTATTATTATTATTATTATTATTATTATTATTATTGTTATCATCGCTGTACGTCGATCCCTTTTCAGCAGATGTACGAATAATGCGGTTAGATCTTCAATTTAAACTCACAGATTTACAATGTGATGTTAAATGAAAGCTAGATGTAAGGACTTGACAAATGTTGAACTTTTCAAATCTTTGGCAAAAAATAAATATTCGAAGCTTCGTTCTTTCGTTTGCTCCGTTGAAGCCATGTTCGCTACAACTTGCGTTTGTGAAAAATTATTTTCAACAATGAAAATAGTAAAAATCAAATTTAGATCACGACTGACAGACAAATACATTCGTGATCAACTACGACTGGCAGTAAGTGACATAATTCCTGATTTTGAAACTCTATCGCAGAGACATTCTGAAGACAATTAATTTTAGATTGTGATAATGTATCCTATATTTTCTTGTTCATTTCTTTCTTCGTTACACGTACTAAACATTAGTTTGTAGCCTTGTACTGTATGTAATTTTATTTAAGTGCTTGACGTAAGGAAAATGAAAAACCGTTAATAAGTCAGACAGGTGCTTCACTTCCCCTTCGGGTCTTCACCTCCCTCCATAGGTGCTATGCACGTTGCAGCTTACACAGTGGCTCGGCGCACTATCACATTTTCGCCACGGCTGCCCTACAGGCAGGCCTGTTGTCCAGGCCTGCTATAGATGATCTACTTTCAAGACTGAAAACAAAAATGATGTGCAGTACTGTTGCATATTGCTAAATTACAAGAAGGCAATATTCCATAGCAGTTAAAAAAATTTCATTTAAAACCAAATTCGAATCTGTCATAAAATACAACAAAATACAATAATACATTTTGTACCTGTCTTCTTTAATCAATGTGATGTCTGTGCCTGCATTTTATTCACCAAGGGTTGAAAATCATGAGGATAGTTTGTAAGAGCGAACTTAAAAGAATCTTCCAAGTGTTTATCAGTGAGACTCGAGCAGTCAGAAGTTTTACGACTTAAATCTCCTGGCGATTAAGTTACTTGCTTTAAATGAGGCCAACGTAACATTGTTAGAACGTATTGTTGTATTTGACAGCAACATTTGCGGAGCTGTCAGTTTGGATTTCAGTTATTTTAACTTGAAGTTACGTAATTCACTTTTCGGCGGAAAATCTCGAACATATTTGCTACGATGGAGAGTATTATTATCAGTCTCTCTATATTCCCTTTCTTTGGTAATGGTACAGAGGCTTGGAAAATTAAACAGCAACACTTATTTCTAACCATAGTAAAGAAATACTCACTTTCCCAGTCGTCATGAAAGTAATATGTTTCACTTTTCTTTGGTGCACTCATTATGTATGTACCACAACTAAAACAAAAATCTCTAAATTCGCTTTCGTTAACCATAAACACAGGCGGAAAATCTTTATTTGTTCATGCTTCATGTTGTGCATACGTACAATCTAAACAATATCGAAGAAATATTGAACACATATATCGATAATAATTGATCGTCTGTGAATTGTCGACAGTGGTGTCAACCTTTCGCAATAGTAATACAATTTCCCGAATCAGTATTGTTATATCATCGTAAATTCATAAATACAACATATTACAAGTTAAGAACACAATATTGATCGACAAAAGAACAGGCCGCGATCGACTTTTTGCCCAGCCCTGCCCTACAGTTTTACTATAAATGAGATTCAAATTTCAGACATAATTTTTTTTTTTCGGCTAAACCGTTGTTCAAATACCAAGATGACATTTGACTTTCTGGTTACTTACAACATGAAGATTCTGTTCTTAAAATTAATGCAGTTATACCCATTACATCCTGTATATTATTTTATTTAGTTTTATGCAATTAAATAATTATGTAATGCAATTAATTTCACATAATTTAATATTATTTCATAAAATTTACAGTGGCCCATTTAATATACGTGTATTTAATACTTTCTACATTAACAGGTTTTGTAAGGAAGTCAATGATCTGTTAAGCCCTGCCTTACTGGTTTTCTTCCTCAGCAGCCAGGCTCTACTATGCTTACCAGCCTTTCTTCTGGCTCTGGTGAGTAAATTTACAGTTAAGCTAACGAAGTCTTTGAGCCTGGAAAGTTCGAATCACTTCCGAAACTCACTTCTTGTTTGTCCGCCCCCTAAGAAAGAGTATAGTTCGAGTTATCTCTAATTCCAGGTTACTGACATGTGAAATAATCGAAATTCATGCATTCTTAATTTCCCGTCACGATATATATAGACTTCTAATTACTGACATGGGTAAATTTAAATAACAAAATCATATTATAGATTATGCAATAACATGGTTAAGTATTTTGTAGACTTATATAGGGACAGAAAATTACTGTTTTTTTCTGCCAGTCATTTATTTCAAAATGACATTATTAATATCTGTGGGACTTATTAAGTAAACCGTACTGAAAATAGCCTCGTAAGACAGAGTATCTATTACGATATTGTACACCCTTTGACACGGAAATTGGTCGCTGTTCAGAAACTAAGTCCCACCTTGGAATAGCTCAAGAAATGTGTGCTTTTTACATAAAGAGTTTGAAGCCCGGTCTTTCTAACGAGAAGAAAGAGATCTATCGCTAAGTCATAAAGGCTTCGTAGGGAATATGTCGTTTCGTGGCATACAGAAACGTTGTTGCTATGACTTGTTTTCATCCTCGGACTTCGATGGCTAATATTAAAGATGAACAACGATCGAGAAAGCAAGACTAATAGCCCCCACAAAGCCGAAAACCCGCACGACAATGTTCTATACGTCGCGTCGTTGACGTAAAGACTGCTTGTGTTTCGCGACGTCGATATTGATCACTCCCGAAGTCCCGAACGTCAAGCAGCCTTGAATCGCCACAGTTGTTTATACCTGACTGAATTTTTATCTACTTTGGCAACTGTTATATATGTATAAACAATCAAGTAGCCTATTTGAAACATCATCTCCACCTTTCAGTGTATAATAATCCGTTTCCCAATCATGCTATCAAAAAGGAGTGCGTTATATGGCAGTAAAATTTTTAATAGCCTCCCTATCGATATAAAAAATGAAACTCAAAACATAAGATTACTTAGGGCCAAATTAAAGAAGTACCTAATTTCTCACGCCTTCTATTCTGTAGGTGAATTCATGACATTCAATAACACTTCATGAAATTGATACTAAAACTATGTGTTGTACTAGTAGACTATATTGTAAATCTAGTCTGTATATATTTCATCTAGACTGTGACTATAAATTAAGACTTTATAATAGTAATAACTTTTTGACTTGTTCCATATTCTAGCTGTAAAGCAACATATGAATACCATGGAATGTTAATAAATGCAATACAATACAATTATTTAAGTACTAGGCTCTTATTAAAAGGCTAGGAATTTTCTTTTCATATGTTTCAGATCAAGTGTGAAGTCTCAAGTAAAAAGATATTAACGTTTTGTTTTATGTTTCTTAGAAATGCAAATTTATTTGATAATTGTTTCCTTTCTATTTATATAGCCATAGGTAATATCATATAATAGAACCAGAACATTTTGATAACTAAGATACTGTTCTGTTTTGTCTTTTTGTCTCATTTGAACATTTATAATGTTATTTATTTCAATGATGTATGTTATTCAAAGTTACGAAATCTTTCCACTCCGACCAAATGCTATTTCGAGAATGATGAGCGAGAATCGAAGCGCACGAGAATGACGAGCCGAGACTCGAAAGACAAATACAACGAACACAGCGAGCGAGAGCGGCAATTAGTTTTGTTCATCTCTAATTTACTAAAGAATTTACTAAAGGGAAACACTGTAGTAGAGGAGTTCGGTCCGGTGCTGTGGATTGAATTCGGCATAGCTCAGTGGTCAGAGCGCTTGGTACGTAGAACCAAGGACCCGGGTTCGATCCCCGGCGCCGGAGCGAATTTTTCTCCTCTAATATTAAATATTAATTGTTCATCTCTAGTTAATATGTTTCCGTGTGAATCTCGCGTTAACCCGAACGAACTTAGACAAATTGCTGCAGGAAAGCGACCATTTTCCATGTCAAAGATTGTACAATAGTAATTTCACTTCAAGACTCAATAAAGTGGAGATGAAGTTCTTTGAGAGCAGTCGCTGAAGTAATCCTTTTTGATAAAAACAGAAATGTCGATATCTACAGGCATTTAAATATACGAGTTTGTGAACAAGTATTCATATGAGTATCTCTTAAGATATTAATTTTAGGATTAATTTTTATCAGACTCTCTTTCTTGTTTTCATGAATACTAGCATCCCTCAGAATATCGAATGATATTTTAACAACCTGCATATCTCTTCTAAAATAATCGCACTTCCGATTTATTTACGTTTTAATACTTTCGACATTGAAATGTATCCCAGAATAAATATAGCATTTAATGAAACAATGGTACTAACAATGTATTTCTTGAATAATTCCAAGGGAATAATTGTTCCGGGCCTTTGGCTAAACGCACCAAGCTCTACCAACTGAGATATCAGGAACTCTGCCAGATCCCGACTCAATTTGTACCTTTATATCCACAGATCTCAAAGTGGGCTGACAACCGTCAAGCAACCAATATTGAGTGCACACAAACTCTGTGCGACGAACATAACGTGTAGGCCTATAATGTATACCTGAAAACAAGATTTGCATAATGTATATTTTCTTGTTACAGGGTTTAAGTAACACTCTACTGAAGCTATTCACCGCGGTGATTGACGCATTCGTATGGCCTGTGGTAGTCTGTCTCTATGGAGATAGACTCTCAGATAAAGTAAGTCGCATCTTATCTAAAGTAAAGCTTCAGGAAGTGAATTCCATTTAGTTTTAAGCGATGAAACGACATTCTATTGACGTGAATATGTCTTTAATTTCGGTTAAGTACTAGGACGCCATTCCAGAAAGTCGACCGACACATTTTCAGGCGATATTTGTCGCTTCCAAAATTTCTAAACTACACAACATATTCCAATTAAGTGAACAGCGATCGACAGACGAAGGATCAATGTATTTAATGTGACCTTGAGTTGAAGAGGTTGACGACATCTAGCGATATGGAGGAGGGGGAAGGTGAGGCATGAATTGGGGCATTGGGGGGCAGCGCTGCAGCCGAGGCAGTGTTAATCGAGAATTCGAAGCAACAGAACGTTCGCAGTAGTATCAACGATTTGTAACGAACCAGGCTACGATCTCAATTGAGTAAGTTAAATTGGAAAAAGTCGTAAGTGAGTTTGAGTGAAGGGATAAAATTGACAATGTAGAGATATATGCAGCGCAAATGGAAGCTGGAATATCAGTAATGGGTAGCACGATGATTACTACAGCAACACATGTTTACTCTCAATGCATACAAGATGACTACTCCCAGGAGTCCCAGCACAGCGAAGATGTACTGGTTTTTCTTGTTTTGTTTATTTTACTCCGCTTTATCAACTTCTATGGTTATCTAGCGTTTGAGATGAAGATGATAATACCAGGAAAATAAGTCCAGGTACCAACAGCGAAAGTTACCCAGGATTTTCTCCTAATGGGTTGAGGGAAAACCTCGGAAAAATCTCAACCAGGTAACGTGTCCCAACTGGAATTTGAACCCAGGCCCACTCGTTTCATGGTCAGACGTGATAACTCTTACTCCGCAGTTGTGGACGATGTACTGGGTTTTCAAGGTACCTGGAAAGAAGAGATGTTGATTGTCACGGCTGTCGTTTACCTTAACAGCAATTCTATCAGCGACTTATTCACGCATAAAACTTGTGGCTGTCTCCGATACAACTTATTCCGACCTTTTTCTGGTTCATATTGAGAAAGACAAGAGGGGGAAGGTCAATGGCGTACCCCAGGCAGTAGAGGGTTTGTCTTTTGCTCAGACACTGCTTTCCGAGGTGGGTTCGAATCTCGCTTGAGCTGAGTTTTGGGTTTATTTCAGATTTTACTTGATTGTAAAGTGAATATCAGGTAATCCCATTGCGAAACCTCGAACTCTTCTCGCTAATACCAATTCCATCGATATTAGATAAAATCGCAGTTGATAGAGCGCTATTAAATAACTGATGAAATGTGGAAAATGTTTGTAGGAAAACGGTCTAAAATTTAAGCGCATTCTCAAGTTCTTTCAAGGAGTCTCAGAGCTGATGACATATCTGTGTGAGTTCCAAATCTGAAAGTAAAGTTGAAATATACAAACCTTAACAAGACCTGAACTGTTTTCAGAACATGGGAGGAGTGATAATAGGAGGAAGAAGACTAAAATGCATAAGATTTGCAGATGATATGTCGTTGTTAGCAGAAGAGATGATACTAAAGGATATGCTACTGGATCTAAATGACAGCTGTGAGCAGTATGGGATGAAGATAAATGCAAATAAGACGAAGATTATGGTCATAGGAAGAAAAATATGAGTAGCTTAATATCAAAGACGGATATCTGTCGTCTCTATAGTTTTGATCTAGAGGCAATTTTTTAATATACAGTGTTCTTTGCAATATTTAACACAATTTATTTTATAAATGTAGTGTTAGAGTTTGCATATGGTTTCACTATAACTGGAAAGAGCATGAAAAATTGTATAAAAAACCACAGCTATCTAAATTTCGATTGAGGTCACATGTCCGTCTTTGATATTAAGCTTCTCATATAGAAGATAAAATTGCGAATTGTAAATGAGGCAGTAGAGCAAATGGACAGCTTCAAATACTTGGGGCGTACTATAAGCAGTAACATAAGTTGCTGCCAGGAAGTCAAAAGGAGAATAGCAATGACAAAGGAAGCTTTTTTATAGAAAAAGGAGAATCAGGAACGAGGGGACCCGAAAAACATCGTCCTTCAAGTAGGAACAAACGATCTGCGAAGAGGTGTTGATTACATCATGGCAGATGTATATGACTTGGTGATGGAAACGAAGAAGAAATATCCGGCAGCTGGGATCGTCATCAGTGGAATCGTCAGACGGAGGGACGTGAACTGGAGAAAAGTAGGTTGTGTGAATAAAGCTTTCGAGTGGGCAACGGAGTGTCTTGGTGCGCGTTTCGTCAATCCAAATTCCTGGATAGACGACAGATACTTCGGAAGAGACGGAATCCACCTAAATCGGAGGGGAGCTGCAGACATGGGATTCCTCTTCGCGCGGGTAGTTACTACAACATGGGACGGCGGGATCGTGGACCCATCAGCGGGTAGCGGGACCGAAGGACCATCAGCGGATGGCGGGGGCGAGGGACTACCGGCGGTCGGCGGGGGTAAGAGTCTACCAGCGGTCGGAGGGGTCGAGGAACTACCAGCGGGCGGTGCGGTCGAAGACCTATCAGCAGGCGGCGGAGACCAGCAGTGACGACGAGGTGCCACGGAGATTCAGAATGTTCAAGTAAGGACAGGCCTATTAAGACTACTGCAGGTTAATTGCCGAAGTATTAGAAATAAACTTATTCCGTTTTGGAACTTGGTCGATGTTTATAATCCAGATGTAATAATTGGGACGGAATCATGGCTTAGGGAAGACATAAATGACTCGGAAATTTTTAGGTCGGATTATAGAGTCTTCAGAAAGGATAGAAGTGAGAAGGGAGGGGGAGTTTTCGTTTGTACTAAGATGGAAATAAGTAGCAATCTTCTGTGGATACATGAGGAAGTTGAAATATTGAATGTTCAGATAAGAAATGGGCGGGAAACCTTAGATGTAATAGCATGTTACAGACAACCCAGTGAATTAAACAATTTAACTTTGCACAAACTAAATGAATATCTTAATACAGTATCAGAAGACCGAAACGTATTAATTGCTGGGGATCTAAACCTCCCGAAAATTAACTGGAACGGGATTTCAGCTACAAATTCAGATGCACAGACCCTTGTTAATGAATTGATCTGGCGTAAAGATTTCACGCAGGTAGTAAATGGTCCGACGCGTGACAATGCCCTCTTAGATGTTTACCTACTAAGACCTCTCTCTCTCTTTGTCAACTCTGAAAGTCTCCATAAAATAAGTGATCACAATAGCGTCTTATTAGAAATCTTCTGGGAAAACACAGTAAATCCGAGGTCAAGTCCAGTGTCTGTCTGGAACTTCAACAAAACCGATGTCCATGAATTACAAACGTTTCTACGACAAAAGCATGATGACTTTCTAAGGACTGAAGGAAATATGGAAAATGTGTGGCATAAATTTAAGAGTATAATTTTCGAGGCATTAGTAAAATGTGTACCTTCTAAAATAATTAAGAAAAATCCGGACCCAGAATATTACACTAATTATATTCGCTACTTAAAGAAAAAGACAAGGCGCGCATTTAGAAAACGTAAACGAAGCGATGAGCATTGGGAAAAATATGTCGAATTAATTAAGAAACTTGAGTGTGAAAAAAGGATAGCTCAGGAAAATTTTCTAAAAACCATTTTAAAAGAAGATGAAAGTAACAATTGGAGACAGTTTTATAATTATGTACGCAGGAGAAAAGGAAAAAATGAAGGAGTAGTGCTTTTACGAAATCAAAACGGAGAAAGTATAACTGATGACAAAGAAAAGGCAGACCTATTAAATTCCTATTTCATTTCGGTTTTCAATAATAATAATAATAATAATAATAATAATAATAATAATAATAATAATAATAATCATAATAATAATAATAATAATAATAATAATAATAATAATAATAATAATCCCGCTGATAGGAGTGGTTGTGTCACAGACCGTGAATGTGAACCAAATTCGACTTTCAAAATAACTTCCAAAGGGGTTTGAGAGAGAATAATGAAATTAAAAAATCGGAAGTCTCGAGGACGAGATAGTATTGCTACAGATATTTTTCAATTAGGTTCCGAGGCCATAATTCCATACTTAATGCGTATATTTCATGTTTCCATAAACAATGCAGCTATTCCATGTGACTGGAAATCAGCTATAGTGGTACCGATACATAAAGGTGGAAATAAATTAGATGTCGGAAACTACAGACCGATTAGCCTTATATCTGTCGTATATAAAGTCAAGGAGCATTTGATATCGGATTATATTCGTCATGTTCTAAATGCGAAAGACTGGTTTTACAACCGCCAGCATGGTTTTAGGAGAGGCTTCTCATGTGATAGTCAAATTACGTCGCTGGTTCAGGATCTAGCTGAAGAGGTAGATAGAGGCGGAAGAATCGATGCAGTTGTGATTGATTTTTCGAAAGTATTTGATTTGGTGCCACATGACATATTAATAGATAAGTTAAGTAGGCTAGGAATAGATAAAAGAGTGGTGCTATGGATCCAAGATTTCTTAAAAGGTAGAACCCAGAGAGTTAGAGTAGGTCATGAAATATCGGAAATGTAAGTTAAGGGGTGCCACAGGGCAGCGTTCTGGATCCATTGCTCTTTATAATATACGTAAATGACTTGTACCAAAATATTACATGAAAGGTGAGGCTATTTGCAAACGACTGCATTATCTATATAAAGATTAGAAATAATTCAGATGTGGATGCTATTCAAACAAACTCGAATAAAATTTATAACTGGGCGTTAATGCATAGGATGAAAATAAATTGTTCTAAAAGTAAATCTGTAACATTTTGTAAAACCCGAGAGGAAACTAGTCTTAATTACGAATTAAGTGGTGTTGTAATTCCGCAAGAACAATGTTGTAAATACCTAGGAGTCTATTTAAATTCCAAACTTTCTTGGGGAGAGCATGTTGATAATGTTACTGGTAAAGCATGGAGAGCACTTCACATTATTATGAGAATCTTGAAAAAGGCTAGCCCCAAATCGAGGGAAATAGCATATCTAATTTTAGTGCGACCGTTAAGGGAATACGGAACTACATGTTGGGATCCCTATAGAATATATCAGATAAATTCCTTAGCAAGAATCCAGTATAGGGCAGCTAAATTTGTTAAAGGTAAAAGAGAAGATGGAAACGATACGATAAAAGAACTTAAATGGGAAACTTTGGAAAACAGACGTAGGAAAACTAGAATAACATCATTGTATAGAGCACATCTAGGTCAGAAAGCATGGGTAGACATAACGGCTCGGTTAGAAAAGCCAACGTACTATGGTAGGAACGATCATGATTTTAAAATCAAATGTAGGAAACAGAAAACGGATGTAGGTAAATTCTCATTTTTAAATAGAACTATAAATGATTGGAATGACCTACCTTTAGTGGTCTTTGAGGGCTGTCCTTCCTTAAGGAGATTCAAGAATAACTTAAA
The DNA here is from genome assembly GCF_040183065.1 of Periplaneta americana. NCBI lineage: Eukaryota > Metazoa > Arthropoda > Insecta > Blattodea > Blattidae > Periplaneta > Periplaneta americana. The sequence goes on from NC_091130.1 coordinate 48,507,987, forward strand.
AACTTGTGTATCAAGTGCAAATTAAAATTAAGGTGACATTTAACATTTATTTTTTTAAGGTAACATGTATTTATTTAGCCTGACGAGTTACTTCCTTGGTTTGAATTATAAATTATTTAAAAATAGCGTGTGAGAGGGCCTTAGACTAGAAATGTTTAGTTTAAATGTAGTACTGTTCATAAGTATGCATAAGGGTGTAATTATTTGACTTATTTGAACTGTTGTATCAGTGAAGCGAGGTGAATCAGTGAAGTTATGGTTTTACAGTGCAGTGAATAGTTCCGATCAGTGATAATTTATACCGTCATTGAAATGTGTTCTATAGTGTCAGTGAAATATGTCCTAAAGTGTCAGTGAAATGCGTCATAGTGTCACTACAGTGAGTAAGATGAGAGTAAAGTGAAAGACTATTGAAACTTATGTAGGGCCTATACATAAATTATGTAGGTTGTATTGTAAAATTAGGTATTTTATTTATGTTTTATTATTATTGTGTTAAATTGTATTGTGTATTCATATTGTATTGTGTTTAAAATTGTATTGTCTATTGTATAATTTTATTGTGTATTGTTTATATTGTGTATACCACAGCCACCGGGTGCTTGCAGTGTAAATAAATACATACATATCTGCGGACCTCTGGAAAAAGAACTAAGGAAGAGACTAGTGAAGTGCTTTGTATGGAGTGTGGCATTGTATGGTGCAGAAACAAGAACATTACGACGAAGTGAAGAGAAGCGAATAGAAGCATTTGAAATTTGGATATAGAGAAGACTGAAACGTGTGAAGTGGACAGACAGAATAAGAAATGAAGCTATGTTGGAAAGAGTGGGTGAAGAAAGAAAGATGCTGAAACTGATCACGAAGAGGAAAAGGAATTTGTTGGATCACTGGCTGAGAATAAAATGTCTACTGAAGGATGCACTGGAAGGAATGGTGAACGGGAGAAGAGTTCGGGGCAGAAGAAGATATCAGATGATAGAGGACATTAAGATATGTGGATCATATAAGGAGACAAAGAGGAAGGCAGAAAATAGGAAAGAATTGAGAAAGCTAGGTTTGCAGTGAAGAGTCTACCCTTGGGTAGAACATTGAATGAATGAATGAACAAGACCTGACTCAGTGTTTGAAAGTAAAGTTTTAATAATCAAAACCATAATCAGAACTGACTTCACATCTGAAAGCGAAGTAAAATATACCGGGCTTCAAATCTGAAAGTAAAGTTAAAAATAAACAAAATTTTAAGAAAATCTGACTTCATATATGAAACTAAAGCTGGAATATACAAACCCTTAACAAGACCTGACTTAGCGTCTGAAAGTGAAGTTAAATATATCGTCGGCTTACATCTAAAGCCTCTTAAATCCAACTTTTACCGAATATCGAAATCTGTGAATATTTTCAAAAGCGTCCGCTGATAACACCTCGTGAGTGTGCAAATGTCTCTACATTTTTTAGATAACTAATGCATAACGGAAGTTTCAACAGAAGAAGAAACAGAAGAAGAAGTTATATTAGTTCGCTTGTGCATTTTCTCAAATGCAGTTACGAGGTTTAAAAAGTAAACCAACGATACACAAAACCTTAATAAGACCTGACTTAATATCTGAAGGTAAAGTAAAAAATATACGAAACCTTAATAATACCTCACTTAATATCTGAAGGTAAAGTAAAAATTTACGAAATCTTAATCAGACCTGACTTAAGATCTGAAGGTAAAGTAGAAATATACGAAACCTTAATAAGATCTGACTTAATATCTGAAGGTAAAGTAAAAATATACGAAATCTTAATCAGACCTGACTTAAGATCTAAAGGTAAAGTAAAAATATACGAAACCTTAATAAGACCTGACTTAATATCTGAAGGTAAAGTAAAAATATACGAAACTTTAATAAGACCTGACTTAATATCTGAAGGTAAAGTAAAAATATACGAAACCTTAATAAGACCTGACTTAATATCTGAAGGTAAAGTATAAATTTACGAAACTTTAATAAGATCTGACTTATTATCTGAAAGTAAAGTAAAAACATACGAAACCTTAATCAGACCTGACTTAATATCTGAAGGTAAAGTAAAAATTTACGAAACTTTAATAAGATCTTACTTAATATCGGAAAGTAAAGTGAAAACATACGAAACCTTAATCAGACCTGACTTAATATCTGAAAGTAAAGTAAAAATATACGAACTTTAATAAGATCTGACTTAATATCTGAAAGTAAAGTAAAAACATACGAAACCTTAATCAGACCTGACTTAATATCTGAAAGTAAAGTAAAAATACACAAAACTTTAATAAGACCTGACTTAATATCTGAAAAGTAAAGTAAAAATATACGAAACTTTAATAAGATCTGACTTAATATCTGAAAGTAAAGTAAAAACATACGAAACCTTAATCAGACCTGACTTAATATCTGAAAGTAAAGTAAAAATACACAAAACTTTAATAAGACCTGACTTAAATCTGAAAAGTAAAGTAAAAATATACGAAACTTTAATAAGATCTGACTTAATATCTGAAAGTAAAGTAAAAACATACGAAACCTTAATCAGACCTGACTTAATATCTGAAAGTAAAGTAAAAATACACAAAACTTTAATAAGCCCTGACTTAATAACTGACAGCAAATTGAAAATATGGAGAGACGTACTAAGACCTAACTTACTGTAATAACTATATAAAGGTAACGTAAAATAATGGATTAATTCGAAAATGAAGAGATGGAAACCAACAGAGAAATCAAGAATGCCAAAGAAGAGGTAGGTTGAAAGATACGGACTTTAAAGAAACAGTAAGCTTGCCTATAATGAAAAATGATGAATAATAATTATTGTATTTAAGTTATTCTATTTGCATTGTTGTAGCTTGCATTCACTTTGGCTATGAAAACCCATGCGTGGCAAAGAGGTGAAATTCTTTGTTTACTGTTGGCAAGACGCGAGGAGATAAGTGGCAAGTACACTCCAGCAACATTTTATCCACTGGGGTAGCTCCCCGTGTACTTATTTTAAAGGGGTCGAATAATCTCGAGGGACGTTTTCTTAGTTACAATAGGAGGAAAAAGTTTCTTGGCTCCGCCTATAGTAAAATTCACGTCCTTACGTTTTGAAGTAGGTCGTCCTATAAATTGAGCTGCATTGTCTCACGAACTAAAAGGTCATTTTAAAATTCAGTTGATTTGTGGAATAAATTACTTTTCAGTTTATTTCTTAATCATCATTACTAGCACAATCGCCACCTTCAAGATTTGGAGAGTTGTTTTTTTTATTTCGATAAATTTAATAGGTTACTAAGAAATAGAGTTATCGTACTGCTGGGTATGTGATCAACATGGTATAAAGTCACCTCTTAAGGTAACAAAGAAATCATAGGATCTTAGACACAAATATAGTTGTAATCTATGGAAGCACCAATCTACAAGCAAACAGACAAAAAAATATCACGAACATGACAGTACGTTTCCCTCAACTTATATGTTTTACTCCTCTAGAAACAATACGGCACATTTACTGTGTGAGTGATATCATTGTTTATTGTTTACTTTTTCGAATCATCATTCAAGAGACATTTTTTTTTTTTTTGGTATTTCTTTATTTTACTATGTTCACTTCAAAACTTCCCACATTGAATAATTTTAGATGTGCAGGATATATACAATACTGAGGAAAAACACGTCGATTTAGTTTTCGAAGGCGAAGTTCAAAACCACTGCTGACTGAATTTTGTTTCATAACTTCACCCCACCCACTCTGATTTCTGGATTTCAAACTGCATCACCCTACCTTTAAACATATCATTTTAAAGGGACTGATAAACCCTATACTCAGAAATGAATGGAAGGAATTATTATTATTATTATTATTATTATTATTATTATTATTATTATTATTATTATTATTATTATTATTTTCTGGTTCTAGCACAGTACCTTCATAATTGGTCTAATATCAACTACATTTTAATTAATTAAATTATACGTTTGTGAATATCTCAGAAACGGATGGACAGAATTATTATTTTCTTGGGTATAAGAAAAATTTCCTTTAAAGTGATGTGTCTGAAGATAGGATCACAATTTGAAATTCATAATTTTGTGTAAGGTGAAGGGATGAAGCAGAAAATTCAATCAGCAGTGGTATTGAACTTACCCCTCGAAAAATAAATCAAAGTTTTTTCCTCGAAATAGTGTACCATTCATTCATTTAGTGTTCTGCCCAAGGGCAGGTCTTTTGTTGCAGCGTTCTCCAAACTTTCCTATTTTCTGCCTTCCTTTTTGTCTCCTCATATGATCTATATATGGGCGGGTTGGCTGCCAAGTGGTGTACGTCCAAACTTCTATGTTTCCAGGAGAGCAAATTTAAAGTTTGCAATTCACTGTAATTTCAGAATTGTATATGTCTTGAGTAAATAATGGCTTGGCAATAAGTGGAACATACACACTTTCAATTAGAAGTTATAAATCTATCTTGCAACTGTTTTAACTACCTCAAAAGTGAACTTTTCAAAGTCATGATCTTGGAAAAAATCGCATTCCCCTAATTGAAACAAAAATAAATTGGGAAAGAAAATGAGATTGAATAGAAGTTGAAACCCTACTCAAAACAGAACTGTTGTTTATTGTTAAGAAATACAAACAAAATTGAACATTGAAAAGAACAAAATGGAAATTCATATGATGTCATCTGATACCATGATTTCATCAACTTGTTCATCGTCATTGGAAACAGTTCAAGGATTAGAATTTAAGCCAAGAAAAAAAGAATGGTGACAAGGGTATAAATTGCAATAGGTCCCCTATATATTTTTCTTTGCTTCTGTGACGAATCTTCCATCAGGGAGCCGTTTGATGCTGAGTAAGCCACATTGACGGGAGCCCAGTACTGCCACGACCTTTTCTCAAGCTCTTCGAACTTAACCATTTCACATACAGACTACAACTTGCACTTAATATGAATGGTTCACACACAAGCTACGTTATTTTATTCTTGAACAACACTTACCTAATAATAAGAATGTTTGGAACACAACAGAGTAAACAATGTTCACAGGCGGCGACAGTACAGAATCTGTGTGCTGATAACACTGGCAGGAGCACCTGGACGTAACACCACTTGACTGCCAAGGCGCTCAGCAGTTTCGTTCAGTGTAATAACATTCTGCGCTATTTGTGAGCGAACTGTTCAACTTGGACGCACACTACTTGTAGGATACAAAGAACTGGATGTCTAGTAACTATAAGTGGTGTTAGCCCATTTTTCAATTTTTGTGACTTACACCACTTGGCAGCTAACCCGCCCATACCTTGATGTCGTCTATCATCTGATATCTTCTTCTGCCCCGAACATGTACCATATATATATAATTATTCACACTGGGAAGTTCTGAAATGAACACACGGTAAAAGATCCTTCTTACTGTTCAGAAGCAAAAAATAAACATTCATTTTTTTTTCGCAAGTTGAATTATTTATTTTGAGATGCAAGACAAAAATTATTATAGGGATACGTAACAAGCTGTTTTTTTACGGTGATGGGTTGTTAGCCCTTCGCCCAACCCCCAAGCTGGAGGACCACCCCTTATCGGCTGTCCACGACTGCTTATTCAATATATTCGCAGCTACCCTCCATATCTGGAGGCCGTCTCCTCTATCCGCAACCTGAGGACGCGCCATGCCGTGGTGATAGGGACCCACAATACATAAATCCCGAAAAGACAAAGTATATGATTATGTCTCGTGACCAGAATATTTTACGAAATGGAAATATAAAAATTGGAGATTTATCCTTCGAAGAGGTGGAAAAATTCAAATATCTTGGAGCAACAGTAACAAATATAAATGACACTCGGGAGGAAATTAAACGCAGAATAAATATGGGAAAAGCGTGTTATTATTCGGTTGAGAAGCTCTTATCATCCAGTCTGCTGTCCAAAAAACTGAAAGTTAGAATTTATAAAACAGTTATATTACCGGTTCTTCTGTATGGTTGTGAAACTTGGACTCTCACTCTGAGAGAGGAATATAGGTTAAGGGTGTTTGAGAATAAGGTGCTTAGGAAAATATTTGGGGCTAAGCGGGATGAAGTTACAGGAGAATGGAGAAAGTTACACAACACAGAACTGCACGCATTGTATTCTTCACCTGACATAATTAGGAACATTAAATCCAGACGTTTGAGATGGGCAGGGCATGTAGCACGTATGAGCGAATCCAGAACTGCATATAGAGTGTTAGTTGGGAGACCGGAGGGAAAAAGACCTTTAGGAAGGCCGAGACGTAGATGGGAGAATAATATTAAAATGGATTTGAGGGAGGTGGGGTATGATGATAGAGACTGGATTAATCTTGCACAGGATAGGGACCGCTGGCGGGCTTATGTGAGGGCGGCAATGAACCTTCGGGTTCCTTAAAAGCCATTTGTAAGTAAGTAAGGAAGACAAAAATTAAGTTGGTATGTTGTAGGCTAAAATTTACAATGTATCTACTTGGACCCAATTATCGGTAATTAAAAAAAATAACTTGATATATTTAAAGTTATGAACTAAATAATAATCACTAAAGGACTTATCAATGTGAACTTTAATGTCAGAATAGGTGTCATTTTGTTATTATGTTTTTCCATTAAAACTTAGTAGCAAATCAGTCATTTGTTGAATTCCGTGAACAGACAGATGTAATTACACACTATAACTAACAAATAAACGAGTTATTCTTGCTTTTACTGCTACCACTATACAGCAGAGCGCTTATTTCATGTGCAGAGTCTGTGGGTGCAGCGGGCTGCTTACGAGTGCCCCTGGTATAAGCGCTCTCCTCGCTTCAAGAAGCTGCTTCATGTCGTGATCGCCAGAGCCCAGCAGCCAATCCGCTTCACGGCCGGCAAGTTCTACGTCGTGTCCCTCGAGACACTCGCTGATGTAAGTGCCTTCTAATACTCTACCATCTTAGACAAAAAAAAAAAAAAAAAAAAAAATGACTGGCTGCCGTACTCTGTCCCCTTCGGAAGATTTAGGTTGATTTCTTCAGATGTTATGTTTACGAGTGAACTAATTTCTAATGCAAGACTCCGCTCTGTTTTTCCTTTGTTTTTCTCATTTGTTGCTATTTTTATCTGTCAATAGAGAAAATTCTATGAATAGATCTCGAAAGTTGATAAAATGTCATCTTTTCTTCTTATACATCACAGACAATGCAGGATGCACTATAAACTCGTTTCACTTCAACAAGAACCAATATAGCCTACCTTTCGTTTACATTTTTCAGTACTTTATTATTTACTATTGCTCATTTTTAGGAAATTACTACTTTTTGTTGCATTTTTCCCTTTTCTGCTTTTAAACGACCTTTCTCCACGGTGTAGTCGTAGTCTATATTCGAGACCTACTGAAGATTGCTTAGCAGTTCGAATGCGTCATACAGGAATTTTTCTAATCGCTGCATTAGCCTTGACTCCTGATATGTGGGTTACGTGTTTCCCCCAATTCAACGCAACAGAACAAATACTTAATGTCGTCATAATCGTCAATACTGTCATCGTTAACAAAAAATCTCATCGTCAACATCGTCATAATAGCCAATATTGTCTTCATTAACAGAAATCTCATCATCAACATCGTCATAATAGCCAATACTGTCATCGTTAACAAGAAATCTCATCGTCAACATCGTCATAATCGCCAATATTATCTTCATTAACAAGATATCTCATCATCAACATCGTCATAATAGCCAATACTGTCATCATTAACAACAAATCTCATCGCCAACATCGTCATAATAACCAATATTGTCTTCATTAACAGAAATCTCATCATCAACATCGTCATAATAGCCAATACTATCATCGTTAACAAGAAATCTCATCGTCAACATCGTCATAATCGCCAATATTATCTTCATTAACAAGATATCTCATCATCAACATCGTCATAAACGCCAATATTGTCTTCATTAACAAGAAATCTCACCGTCATAATCGCCAATATTGTCTTCATTAACAAGAAATCTCATCATCAACATCGTCATAACAGCCAATACTGTCATCATTAACAACAAATCTCATCGCCAACATCGTCATAATAACCAATATTGTCTTCATTAACAGAAATCTCATCATCAACATCGTCATAATAGCCAATACTGTCATCGTTAACAAGAAATCTCATCGTCAACATCGTCATAATCGCCAATATTATCTTCATTAACAAGATATCTCATCATCAACATCGTCATAATCGCCAATATTGTCTTCATTAACAAGAAATCTCATAATCAACATCGTCATAATCGCCAATATTGTTTTCATTAAAAAGAAATCTCATCGTCAACATCGTCATTATCGCCAATATTGTCTTCACTAACAAGAAATCTCATCGTCAACATCGTCATTATCGCCAATATTGTATTCATAAACAGAAATCTCATAATCAACATCGTCATAATCCCCAATATTGTCTTCATTAACAAGAAATCTTATCATCAAAATCGTCATAATCGTCAATATTGTCTTCATTATCAAGAAATCTCAACGTCAACATCGTCATAATCGCCAATATTGCCTTTATTAACAAGAAATCTCATCGTCAACATCGTCATTATCGCCAGTATTGTCTTCATTAACAAGAAATCTCATCATCAACATCGTCATAATCGCCAATATTGTCTTCATTAACAAGAAATCTTATCATCAACATCGCCATAATCGCCAATATGGTCTTCATTAACAAGAAATCTCATCGTCAACATCGTCATAATCGCCAATATTGTTTTCATTAACAAAAAATCTCATCATCAACATCGTCATAATCGCCAATATTGTCTTCATTAAAAAGAAATCTTATAATCAACATGGTCATAATCGCCAATATCGTCTTCATTAACAAGAAATCTCATCGTCAACATCGTCATTATCGCAAATATTGTCTTCATTAACAAGAAATCTCATCGTCACAATCGCCAATATTGTCTTCATTAACAAGAAATCTCATCATCAACATCGTCATAATCGCCAATATTGTCTTCATTAACAAGAAATCTTATCATCAAAATCGTCATAATCGCCATTATTGTCTTCATTAACAAGAAATCTCATCATCAACATCGTCATTATCACCAATATTGTCTTCATTAACAAGAAATCTCATCAACATCGTCATTATCGCCAATATTGTCTTCATTAACAAGAAGTCTCATCATCAACATCGTCATTATCGCCAATATTGTCTTCATTAACAAGAAATCTTATCATCAAAATCGTCATAATCGCCAATATTGTCTTCATTATCAAGAAATCACAACGTCAACATCGTCATAATCGCCAATATTGCCTTTATTAACAAGAAATCTCATCGTCAACATCGTCATTATCGCCAATATTGTCTTCATTAACAAGAAATCTCATCGTCAACGTCGTCATTATCGACAATATTGTCTTCATTAACAAGAAATCTCATAATCAACATCGTCATTATCACCAATATTGTCTTCATTAACAAGAAATCTTATAATTAAAATCGTCATAATCGCCAATATTGTCTTCATTAACAAGAAATCTCATAATCAACATCGTCATTATCGCCAATATTGTCTTCATTAACAAGAAATCTCATCATCAACATCGTCATTATCGCCAATATTGTCTTCATTAACAAGAAATCTCATCAAAATCGTCATTATCGCCAATATTGTCTTCATTAACAAGAAATCTCATCAACATCGTCATTATCGCCAATATTGTCTTCATTAACAAGAAATCTCATCATCAACATCGTCATTACCGCCAATATTGTCTGCATTAACAAGAAATCTCATCATCAACATCGTCATTATCGCCAATATTGTCTTCATTAACAAGAAATCTCATCATCAACATCTTCATAATAGCCAATACTGTCATCATTAACAACAAATTTCATCGCCAACATCGTCATAATAACCAATATTGTCTTCATTAACAGAAATCTCATCATCAACATCGTCATAATAGCCAATACTGTCATCGTTAACAAGAAATCTCATCGTCAACATCGTCATAATCGCCAATATTATCTTCATTAACATGATATCTCATCATCAACATCGTCATAAACGCCAATATTGTCTTCATTAACAAGAAATCTCACCGTCATAATCGCCAATATTGTCTTCATTAACAAGAAATCTCATAATCAACATCGTCATAATCGCCAATATTGTTTTCATTAACAAGAAATCTCATCGTCAACATCGTCATTATCGCCAATATTGTCTTCACTAACAAGAAATCTCATCGTCAACATCGTCATTATCGCCAATATTGTATTCATAAACAGAAATCTCATAATCAACATCGTCATAATCCCCAATATTGTCTTCATTAACAAGAAATCTTATCATCAAAATCGTCATAATCGTCAATATTGTCTTCATTATCAAGAAATCTCAACGTCAACATCGTCATAATCGCCAATATTGCCTTTATTAACAAGAAATCTCATCGTCAACATCGTCATTGTCGCCAGTATTGTCTTCATTAACAAGAAATCTCATCATCAACATCGTCATTATCGCAAATATTGTCTTCATTAACAAGAAATCTCATCGTCACAATCGCCAATATTGTCTTCATTAACAAGAAATCTCATCATCAACATCGTCATAATCGCCAATATTGTCTTCATTAACAAGAAATCTTATCATCAACATTGCCTTAATCGCCAATATTGTCTTCATTAACAAGAAATCTCATCGTCAACATCGTCATAATCGCCAATATTGTTTTCATTAACAAAAAATCTCATCATCAACATCGTCATAATCGCCAATATTGTCTTCATTAACAAGAAATCTTATAATCAACATGGTCATAATCGCCAATATCGTCTTCATTAACAAGAAATCTCATCGTCAACATCGTCATTATCGCAAATATTGTCTTCATTAACAAGAAATCTCATCGTCACAATCGCCAATATTGTCTTCATTAACAAGAAATCTCATCATCAACATCGTCATAATCGCCAATATTGTCTTCATTAACAAGAAATCTTATCATCAAAATCGTCATAATCGCCAATATTGTCTTCACTAACAAGAAATCTCATCATCAACATCGTCATTATCACCAATATTGTCTTCATTAACAAGAAATCTCATCAACATCGTCATTATCGCCAATATTGTCTTCATTAACAAGGAGTCTCATCATCAACATCGTCATTATCGCCAATATTGTCTTCATTAACAAGAAATCTTATCATCAAAATCGTCATAATCGCCAATATTGTCTTCATTATCAAGAAATCTCAACGTCAACATCGTCATAATCGCCAATATTGCCTTTATTAACAAGAAATCTCATCGTCAACATCGTCATTATCGCCAGTATTGCCTTCATTAACAAGAAATCTCATCATCAACATCGTCATAATCGCCAATATTGTCCTCATTAACAAGAAATCTCATCGTCAACGTCGTCATTATCGACAATATTGTCTTCATTAACAAGAAATCTCATAATCAACATCGTCATTATCACCAATATTGTCTTCATTAACAAGAAATCTTATAATTAAAATCGTCATAATCGCCAATATTGTCTTCATTAACAAGAAATCTCATAATCAACATCGTCATTATCGCCAATATTGTCTTCATTAACAAGAAATCTCATCATCAACATCGTCATTATCGCCAATATTGTCTTCATTAACAAGAAATCTCATCAAAATCGTCATTATCGCCAATATTGTCTTTATTAACAAGAAATCTCATCAACATCGTCATTATCGCCAATATTGTCTTCATTAACAAGAAATCTCATCATCAACATCGTCATTACCGCCAATATTGTCTGCATTAACAAGAAATCTCATCATCAACATCGTCATTATCGCCCATATTGTCTTCATTAACAAGAAATCTTATCATCAACATCGTCATAATCGCCAATATTGTCTTCATTAACAAGAAATCTCATCGACATTGTCATAATCGTTAATATTGCCATCATTAACAAGAATTCTCATCATCAACATCATCGTAATCGTTAATATTGTCATCATTAACAAGAAACCTCATCATCAACATAGTCATAATCACCAATACTGTCATCATTAACGACCAATGTCATCATCAACATCATCATAATCGTTAATATTGTCATAATTAACAAGAAATCTCATCACCAACATCGTCATAATCGCCAATATTATCATCTTTAACAAGAAATCTCATCATCAACATCGTCCTAATCGCCAATATTGTCATCTTTAACAAGAAATCTCATCATCAAATCGTCATAATCGCCAATATTGTCATCTTTAACAAGAAATCTCATCATGAAATCGTCATAATCGCCAATATTGTCATCGTTAACAATAAATCTCATCATCAACATCGTCATTATCGCCAATATTTTCATCTTTAACAAGAAATCTCGTCATCAACATCGTCATTATCGCCAATATTGTCATCTTTAACAAGAAATCTCATCATCAACATCGTCATAATCGCCAATATTTTCATCTCTAACAAGAAATCTCATCATCAACATAGTCATAATCGCCAATATTGTCATCTTTAACAAGAAATCTCATCAACATCGTCATAATGGCCAATATTGTCATCTTTAACAAGAAATCTCATCATCAACATCGTCATAATCTCCCAAATTGTCATCTTTAACAAGAAATCTCATCATCAACATAGTCATAATCGCCAATATTGTCATCTTTAAAAGAAATCTCATCATCATCGTCATAATCGCCAATATTGTCATCTTTAACAAGAAATCTCATCATCAACATCGTCATAATCGCCAATATTTTCATCTTTAACAAGAAATCTCATCATCAACATCGTCATAATCGCCAAAATTGTCATCTTTAACAAGAAATCTCATCACCAACATCGTCATAATGGCCAATATTGTCACCTTAGCAAGAAATCTCATCATCAACATCGTCATAATCGCCAAGATTATCATTATCAACAAGAAATCTCACCGTCAACATCGTCATAATCGCCAACATTGTCATCATTAACAAAAAATCTTATCATCAACATCGTAATAATCGCAAATAATTTTATCATTAATAAGAAATCTCATAGTCAAAATTGTCATAATCATTATGATTTCATTGTTATTATTATTGTTATTATTATTATTATCATTATCATTATTATTATTATTATTATTATTATTATTATTATTATTATTATTATTATTATAATGGTCGTTAATATTCATCGTCATTATCGCTTTCATCAAATCACTATCATTATATCGTCGTTAAAATTGTTATAATCATAATCATGTATTTTTCACCGTTATTATGAGTATCATCTTATTATTATTATTATTATTATTATTATTATTAGTAGTAGTAGTAGTAGTAGTATTGTTATTATTATTATTATTATTATTATTATTATTATTAGTATTATTATTATTCGTTGTAATTGTTATCATAATTACCGCTATTATCATATTATTATGACGTCGTATTTCTTATTATCGTCATTACTGTTATCATCCCATCATAAAAAAATTCTACGTTGTCTGTCTTAGCTGCAATAATATAATACATTGAAATAGTATCCTCCCACGTATTACAGTGGGTTATGTATTCCTTTAGATCCTTCTTTCTGTACCACTGATACGGCAGAGAATCTCAAAAGTTCACTGTACTGGCTTGGAGTTCACGTAGATATTTGAGTACCTCCAGCGATCTCTTGCATATCATTTGATAGTGATTTTCCCTTTCCTCCAATTCATTAATTAGCTAACTAACTCTCTGCTTGGTAGCAGAAATTACAGTGAACCATATAAAAATGGTAGCGCAGGGAGAAAAGTGAAAAATTTTTGGAAAAACTGTTTCTGTGCCGTTCTGATTGCAAGATTTTCTACTTGATATAGTTAGGATTTGTATCTGATACAGAAAATTACTAAACAAAATTAATTATTCAAAAGAGAGCATTAGCAGAGCGTTTGTATCAGCAACGGTTTTTTTGTCCTTGATCATTTAATCTTAAATAGCACCTTTTAGAGTGTAATGCAGAAACTCTACATACAATTGCTGTTTACTGTATATATTGATGATGCACAATGAACCTACTACGCGTTTAATGTTACAAGACAGCTGGGCGTTGATGTCGCCACTCTCGTATACAAGACATCGTTAGCGATTACGGGCGCGAGGCATAAAGGAGATCAAAGAATTCGTGGAGGGCGATGACGCACTCTGCTAGTTCGTGGAATCAACACCGGTCGATTTACAATGGACGGGTAGCAATTACATTGTACCATTGCGATGAAGAGATTAGTGAAAATTTGTGAAATGTTAGCAGATAAATGGTAATACCCTTCGACGAACTTTCCCCAAATAGAATATTCACTCAGTAAAAAAATTTCCTTGAAATCACCGAGACTTAAATCTTGGCTTTGGTGTAGAATGGCGACACTTTAGTTATTCGACGAGAGGTAGGTCTGTTATGAATATAATGTAAATAAGGTTGGTGTATGTTAATACAATTTCTTCTTTCCAGATTGTGAACAAGGTTTACGCATACTTCACGATATTAAAACAAGCTCATGAGAACTAAATACCCAAGTCAGCGAAGATATTTGCATCTATGAATAATCTGTGTACTTTGAGAAGAAAAGCCTAACGATGGGCGTAATTCTTTCACATAGAATGTAATGTATATCATTTTATTTTTTCTCTTTAAATAATTTATAAATTTAATCAATATAAATATAAAATAGATATGAAATTATGCATAAGCCACAAAAAAACTGTTTATGTAAAATGTAAATGATCGCACAATATATGTTCAAGAACGCATATACTTGACCAATAACATATTTATAGAAAACAACAAGTAACTTAACGTTTTTATGTCACATGTAAAGCAATAATAAATAAATAGGATTTACCAGAAAGTGTAAAAAATGTAAGTAGAACTTTGGCAGATCACGGGAATATTGCATCGTGAAGCTCTAACATATTGCAAGCCCAACACACACAAAAATAAAATAGGATGAAGAATTATTAGAGTAGCAAAAATGTGAGAACATTATTATTATTATGCTTAATGCTCATGGTAGAAAGATAGAAGTCCGATGTATAGGGTTATTCAAGAAGCACGAAAGATTCAAAAATGCTCTAACCTTGCTGAAAAGTAAGTCTATAGAAAAATAACATGATTTTTCCATAAAAGAGTGCAGTGTATTCTGGTATAAACCAATTTATAAAAATTACGCTACAATGTACAGAAGCCCTTCTGCTGTCGCCTGGCTATTTTATTCACACTAAATGTTCCATATTCTGACTTTGATTTAATTTCCTGTGCTTCTTGTACAGCCATTGCTGCATTCATATCGTTTTCTACGAACTATGGTCTACTAAATTTTTTTTTATCTATCATTGAGTCGGTCTCTGCAATATTTTTACAAGCTTCTACAAGTTTTGAATCTTCTCAGTGCATTGGAACAATCTTTGTTACATTTATAGTAGCACTGACTAAGGTTGATTCGTATTTACAGAGGCAAAATCATTGTTTTTTAGTATGAATTAAAAAAAACATTAACGCACCCAGGAGTAGCTCGAAATGTCGTTTAATTTCTTCATTTTCCATACCAATATTAGCGAAACAATTGAGGCGCTGACATGGGAAAGGTAGTAACTGCCAAAAACAAAATTTTTCAGGGGAAGCAAAAAACAAATTTATGAACACTTTCTCACTTACATTATTACAGAAACTGCTTTAAATGAAAGGCATACACTCATGTTTGTGTTACGTATGAAATTTGAAAAGTCAGGCACAGATTTATCTGTGAAATCCTATTTTATGAAAATACAACATTGAAATCACTCCTTAGCCAAACTGAGAATTAACGTTATGTATACATTATGCAAAAATTTTTCGGTAAAATGCATGATACTATTCATCGAGGAAGTCTAACATAGATAACAAGTCTCTCTTTTTGGCATCAGGGACGACTGGTCTTCTTTCAAGGCGTTGCAAGCACTGCAAGTTAGTGATTGACGTTAATGACTGTCCTTTCTTAAAATCCTGTGCTCTGTCCATATTTCAAGGTCATTAAATGACTGTCTTGTTTTTATTAGAGGAAAATCAGCTTTTGAGAGTCTAATTCAGTTGAGGGTGCTGATTTTGATAGGAGTTGTATTCAAAAACTTGCCACATTCCGCAGAAAAGTCGAAGAAATCCTCATCATTTATCATTATTACATTATTAGGCCTTACCTCTTCTGGAACCATGGTCTTGCAACTTTTTTTTTCTTTTTTCTATGATACCAAATTCCCTATCACATGGCATGTAGGAATGTTCTGAAACCAGGAATTTAAAGTCCACTGAATGAAAATTTTCTTGGCAATAATGTAAATCAGGACCATTAGAATCACTCGATTCTTATTCTGCCCTGCGCAGTTATCAGCCCATATTTGTCTAGACACACTCTGATGTTGTAAAAGGAGTTACTACCTTCTCCGCGCCAACAGTTGTGCACATACAACTTACAACATCTAATGACTACGTTTCCAACTTCGTTTCATTACATACGGACATACTACCTTCTCTTTGCCATTAGCATGGCCATTTACTACCTTCTCAATGAAATACCTAAAAATTCGAATTTTTGGCAGTTACGACCTTTCGCATGTCAATGCCTCAATTGAAATAGAAGTTGCTGTGGAAGTAAACACCATTCTTTTATTAACAAAATTCTATCATTATTTTTCTATAAACTAATTTTTTAAACAAAATTAGAAGACTTTCAGTTCTTTCATGACATTTTAATAACCCTATATGCTTACTTTCAAACAGCTTAAGATTTCACATACTCGTATAACCTTAGAACATCGGATGATTTATAGGCTGATGATAATTATTAAATGTGTTTGTATTATGCCTACATGTAAGAATATCACGATCAATTTCTACTGTTTTGTTATTGCAGTAAACAAAATAAAATCACTATTTTCTGTCATTGTTTTTCTTTATCATAAATGCAACTCATTTGAAGGATAAATGTTCAATAGAAATACTTAGTTAACTATTTCTATTACAAACATGCAGTAAACATCATTATTATGCTATTCACATTAGTTAAATTTTTGTTTCATTAATGGCTATTGTTCTCATCAAAAATGAAACTTTCTAATAGAAAAACTCTTTAATCTAATTAATATTTATTCTCTACAGGCTATATTTGTGAGCTCTTATGTGACCTTTAATCCAGCAAAAACAACTCGTCGATACAAGATATTATTTAAAGTTGTAATTATTTTAAGTACTTCAGTCTGTATAGTCACAATAAAGCTTGCATAAATTATAAATGATATTGTAACTAATATTATGTATTAAAATGAAACTGAACGTACTGCTCAAACTACATTTGACTAGAAATGTACTTACTTATGGCTTTAAGGAACCCGCAGGTTCACTGCCGTCCTCACATAAGCCCGCCATCGGTCCCAATCCTGAGCAAGATTAATCCAGTCTCTACCATCATATCCCACCTACCTCAAATCCATTTTAATATTATCCTCCCATCTAAGTCTCGGTCTCCCCAAAGATCTTTTTCCCTCCGGCCTTTCAACTAGCACTTTATATGTATTTCTGGATTCGCCCATATTTCCTACATGCCCTGCCCATCTCGAACGTCTGGTTTTAATGTTCCTAATTATGTCACGTCAGGAATACAATGCGTGCAGTTCTACGTTGTGTAACTTTCTCCATTCTCCTGTAACTCCATCCTTCTTAGCTCCAAATATTTTCCTAAGACCTTACTCTCAAACACCCTTAATCTCTATTCATGTCTCAAAGTGAGAGTCTGAGTTTCACAATCATACAGAATAACCGATAATATAACTGTTTTATACATTCTAACTTTTAGATTATTTGACAGCAGACTAAATGACAAGAGCTTCTCAACCGAATAAAAACAGGCATTTTCCATATTTATTCTGCGTTTAATTTCCTTCCGAGTGTCATTTTTATATTTGTTAATGTTGCTCCAAGATATTTGAATTTTTTCACCTCTTCGAAGGATAAATTTCCAATGTACGCTAATTATATATATATTTTTATTTTAGAATAATTGTTCTTCTGTTTCTGAATATCATTATTTCAATGATCAATTCTGCATATTATGTAGCACTTATTAGATTCTATTTAATCGAATATTGTAGCTAATTAAAATATAAAATAAAAATTAAACAGGAAACGCATAAGATCTATACTTTGTTCCATAATGTCTGACAGGAGAAATAAACATTGCGGACAGTGAAGGAGAGGAGTATATTATTGCTATTGAACTAATGGTAGAGGTCTCATTCCACACTTCTCTTGCAGTAGGGCAGGGGTAGAACGCTTCAGACTACTCTCCTCCTCTGCCGGCAATGTTTACATCTCCTGTCATACAATATGCGACGGAGTATAGGCCTATACGCGTAAGTAATATTAATTTACACTTTAAAGTTGTTTGTTGTAGCATAGGTTATTGATATGTACTAAACTTACAATGCACATATTTTTTCAATTAATAAAACTATATATCTGATCAATTGTTGGTTATCATTCTACAACTAGACTGCATATATGTATGTGAAGTGTCTGAGAGAGTCTTGCATTCAAACTATAGGCTACCTAGCAGTATATCTTTCAAATGCAAAGTGTGTGTGTCTCAAGCCGTTTATAAATTATTATTTTAAGCATCACGCACAACACGACTAGGGGTAGACACTTTTCGTCGTTGAAATTCTCTAACTTGCAGAGCTTGTATTTTAGTTTCAATAATGATAGAAAACAGCTCAAATTAAAAATAGATATAAACGGGTTGACTGATTAATGTATTCATTGATACAATGCGTTTCAGTAAAGAAATATAATTACTAATACGCGGATCTCTCAAGGTAGTTAATGGCTCTCAGCTAGAGTAATGGGTTCTGTGCATATTTCGACTTCCTTTGAGGGTTCGATACCTGGTTCGTCTTTTCATATTCTGTAATGTCGAAATCCGATAGCAGGTAATTATACAAGTTTCTAGTTAATACTACTTTAAAACGGAAATATGTAATCGATGAAAAACATCTTATGAACCAAAACGTTCCACAGCAGTAGATATAAAAACTTGAATCCTGCCTTCGGTAATTATTCTCTGAAACTCGTAACAGCAAAACTGAATTATAGCGACAGAAGAATTGAACATAAGATATTAGAGCAAGCAGTATACGTCGACATGGTTCAGCTCCATGCGGGTTGTCGTTGATCTCGTATGTCGTAGACAATTTGGTATGTTATAGTCAGACATCGAGATTTTGGACCCGATAGAATAAGTTTACTAAGTCCATACTATAGGCAGCTTTTTCACTGTGTTAGAGGGGGATGGGAGTCGGCAGAAGAAGAGATATGTGTACATGAAACCCAGTTCAGTCCAGTCTGCTGGTGCTGTACAGTGACGTTCCAAAAAAAAGCAACTAATTTATCAAACATTGAAATAAAACGATTGTTAGAGGAAAAAATTCTATAGGACCAAACAATTAATGTTTACATACATTAAAATAAAAAAACTATAATGCGAAATTTTCAAAATAAATTAATATTCATTTCCTTTCGGCTTCTGTCATAAGCACAGGTGCAATACTTACTCAACATACATAATAATCCTACACAATATACACAACTTATGATGTACAATACATGGTACTGTTGCAATGTAGCCTACTACAAAACACACTCTGAAGATCTCAAAACTAAATTTTCTTCGGTAGTCGGCAAGACAAAGTTTATATTGGGAGACGCTCCGCTCTACATCACATGATGTAATGGATTTATTTTATTTTAGTAGGTTACTTTACGACGCTTTATCAACATCTTAGGTTATTTAGCGTCTGAATGAGAAGATGATGATAATGCCAGTGAAATGAGTCTGCAATCCAGCACCGAAAGTTACCCAGCATTTGTTCACATTGGGTTGAGGGGAAAACTCAGGAAAAACCTCAACCAGGTAACTTGCCCCGACCTGCAATCGAACTCGGGCCACCTGATTTCGCGGCCAGACGCGCTAACCGTTACTCCACAGGTGTGGATGATGTAATGGATTCAAAACGAAAAAACACATTGAAATCTATTTTCGCT
Source organism: Periplaneta americana (assembly GCF_040183065.1). Lineage (NCBI taxonomy): Eukaryota > Metazoa > Arthropoda > Insecta > Blattodea > Blattidae > Periplaneta > Periplaneta americana. The sequence continues at coordinate 48,528,137 of NC_091130.1, forward strand.
ACCCCAGCAGTGTCCGTAGACATCTTCCCTGCTAGCATGTCTTTTATGTCACAGAATATCGCATATATTCTTAAGACTAATCACATAGATGCATAGCTCAAAACTAGACTACTAGCTATCTCCTGTCCTCTCTTCTGATAAAGTGAACTAGGTGTACGGGACTGTTTTTATTATCAGAACAGTACCTCCTCTCCCTGCCTTATGAGTATAACTGAGCAAATAAAGCACATGGGACGACAGGTAGGTCGCTACCCTCACTGCCCCCACCCACTACTGTCCTGCTTTCCAACTTGATATCGCACTGTTTTCATCTATCGGGTCTAAAGTCTCTAAGCCTGGTTATAGTCTGAATCCAACACTTTTTATGGTCTACACAGGTTGTGACATTTTCATGATAGTGTCGTTAGAAGACAGTCCTATATTTAAATAAATTAACAAATTTTGTTAAAAGTCTACGCTGTTTGTCCTTTACAGGTACCTTCTTATTATGTCCGTTATTTATTCCGAATGAAACAAAATAAATTAATTTGAGGGGTTGGAGATAAATTACATAGCCTATTAAGAAATATATGAGAAGAGCAAATGACTCGATATAACACTATTCAATGAAAACTGTGAATATAAGAAACTCTGGAAAGCAGAAAGAAAATAAATAATTAACATAACAGATTGACTGCACGTGTTTAACAGAAAATTATCTCACGAAAACTAAAATTCGTAACAATCACGTGACGGTGTCAGTGGATGTTATACACACTCCTGATTTCGCCTGCGAAATCATTAAATACCTCCCACATGTCTAGACTGATTTTTGTGCTGCCTAATCTATAATGAACAGCTTAAATCAGATACTTTGCACATTGAAGGACGTAAGTGTTGAGCGGACGAAAATGTTTCAAAATATGTAGCGCGATTCATAAGAGGCTATAGTTTTAATTCTTTCTCAGCATAGAAATGTAATATTTAAACAGAAAAGCGAAGTGACTATCTCGTCAACGTATGACAGAAAGCTTTTGACTCGGAGCATGCGCAGAGTGGCATTCTTTGACTTTGAAAAAAGTCGAGTCGCCAACTATTATGTTCCTCATTGTAACAACTGTCTGAAGGAAGAGGTAAAATGAATAGAATGTGTATGGGTAGATTTTAAGCCTCAGAAAAAACAGGAAGATTATACATTTATACTTCGTTTCATAATGTCTGACAGGAGAAGTAAATATGATGATGACGGAGCTGTATTTCTGGTGGGAAAAGCCAAGTTTGTGAGGGTTTTTCTTGGGATTCTCCCGTTTTTCCCTATTAATTCCGCCAACACATTCTACAATACCTCTTTCATTTTTATGTCCGTCTCGAAAAATAGTGCGTCCTCTGTGTTTGCGTGACGTCGAAGCCACTGTTCGCAACAGTAGGCGTTACTCACGATTCACACAAAGATGGAATTGGTGGTCGTTTTTAAATGTCTCATATTTCTGTATATGAGGAATCGAAGACTCTACAGGTTCTTACTTGCCTAATTGGGATATGACAACTCACACTAGTGCAGAACTATGAGGAATGGCAGATCACCAACAGAGGTATAGTATATGGATTTGATGGCTGGAGAGGAATGCATAGTACGGCAAATAATTGAACCGGCTCACTGGACAGCACAGTCGGAAAGCAACTCACACCATTGCGGGTACATGTAAAGCTTCTTTGGGCTGTAGTGTACCACCCGATACGCACAAATGTCGCCTTGTCTGAAGAGTTACGAATGGTGTTCACATTGTAGCTCAATATGTAAGGAAGGAAACATAAATCCCTACAGATTTTAAAGTAGAGATCAGTTATTTTTCCCAAGAATCAGAGCCATAGTGAGCCAAACGCCATCTACTAAAAACGGAGAAAGCAAGGGTTAAAGTTAAGTGAATACCATAGTTTACTGAAAATTGTTATATCATTTAGTTTTAATGTGCATACGTTATATTTCTTACTATAAGTTTCATTAAATTATGCTAATCACTTAATTTTAACTCATGTTTTATCCTATTTTAGTATACGGCGCTTGGCTAAATATGGCTCTGAACCCTTCATTTGATATGAAGGTATAACATTCCGCAAATTGTTTTTAGATAGTCATTAAAGCTAATGGGAGAAGACAGTGAAATTTGAAATTTTTTCCCTAATTGATGCACAATTTTAATTTTTTTTTTTTTGTATGTGAAAATATCATTGATGGAACAACTTAAATTCGAGATTAGTACTTGAAAAAGATAGGGCCCCAAATTTTTACGAAGTTACCAAGAAAAAGTAATTCACTAAAAATGGATAAATCTCGACCATTTCAAAAGTTAAATACAAAATATACATGAATTTATACTCCTAAGAACACGTTCTTTTATATGGCTAGAATGCAATTTTGATAATGATCTTCAAAATTTCAAGATAATTAATTTATCTTATGTATAAATTTCGGACGTACCGTAAAGTGGGGATATTTCGGACGCAGGGGTAACATCAGACTGTAATTAAATTTATCATATTTTATGTTGGTAGCACCAGTTCTTAGCATCTTTTCCGCGCTTTTTACTATGTTCGTATCGCTTGTATGTTTCTGCACATTTTTAAAGACCCATTGGTGTTACCAACATAAAATATGATAAATTGAATTACCGTCTGATGTTACCCCTGCGTCCGAAATATCCCCACTTTACGGTACTTTTATAGAAATAAGGAAGGCATATTTTGAAAATGCAACAAAATACAAATTTCTATTCCAAAGAAAATATTCGTAATAACATAAAGATTGCGTATACCAAATATTATGCCTGAGGCACTAATAGTTCCGAAGATATGTAACACTTTGTATGGAATAAAGTAAAAAAATTTAAATTAGGGAAACTGCAGTCAAAGTTTACTTTCATTTAAAAACCTTGTGCACCAGAGCTTTAGAAATAGCATTACACCATAAATGAGTATTACATTTTCGATAATGTATTTCCATATATGAAAGAGTATTTTAAAAGCAAAAGAAAGCAATTAAAGTTAAGGGAATTTGCAATCAATTGCACAAAAGTTTATACGTAATTTGTTTTTCACATTTCAAAACGTACTTTAAAGGGAAAAAATTGAAAATTTACAAGTTTGTCACCACATTTAACTATTTTCTCACATTAAGAAAGGTAATTGTTTTCATGCAAAACAAACTGTTTCTTCATATATATTGCTGATATGATTATAATCTGAATAGAAAGGGGTTTACGTGCTACATAGGAACTTACTGAAAAGTTTCTGTGAAGTCCTGAATAAGTAATAAGGTAATTAAGCACGCCATGAATAATAAACCACAAGGCCAAGTCGGAAGGCAACACATCTGGTTATGCAACACTGCCCCAGAACATCATTTTTCTACACCGGTTCCCCACACAAACCTTTAAATTATTCTGCGATCCGAGCAACAGTCGCATGAAACCGATGTCTTGCTAATATTTATCGCTCTCGCGTATAAGTAACGTGTTTTCGAACTCACAAGGGAAAGTTGGCCTCCTGAGCTTCATAAATAACTAACAAAGGGTACCAAACAACTGCTAGATGTGGTAGCTCTTTGAAAATCCCTTTCAAATATTTTATTTCTATAGGATAAGTCGAAAAGGAAAGTAGCGTTAAAAGCTACTGTAATTAAATTTAAAATTTTATTTCTTCCAAGCACATACAGCACATAGGTGACTCAATTTTAAGACCACTGGTGTTTTTCACAATATGTCAACATATTTGTACACTAGGCTGCAAAAGAAATGTCGAGTCGAAGTCACTATCCATTTGAAATATTATCCTGTTACGAAGATGTATGAAATAATTACACAAACACATCTGAACTAACCTGAGTTTTCTAAAGAGTTTTTTTTTCCATGCAAAGGAGAGAAGTGTAGTTAAATCGGAATATGTATAAGACTTTCTTGTGTTAAATTCTAACGTACCTTGTTTACATGTTTCGACGGAAACACAGACGTTAGGTCCTTTTTATAATGTCCACAAGTCCACACCTGTGGAGTAACGGTCAGCGCGTGTGGCCGCGAAACCAGGTGGCCCGGGTTCGAATCCCGGTCGGGGCAAGTTACCTGGTTGAGGTTTTTTCCGGGGTTTTTCCTCAACCCAATACGAGCAAATGCTGGGTAACTTTCGGTGCTGGACCCCGGACTCATTTCACCGGCATTATCACCTTCATTTCATTCAGACGCTAAATAACCTAGATGTTGATACAGCGTCGTAAAATAACCCAATAAAATAAAAATAATGTCCACAATTTTAATGTCCATTACATAAAAGTCCATTACACTATGTCCATAAATATATGTCCTATGAAGTATATGTCCACTTTATTTTAGTCCAACTGCACAAATTTTATGTCCACATTTTTACGTCCACTACATGATTGTATAATACATTGTGTCCATCTACAAAATGACTTCAATTACCCACTCAATTTCCTCTGCCTGTTCATCTTCATACAGCTTCAGATGATAACTGATAGCTTTGAGGTAAGTTCTGATGTGTCCTTCTTCGTTGTAGTGGTTGTAATTCCGAACAATCTCTTCAACTCGACTTAAATTTTGTGGGTACGATCTTTTAATAGGATGTCGCACATTCAAATGCCCGCCGAGCAATTGGATTATTATAATTTCATTATTCCTTTGGTCTTTCTTGATAAATTCCATGAATTTCCAGACCGACGCGTGATGTGCCACGATGTGTTTCTGAAAGCGATTGTGCCAGTCCTCGACTATGTTAGTAGTTCGATGTTGTTCTGCCAGAATCTGATTATACAGTAAGTGTTCCATATTTCAGTTGCGAATCTAGGTGGCATTGCTCTTCTTCTTCCTCGAACAGATATATGTTCCTCGGATATAAATTCTTTCCATGTACAATGCTAAATCCAATATATATGGCTCAATATTATCTATAAGGCCATCAAAAACAGCCTGAATATATTCCAGTGGTACAAAAGTAATTGACTTAAATAAAAGTGGACATAAATGAAAGTGCACTTAAATAAAAATGGACATAACAATCATGGACCCAAAAAAATGGACGCACATAAAATGTGGACATAAATGAAACTGGACAAAAATATTGGAGGACATAAGTCATATGGACATGGTTTCAATGGACTTAACATCTTGGAAGCGTTTCGACCTATTTATGGGTCATCCTCAGATCTGATCGTTGTTGGTCTTGGCGCCTCTTGTTTTGTTTCCTGTGAGGGTGTGTTCGTGTGGTATAATGTAGAGTCAAAGAGAGTGTGTGTTCTGAAATTGAGTTGTGTGTTGAGAATTTCGTTGGGGTGTGTTTTCGTGTGTCTGTATATTTCATATTGTTCTAGTGTGTTTAGTTTCTGTTTTTTTGGTTGGATGTTTAGTATTTCCATGTCTGTGTTGATGTCTCTGTGGGTGTGGTTAGCATTTGTGGTGTGTTCTGCATATGTGGAGGTGTTTTGTAATTTTGTTATGGCTGTGATGTGTTCTTTGTAACGTGTTTGAAATGATCTGCCTGTCTGTCCTATGTAGAAGTTGTTGCAGGTGTTACATTTGAATTTGTATACGCCTGTGTGGTTGTATTTGTTTGTGTGTTGAGATGTTTTTGTAGAGCGTTATTTGTTCTGTATGCAATGTTGTAATTTAATTTCTTGAATGAGGTTGCAATTTTGTGTGTGTTTTTGTTTTCTTATGTTAGTGTGATGTATTTTTTGTGTTCTTGCGTTTGTGTTGTATCCTTATGTTTTTTGTGATTATGTTTCGTCTTACGTATTATGTTGTCTATATAAATAGGTAGAAACATGTAAACAAGGTACGTTAGTACGTTAGAATTTAACACAAGAAAGTCTTATCATACATATTCCGAAGTGATACAGTGTTAAAAGTTGTGTAATCAAGATGTGTGTAGTTAAATGTTTCAATCAGATTCAATATTCTGATCTGTATATGTATTTATAATAAAATTATATATGTATATTTATAATAACATTGATACTTTTTTGTTAATACAATATGAAATGTATTTGGCCATATATATTGACTGTAACAATGATAGAATCCATGGATAATAAGAAAGGCTGTAGAATACCACATAAATTGCAGTTTCACTATTTTCGTGTAGTATTTTTTATTCATGTTGTAAAATAAAGGTATATGAATAAATTAAAATCAATTCATATTCAATAATAGAGTGAACATATTATAAAATTCGTATTTACATGTTTTTTAAAAAATATTCTCAAGACAATAATTTTCCACTTCGCCATGTTAGCTGAAGTCCTCGGAAAACGATATCATTAATTTCTTATCGGCATTTCTTTTGTAGCCCAGTGTAAATAAATAGAATTATTCAGCTGGCTTAGCAACTACTGTTATTTCTCACAACATCCAACACTTTGATGTACAAAATGTATTGAAGAAAAGGATGAAGAAAAGGATGCAATTTTATGTCTCCGAATGATGCGCCCAGGAGAAGCATGGCTAATTTCACTAATTTGCATGATATATATGGCCAGAGTTTGATATACCATTTCTTAAACGTTTTCCTTGTAATGGCCTCATGTTGCTTAGCGTAACATTGCGTCACAACTTGAAAATGAATAATTTTCCTAAAAAATTGTATACTATACCATTTTAGCATTATTTTTAAATCTACTCACATCCACAAAGTATTTACACGTATGTACTTATGTATCACAGTTATTGCACATAATAATTCAATTACCTTTATCACTAATGATATTTACTAATGATTCAGTTACTTTAATGACTATAGACATTTCCCGTATCTTTCAACATATTAATATTTAGTCCACACCCGTGGAGTAACGGTCAGCGCATCTGGCCGCGAAACCAGGTGGCCCGGGTTCGAATCCTGGTCGGGGCAAGTTACCTGGTTGAGGTTTTTTCCGGGGTTTTCCCTCAACCCAATATGAGCATATGCTGGGTAACTTTCGGTGTTGGACCCCGGACTCATTTCACCGGCATTATCACCTTCATATCATTCAGACGCTAAATAACCTAGATGTTGAGACAGCGTCGTAAAATAACCCAATAAAATAAAATATTAATATTTATAATGATTCGGTTAACTCACTAACAACTGATATTTCTCATAACTTCCAACGTATTAATATGCATACTGATAGTTAAGTTAAGGGACTATTAATATTTCCCATATATTTCAATACGTTAATATTTATAACCATTCGGTTAACCCAATGATTACTGATGTCTCGGAATTTCGAACATATTAATAAACATAATAGTTCAGTTATCTTAACTATTACCTCTGGATATTTCTCACTCCGTTCACATGTTAACAATTATAATGATTCAGTTTACTCGACTACTGACATTTCTCACAATTTTCAACGTATTTGTACCCATAGATAATGAGTCAGTTACCTCAAGGACTACTGATATTGCTAATACCTTTCAACTTGTTAATATTTATAATGATTCAGTTTACACACTATTACTGATATTTTTCACAATTTTCAACATATTAGTACCTGAACGTAATGAGTCAGTTACCTAAAGGACTTCTGATATTTATAATACCTTTCAACTTGTTAATATTTATAATGATTCAGTTTACACACTACTACTGATATTTCTCACAATTTTCAACATATTAGTACCTGAACGTAATGGGTCAGTTACCTAAAGGACTACTGATAATTATAATATCTTTCAACTTGTTAATATTTATAATGATTCAGTTTACACACTACTACTGATATTTATCACAATTTTCAACATATTAGTACCTTTAACATAATGAGTCAGTTATCTCAAGGATTACTGATATTTCTAATATCTTTCAACTTGTTAATATTTATAATGATTCAGTTTACACACTATTACTGATATTTCTCACCATTTTCAACATATTAGTACCTTTAACACAATGAGTCAGTTATCTCAAGGATTACTGATATTTCTAATATCTTTCAACTTGTTAATATTTATAATGATTCAGTTTACACACTACTACTGATATTTATCACAATTTTCAACATATTAGTACCTTTAACATAATGAGTCAGTTATCTCAAGGATTACTGATATTTCTAATATCTTTCAACTTGTTAATATTTATAATGATTCAGTTTACACACTACTACTGACATTTCTCACAATTTTCAACATATTAGTACCTAAACATAATGAGTCAGTTACCTAAAGGACTACTGATATTTCTAATATCTTTCAACTTGTTAATAATAAAATGATTCATTTTACACACTACTACTGACATTTCTCACAATTTTCAACATATTAGTACCTAAACATAATGAGTCAGTTACCTAAAGGACTACTGATATTTCTAATATCTTTCAACTTGTTAATAGTAAAATGATTCATTTTACACACTACTATTGACATTTCTCACAATTTTCAACATATTAGTACCTAAACATAATGAGTCAGTTACCTAAAGGACCACTGATATTTCTAATATCTTTCAACTTGTTAATAATAAAATAATTCATTTTACACACTACTACTGACATTTCTCACAATTTTCAACATATTAGTACCTAAACATAATGAGTCAGTTACCTAAAAGACCACTGATATTTCTAATAGCTTTCAACTTGTTAATAATAAAATAATTCATTTTACACACTACTACTGATATTTCTTACAATTTTAAACATATCAGCACTTCCTTTTTCAAATTTCAAATGTTTATTTCAAATGTCATACACCATCAAAATTGAGATCTACATTATGTTACATTTTTTTTATTTTGAAATAACGTACTACGTTCTAAAAATTTTCTTCATTTAAGCTCATGTGTTTATCTGAAGCACGTTTTTGTATACAGAAAATGAATCTTTCTGTATCACAAGAAATGATTAAGCGAAGAAATTAGGCGCAAAGTAGGTCGAATTTTAAGGCTTTTTCACTTTAACATTACCATGACCCCATCGGGAATCGACCCCGGGGCCCTTCTGCCTTTGTAGCATCATCATCAGTTAGCGCTACAATCCGGGGTGGGTTTTGGCCTCCTTAACAACAGCCTTCCATCTTACTCTGTCCTTTACCATGTTAGTCCATCCTCTCACTCCTCAACTTAGAGGTGGACATAATCATGTATTCAGTTTTTCCTTGATTCGCTGTTAATCCCATGTTTTTGGCCTTCCTGGATAATTCAATAAACAACTGTATGAGTGTGGGAGCATTTCTAGATATAATAGCTATATCATCAGCATACGCACAGATTTGACTTCATTTTGTGAATATGGCGCCTTTCTGGTCTATACTTTCTATTGCTTGGTGTATGGCCAGATTGAATAATACTGTGGAAAGACCATCCCCTTGTTCGACTCCAGTATTGAGTGTAAAAGCTTTACTAATTTTATTTCCCACTTTAACATGTGCCATAGAATTATCCATGGTCATTTGTACCAATCTTATGATTTTTAATGGGATGCCAAATTCTCCCAACATTCCGTAAAGCTCCTGTTTGTTTACACTATCAAAAGCTTGCTTAAAATCGATAAACAGCAAGTGAAGATCTATGTCCCATTCATAGAACTTTTCCATCATTTGCTTGATTGTAAAAATTTGGTCTGAGGTGCCTCTATTTGGTCGAAATCCACATTGTGATTCTCCAAGAATTTGCTCCGAATATTTCCTAAGTCTTTCATTCAAAACACCTGAAAGAACTTTATATACCACATTAAACATGTAATGCCTCTGTAATTCTCACACTTCCTCTTATCTCCTTTTTTTAAATATTGGGCAAATTATGCCTTCTTTCCAATCTTCTGGCATAATCTCCTCCTCCCATATCCGCACTATTAATTTATAAATTGCACGTGTGAGGGCATTGCCTCCTTCTTTAATTAATTCAGCTGTAATGTGGTCGGTTCCTGGGGCTTTATTGCTCTTCAGCTTTCCAATTATACGCGATACTTCATCTGGTGTTGGTATGGCTGTGTTCTCTATGTCCTGCAAAGTTGGTACACTTAGATAGTGAGGAGTCCTTTTGTCTAATCTTGAATTATCTGGGTCATTGTGTTTATTATACAGGGACATCATTTTATTTTTACTAACATTTTTAATATTAACCTGTCTATACCTTTAGAGAACCGGAAACACCGCTTGCTTCCCCCTCCAAGACTGGAGTTCGATGATACTGGCGTAAAACACAAATCACTCTACTAGGTATAGGAAGGAAGAAAAGTAGTTCATCCATTTACGTAAACTAGGAAATATCGCGATTTTGAGTTTGATAATTTTCATTAGGTTTTTCTTTAATCAAAGTACAGTACTGTATTAAGAATAAGTGTTTTTACTCACGAAGTGAGTTATCAATGCGAACGTATTCATTATGCGGTGTATATTATACTGTCTACAGCACATTAGCGTACAATATAGAGAAAGAAGTTAAATTGAAAAATAATCATAATATGAATATTTAAAGACAATTTTGAAAATGGTGGCCGTTCATTTCGATACAGGCTTCAGTTCTTTTGTGCACATTATCGCACTATAGACTATTGCATCTAATTCCAATTGCCAGTTTCGTCCTTCGTACTAGTAACTCATGCTGGAATAATTCTATACGTACTCTACGTACTGATAATTCAATCTTCACTTCTGCCCGACCCGAAAATATAAAATTACTCAGACATGCTATCTACTGTCCGTCCAAGTGGTTATGCCGCAGGGTTGTAGAAAGGGAGGAAATCACGTGACAGTTAATTACTTAACGAGGCCCTTTTATTTAAGTTAAATTAAACAGCTGTATAATATTACGTAAACGTCCAATTCCTAAGAGAAATTAATGTTTTCAGAAAAGAGCTAAGACAGCCCAGCTATTACAGAGGGGCGAGCAGAAGCAGGTGGGGGAAATCGGGATGCGACGTAGGCAAACGGACAGTACCTGTGCGTAAATATGATTCAATATTGAAAGCTCTTTCGTCACTGGAAAACGCGAATATATTTCTGGAACGTACTATACTCAGTAACTCAGTACTGCTTACTATCTGATGTCTTGGCTCTGTGTGGAGTTGGAACTTCATTAGTAGAAGGGGTGGGAGTGAAGTACATTCAAAAACTCAGGTACAATAAAAATTGAAGTAAAAATAAAATGATGTCCCTGTATAAATTCTTAAAATATTCTGTCCAAATTTCTTCAATCTGTTTATCTTCAGATAGTATCTTCCCATACTTATCTTTACATTTATTGTCTTTGGGTTGAAAACCTTTCCTGATCTTTGACATTGCTGCTTAAAATTTCCTAATTTCATTCGATTGTTTTAACTGCTCTATTTCCTCAACTTGTTTTCTTAACATTTCCTTTTTCTTTTTTTTTTTCTTTTTTTTTGCATGTTCTGTCTGCCTTTGTAGCGTTAATCGCGACGCTACTGAATGCCACAAAATACAAAAGTACTTACATTTTCATTACAATAATCACAGTTAACTACATCACTGTCAGTCTTCAGAAATTTCTTTCCCTCAATTCATTCTTATTATAGTTCTAACGAAAGCCATAACAACACTTCACAATTCGATATACAAGTAGTAGGATAGACAAAATTGCATGCTGTTTCTGTCTTCCTTTCTTTCAATAATTTTACCTCAGGCTTTAACTAGCGAGAGTTGGGGGTTGAAAATTCCAGCGTAACAAAGGGAAAGTTTAGTGGAAAGCATAAAGCTTGGTCGTTAGGTAGGATGCCACGAAATCATATTACCGGTAGGTTTATCTTATTATTTTGTCTTGACAGAAAAATAACGTGTAAATGCCATATTCTATGAAGCAACATTCATATAAGGCACTATTATGCAAGTTAACATAGCCTAATATATGCACTAAAGCCAGAAAAAGACCATAATATGAAATATAAAAGTCTAAATATGTGCTATCAAATGTAAAATCTTCAAAATACGCATTATGCATGAATTTACTCCCAAAAAGGGCCAAAACATATAAACATGCACAGGAAGAGTACGGTTATTCGGAATTTCTAAGTTTTAAAACGAATATTTGCAAAGTTTGAAAAGTGTAACACGCATTTACATGGAAATCGGGCTCTATTTATAAGCTAACATCCACTGCTGCTTATACGTGAGTGAAGTAATTGACTTAAGAATCCGCAATGTTTAAAATAACCTTGTGCGCTGTGTGACTTTACGAACATAATGTTGAAAATGAAGAAGTGCGCTAAGTGGCTATCCGATTATACTGTTCAAAATGAGCGCATGCGTTATGCCACTATGTGACCGTACTATTTAAAATAATCTTGTGCGATATGTGACTATGCGACCATAACGTTCAATATGAATGAGTGCGCTATGTTGCTATGTGACTGTAATATTCAAAATGACCGCGTGCGTAATGTGACTATGAGAACGTATTGTTTAAATTAATAGCCTTCTGCGATATATGACTATACGACCATAATGTTCAAAATGAACATGTTGGTATCCAATCGTACTGTTCAAAATGACCGCATGCGTTATGCCACTATGTGACCGTATTGTTTAAAATAACCTTGTGCGATATGTGATTATACGACCATAATGTTCAAAATGAAGGAGTGCTCTATGTTGGTATCCAATCGTACTGTTCAAAATGAGCGCATGCGTTATGCCACTATGTGACCGTATTGTTTAAAATAACCTTGTGCGATATGTAATTATACGACCATAATGTTCAAAATGAAGGAGTGCGCTATGTTGGTATTCAATCGTACTGTTCAAAATGACCGCATGCGTTATGTCATTATGTGACCGTATTGTTTAAAATAATCTTGTGCGATATGTGACTATACGACCATAATGTTCAAAATTGCCGTGTGCGCTATATGACTAAAAGACCGTGTTGTTTAAAGTAACATTGTGCGCTTTGTGACTATGCAAACGTAATTTTCAAAGTAACATTATGCATAAGCGACTATGCAACCGTAATGTTTGAAGTGACATTGTGAGTTATGTGACTATGCAACCGCAATATTCAAAATGACTTGTGCGCTATGTTCCTTTGCAACATAATGCTCAAAGTGCCCTGCGCGCTATGTGACTATGCGACTGTAATGTTTAAAATAACATTGTCCGCTATGTGACTATACAACCATAATGTTCAAAGTGCGCTGTGCGCTATGTGACTATACGATCATAATGTTCAAAATTGCCTTGTGCGCTACGTGACTAAAATACCGTATTGTTTAAAGTGACATTGTGCGGTTTGCGACTAGGTATGCAAACGTAATTTTCAAAGTAACACTGTGCACTAAGTGACTATACAACTGTAATGTTTGAAGTAACATTGTGAGGTATGTGACTATGCAAACGCAATCTTCAAAATGACCTATGCGCTATGTGCCTTTGCAACCATAATGCTCAAAGTGCCCTGCGCGCTATGTGACTATGCGACCGTAATGTTTGACATTGCCCGCTATGTGACTATATAACCATAATGTTCAAAGTGTCCTGTGCGCTATGTGACTATACGACCATAATGTCCAAAATTTCCGTGAGCGCTATGTGGCTAAAAGACCGAATTGTTTAAAGTAACATTGTGCACTAAGTGACTATGCAACACTGTAATATTTCAAGTGACATTGTGAGTTATATGACTATGCAACCGTAATCTTCAAAATGACCTGTGCGCAATGTGACTTTGCGACCATAATGTTCAAAGTGCCCTGTGCGCAATGTAACTATGCGACCGTAACGTTAAAATAACATTGTTCGCTATGTCACTATAAAACCATAATGTTCAAAGTGACCGTGTCCGCATTGTGTCTATGCGGGCGTAATGTTAAAATGATCGTGCGCAATAGTGACTATTCAACCGTAATGTTAAAAATGCCCGTGTGCACTATGTGACTATTTGAAAGGATATAAAACTTGTACGCAATGTAACTCCCACCCCGAAAAAAATATACTTCGAACAATTTTATTATTAAAACAAATTTCCTTATTGCCAATTTATCATTGGACAATACTCCCATTTTCGGTAAAAGGACTGCAATTCTTTCAACTTCTCTATTTAGTGTGTAAGGTGGAAGCAGCTACCTATATGGTAAAAACAAGATATACTAATGAAGATATGTAGAAAAATTAACATATAATACTTACTTACCGAAGTACAAATATTTGCATTTAAAGTGCTGAATATTGATTAAATCAAATAAAATAGAGTGAGTGATACGATACAGTTTCCATCGTGTTGTGATGATTTGATTCCCTCAATCAAACATTTGTTTCAGGACGGTGTAGAGGGCATACACCTTGTTTAGTATCTGGAACAAATTTCACTTACAATTTTCGGTCTCCAGTGTTCGGAATTCTAATATCGATTAATTTTAACAAAGAACTTGTATAAACGAAATATCAGAAGGTAACTGGTTTTCCTTCTCTGGTACGAATATTATTCTTATGTATTATCACATTTAAAATTTTCTGAATATTAGAATGGATAGTAGTACTAAAATTTCTTCATCCTCTAACGGTAAAATGTAGCGTTGACATATTATAATTAGACTGGAGAAAGGTTAATTGAAAATTAAAAATATAAAAAATAAAATAATGTAGATAGAATACTTTCGATCAGAATACTGCTACTTAATTTAAATAAGCGTGTAATGTGTAAAGAAATAATTAAAATTAATACAAAATAGTAAAACCATTAAAAATGAGAAAAACAAAATTTAAAACGAAGAGTTAAACCAGTGAAAAAAAGAAACAATAGCTATAAAGCAAACGATAAAACCAGTCAAATAAGAAAGGAAGAAAATAATAAAGAATCATTGAAACGTGTAAAGAGAGAAACAAATAAAATATAAATTCAAACATTTAAATTAGTAAAATAAGAAACAAACAATAGCAATAGTAAATTACGGGCGAAAGAAATTAAAAGAAACAGTTAAGTCAGTAAAATAAGAAATCAAACAAGAAAATAATTAAATCAATAAAACAAAGAAAAACAAAATAACAATACAGTTGAACCAGTAAAATAAGAAATAATAATAATAATAATAATAAATAATAATAATAATAATAATAATAATAATAATAATAATAATATTGTTTTATTTTCGCTGGCAGAGTTAAGGCTATAAGGCCTTCTCTTCCACTCAACCATCGTTAATCAATACAATACATATTTAAATTACGAATATTTACATTACACTTAAAAGGTTCTCCAGCAATATTCTTCAGTTAAGTTTTAACGACTAGTAGACTACACATTTATTTAAATTTAGATAAACCTATAATGTAAAGTAGTAACTTAATTTATGAGATTATTTAATTCAATCAATTATAACTAATTTGAGATTTGAGATAGCTAGTAAAATGATGAAAATTAATTTAATATAAACTTACTAGAACTATGTTACCGGGAGAAAAGAAATATATATAGGCCTATATATATAAATCTAAAATATATTTCTATAATGAGAATATTAATGTAATTGCCATTAGAGGTTTTGTAAATCTATTTAGAGAAATTAATGATAATAATAAGAATGGACAGATGTTAGTTTCATTATATGTAATAAATATTAATCAGCAGTTAATTTGTTAAGTAAGAATTTATGTGCCTGTGTGGCGTGGGTCGTGTAAATGAACCTAAAAGGGAGAGGTTAAACTAAGGTACAGAAAGAAAGAAAGAATTTATGTAATTTTGACCTAAATGAAGTTATTGTCCAACAACCCCAACAGAAATAAGAAACAAATAATTAAACTACTAAAATAGGAAACAAAATAAAAGACAAATATATAAATCAATAAACTATGTAATAAACAGTTGCAAGAGTAAATTACGAAATACGTTAATTAAAAGCAAACAGTTATACAGTAAAATAAGATACAAAGTGAAAAGCAAACAATTAAATTAGTAAAATAAGAAACAAACAAAATAAGACGCAAACGTTAAACCATTTAAATAAGAAACGAACAAAATTGAAAAAAGAGGTAAACCCAATAAACAAATAAATAAATAAATAAATGAATGAATGAATGAATGAATGAATGAATGAATGAATCAATGAATGAATAAATGAATGAATAAATGAATAAATAAATAAATACATAAATAAATAAATAAATAAATAAATAAATAAATAAATAAATAAATAAATAAATAAAATAAATAAATAAATAACATAAAATGCAAAGAGTTAAATCAGTAAAATAAGAAATATAAACCAAATAGAAAGCAAAAAGTTACAACTGTAAAATAAGAAGCCAACAAAGTGAAAATCAAACAATTTAAGCAGTACAGTAACAAAAAAGGAAAATAAAACGAAAACAGTTAAAACAATAAAATTAGAAACAAACAAAATAGGAAAACAGTTAAACCAATAAAATAAGAAACAAAGTAACCAAACTTAAAGTTCAACCAGTAAAATAAGAAAGAAACAAAATGAAAACAAATAATAAAATCAGTAAAATAAGAAATAGACAACATCAAAAGCCACTAAAATAATAAATAAACAAACAAAATAAGACGCAGAGAGTTAAACCAGTAGGAAAAAGAAAGAAAATAAAAGACGAGAAGTTGAAGCAGTAAAATAAGAGGAAAACAAAATTAAATTCAAAGAGTTAAATCAGTAAAAAGAATGAAAGAAAATTAAAATCGAACAGCTAAACCAGTAAAATAAAAAAAAAAACAAATAAAAAGGAAAGGCATTAAAGGGTAAAATAAGAAACTAACTATAACATAAAAGCCAAAAGTTAAGCTAGTAAAATAAGAGGGAAACAAAATTACATGCAAAGACTGAAGCTAATAAACGGAATCAAACGAAATAAAAATCGTATATCTACAGCAGTAACATAAAAAACAAAATTAAAAGCAAAGACTTTAGCCAGTAAAATAAGAAACTAACTCTACATGACGAACCTTGAGTAATGTAATTAATTTCAGGGGGTTATTCTTTGAGATATTCCCAACAAAACAGTCTAATACTATTTTGCTCGTTTTCGCTTCGTTTTCGAGATAAAAATTGTTTCATATGAAATATTTCGTAGCGTTTTAAGAAAAACATTGATTTAAGACCTGTCTCTCTATTTGTCAACTCTGAAAGTCTTCATAAAATAAGTGATCACAATAGCGTCTTATTAGAAATCTTCTGGGAAAACACAGTAAATCCGAGGTCAAGTCCAGTGACTATCTGGAACTTCAACAAAACCGATGTCCATGAATTACAAACGTTTCTACGACAAAAGCATGATGACTTTCTAAGGACTGAAGGAAATATGGAAAATGTATGGCATAAATTTATGAGTATAATTTTTGAGGCATTAGTAAAATGTGTACCTTCTAAAATGATTAAGAAAAATCCGGACCCTGAATATTACACTAATTATATTCGCTACTTAAAGAAAAAGACAAGGCGCGCATTTAGTAAACGTAAACGAAGCCATGAGCATTGGGAAAAATATGTCGAATTAATTAAGAAACTTGAATGTGAAAAAAGGTTAGGTCAGGAAAAGTTTCTAAAAACCATTTTAAAAGAAGATGAAAGTAACAATTGGAGACAGATTTATAATTATGTACGCAGGAGAAAAGGAAAAAATGAAGGAGTAGTGCTTTTACGAAATCAAATCATTTCGGTTTTCAATAATAATAATAATAATAATAATAATAATAATAATAATAATAATAATAATAATAGTAATCATCATCATCATCATCATAATCCCGCTGATAAGAGTGGTTGTGTCACAGACCGTGAATGTGAACCAAATTCGACTTTCAAAATAATTTCCAAAGGGGTTAGAGAGAGACTAACGAAATTAAAAAGTCGAAAGTCTAGAGGACCAGATAGTATTGCTACAGAGATTCTTAAATTAGGTTCCGAGGCCATAATTCCATACTTAATGCGTATATTTCATGTTTCCATTAACAATGCAGCTATTCCATGTGACTGGAAATCAGCTATAGTGGTACCCATACATAAAGGTGGAAATAAATTAGATGTCGGAAACTACAGACCGATTAGCCTTACATCTGTCGTATGTAAAGTCATGGAGCATTTGATATCGGATTATATTCGTCATATTCTAAATGCGAAAGACTGGTTTTACTACCGCCAGCATGGTTTTAGGGAAGGCTTCTCATGTGATAGTCAAATTACGTCGCTGGTTCAGGATCTAGCTGAAGAGGTAGATAGAGGCGGAAGAATCGATGCAGTTGTGATTGATTTTTCGAAAGCATTTGATTTGGTGCCACATGACATATTAATATATAAGTTGAGTAGGCTAGGAATAGACAAAAGAGTGGTGCTATGGATCCAAGAATTCTTAAAAGGTAGAACCCAGAGAGTTAGAGTAGGTCATGAAATATCGGAAATTGGAAATATAAGGTCAGAGGTGCCACAGGGCAGCGTTCTGGGTCCATTACTCTTTATAATATACGTAAATGACCTATGCCAGAATATTACATCAAATGTGAGGCTATTTGCAGATGACTGCATTATCTATAGAAAGATTAGAAATAATTCAGATGTAGATGCTATTCAAACAGACTTGAATAACATTTATAACTGGGCGTTAATGCATAGGATGAAAATAAATGGTTCTAAAAGTAAACCTGTAACATTTTGTAAAACCCGAGAGGAAACTAGTCTTAATTACGAATTCAGTGGTGTTGTAATTCCGCAAGTACAATGTTGTAAATACCTAGGAGTGTATTTAAACTCCAAACTTTCTTGGGGAGAGCATGTTGATAATGTTACGGGTAAAGCATGGAGGGCACTTCACTTTATTATGAGAATCTTGAGAAAGGCTAGCCCCAAATCGAGGGAAATAGCATATCTAACGTTAGTGCGACCGTTAATGGAATACGGAACTACATGTTGGGATCCCTATAGAATATATCAGATAAATTCCTTAGAAAGAATCCAGTATAGGGCAGCTAAATTTGTTAAAGGTAAAAGAGAAGATGGAAACGATACGATAAAAGAACTTAAATGGGAAACTTTGGAAAACAGACGTAGGAAAACTAGAATAACATCATTGTATAGAGCACATCTAGGTCAGAAAGCATGGGTAGACATAACGGCTCGATTAGAAAAGCCAACGTACTATGGTAGGAACGATCATGATTTTAAAATCAAATGTAGGAAACAGAAAACGGATGTAGGTAAATTCTCATTTTTAAATAGAACTATAAATGATTGGAATGACCTACTGCAGCGATCTTTGAGGACTGTCCTTCCTTAAGGAGTTTCAAGAATAATTTAAAAAGTTGTGTATCAAGTGCAAATTAAAATTAAGGTGACATTTAACATTTAATTTTTTAAGGTGACATGTATTTATATAGCCTGACGAGTTACTTCCTTGGTTTGAATTGTAAATTATTTAAAAATAGCGTGTAAGAGGGCCTTAGACTAGAAATGTTTAGTTTAAATGTAGTTCTGTTTATAAGTACAGTTTGCGTAAGGGTGTAATTATTTGACCTATTTGAACTGTTGTATCAGTGAAGCGAGGTGAGTCAGTGGAGTTATGGTTTTACAGTGCAGTGAATAGTTCCGATCAGTGATAATTTATAGCGTCAATGAAATGTGTTCTATAGTGTCAGTGAAATGTGTTATAGTGTGTCAGTGAAATGTGTCCTAAAGTGTCAGTGAAATGCGTCATAGTGCCACTACAGTGAGTGAGATGAGAGTAAAGTGAAAGACTATTGAAACTTAAGTAGGGCCTATACATAATTATGTAGGTTGTGTTGTAAAATTAGGTATTTTATTTATGTTGTATTATTATTGTGTTAAATTATATTGTATATTCTT
Source organism: Periplaneta americana (assembly GCF_040183065.1). Classification (NCBI taxonomy): domain Eukaryota; kingdom Metazoa; phylum Arthropoda; class Insecta; order Blattodea; family Blattidae; genus Periplaneta; species Periplaneta americana. The sequence goes on from NC_091130.1 coordinate 48,547,905, forward strand.
ATTGCATTGTGTATAAAATTGTATTGTGTATTGTATAATTGTATTGTGTATTGTAAATGTTATTGTGTATTGCTTATCATTTTTTTTTTTTGGTGTATTGTTTATATTGTGTATACCACTGCCACCGGGTGCTTGCCCACTTGCAGTGTAAATAAATACATACATACAATTCCCAATATGCTCAATCAATTTAAGAGAGCAGTGTATTATGATAATAAATAATTTAAAGAATTATAAATTTGTCCTTTATATCTGCAGAAATTCGATCCGAACAAATGCAACATTGAAAAATTCGAATTAACCTGAAAATTGTATTTAGATTATTCTTAACAGTAAAAGAATTAGACACTTGTTTTCAGTAATGAAAACAATAAACATATGTTTTTTCAATGAATGTGCAGTTATTTTACCTTAACTGCTGCCATGTTTTATGTATATTCATACAAAAATTAGGCTACCAATAGAAGAAAACACTTCAACTTCCGTTGTTACTGATAAGCTCGTGTATGCTCTATGCTTCGAATTTGTGAATGCAGAGAAACAAATAACGTACTAACTTCTGTACATGCAAGAACGAATATTTTCACAAATTTGTTCTCTTCTAACTTATTGACTTGTGATTAATAGAGAGAGAGAGAGAGAGAGGTATATACGGTTTTATTCGGAAATAGTATGATTTTAGTTCCTTATGTTCCACGTACTGTGTAAGTCTTGAATCATACGCCAAATGTTCCAATTTAAATGTTCAAAACTATTTTAATTGTATTCTAGTTTTTGTTTAGCACTTTATTCTCATCAAATGCATTTATGGAGGGAATTATACTATAGAATGAGGGATGAAACGAATGGAGAATGGATGTACATAAAATGTCATAAAAATGAACTTTGTGTGTACGTCAATAATGATGAAAATTTTAGTGAATTTTACAGAAAGATTTTGTTAGACAAAAATGGTTAAATGTGGAATCTTTAAGTAAAAAATACATGTGAAATGTAGTATATATATAAAAAGAAAGACTAACTTCACAGTATAATAATTATTATTGTATGCATAGTTGCTGTGTTGTAATAAATAGTTATAATTTGTAATGCAAAAATCATAATATGATCCATTTTCTTAGCTAATACGTAGTATATTCTCTTCTTAAACATTCAACAATATCTGTGTTGTGTAAGATAGCCTATTGGATGTTGATGGAAGGTGTTTCTTATTCCCTATCTTTAAATCTGGCAACCCTAGCGAGAGGGACACATGCATTTTTAAACAACAGCGTTAGACATCCCAACCATTGCTCTTACCTGCGGAATTTGTTAATTGTAGCAACGACCTTTTCTCGTTTCATCATCTGTCGTTCATTATGAAGTTTAAGAATAGACTTTCAGTCCTCGGAACCATGAAACGTTTTAGGATTTTCTCTACAATTTCAGATTGGGTAAATAACCAGCTCACGAAATCACACTAGGCCTATATTTAACATACATGGAAAATAACATATTAAAATTGTGCTTACTTACATCACCCAAAGTTTCCATAGAAACGGTATAAAACTTGCTGCCACTGAAGCAAACGGGGTTCTGTGCTCTCAAGATAACCATCTGTAGCAGTTTCTTTATTTTGGGTGAACGGTCGTACCAACGACAACCGAATGCTGCATGCTTTATCGACAGACTCTGAAAATACCGGTATGTAACAATATATGATTATATATTATTTTAATGTACCGAAGTACATATGATATTTCCATGCAGATATTCTGCGTCATCATACGATGAAAGAGTAATGGAACGGAGAAAAATTCTCCCCGGCGCCGGGATTTGAACCCGGGTTTTCAGCTCTACGTGCTGATGCTTTATCCACTAAGCCGTTCCATTACTCTTTCATAATATATGATTAAGTTTATGTTGCTGTAAGTTACTAGGCCTACATACTTTAAAGTACTTGCAGTGTAACATTTCGTCGGGTCACATCAAAAGGGAAACAAATCAAAATGTTGTTGTTGTTTTCTAATGCCAGGCGCTTGACAATAAAGTAATTTGACCTCTTGCATTCCAATATTTTTCAAAGATATTATCATGGTCAGCCACTGAAGCACAGATTTTGAGGTGTTCCGAATCCAACAAACAAATCAAAATGTTGTTGTTGTTTTCTAATGCCAGGCGCTTGACAATAAAGTCATTTGACCTCTTGCATTCCAATATTTTTCAAATATATTATCATGGTCAGCCACTGAAGCACAGATTTTGAGGTGTTCCGAATCCATAGGGTAAACCATACAGTTATTGGCCACTTAAGGAAAATTTTATGTTTGAAAGTCGAGGATTTCAATGCATTATATTGTAAGGAGGAGCTGTTGGTGCATCTGTAATTGTCAATTATTTCTTTATTCAAATCACTGTTACAAAAATGGGATCAATAATACTGTGTGATACTAGTGACCAATTAAAATTAATATGTGTGAAATTATAGTTATTGGCCACTTCTTGACAGTTATTGGCCACTGACTGCACAGTTATTGGTCGCTTAACAATTATCAACTATAACAGACATTTATTTTTGTTTTGGCTGGAAATATTATTTTGAACTGTTGCTATTATTTCCATTAGTTATTTACACATGCATTGCACTCCCCTAATACCAGTTTTATGTAAAATATAAATCCACATGTCTGTTTCCTGTATAGACCCTTATTTATATGTTGCTAGTTCATCAAGTTCTTCAAGGAAATCATCATCCTCCGAACTACCCTTAAGGTCCATACTGTTATGTGAATCTTCTCCTTTATAAAAATGAGTGACACAGGGAGATATCACCTTCTTTTTCAAGAATGTGTTGTTTGTGTTTAAGTGAATTATAATTTACATAAAATACTTTTTTACAAACTTCACATCAAATTTCATTGGAAGCTTCTTGCAAATGTCACAAATTGGACTTGATTAATTTTGCAATTCTCTGAAGAGTATTCGTTTTCTTTTTTCTGTCGCAACTTTACGTTTTCTCTTTATTTTTTTCTTTTCTTGGACAACTTTCCGTTCGCGCTTCTTTCTGTGCATATCCTGGTAGCACTGTGATATTATCGAAAATGGCAATCTTTCTATATCATGTTTGCATTCTCTTTTAGGTGTCTCTGCACACCAGAAACTTGCCGAGTGATGTATTCTTGGCTCTTTTGAGCATGGACGATATTTTCTCACTTATGTTCTTTTTACTTGGTTATTTAACGACGCTCTATCAACTACGAGGTTATTTAGCGTCCATGGGATTGGTGATAGCGAGATGGTATTTGGCGAGATGAGGCCGAGGATTCGCCATAGATTACCTGACATTTCCTTTACGGTTGGGGAAAACCTCGGAAAGAACCCAACCAGGAATCGAACCCACACCCGAATGCAACTTCAGATCGGCAGGCAAGCGTCTTAACTGACCGAGCTATGCCAGTGGCTCTCACTTACATATGTTACCACAACCAGAATGTTGACTACTGCAACCTGCATTCACGCTTGTTGAGCTATTGTCATGGAGAGTCGGCCACTGGCGTAGTTCAGTCGGCTGAGGCACTTGCCTGCCGATCCAGACTTGTGTCCTGGCATGGGTTCGTTCCCGCTTGAAATTATCATTTGGTTGAGTTTTTCCGAGGTTTTCCCCAACTGTAAGGAAAATGTGAGGTAAACTATGGCGAATCCTGGGCCTCATCTCATCAAATACCATCTCGCTATCACCAATCACATCGACGCTGAATAACCTAGTAGTTGATACAGCGTTGTTAAAATAGCCAACAAAAATACAATATAAAAAATTGTCATGGAGAGTCACATTCCGGGGTTCATCTCTTGCATTTTATAATAGGTGTAACTGTCAATATTGTCAGCCAAAATTTCCTGTTGAGTACAGGGTTGTTTCCGATCTCTGATAACGAATTTGAATGACGTCATGTACGTCAGGAATCACACCGACAGCTAAATTGCAGCGAGAGGTGACAGACCAATAGTGAGTGATTTCATAATCAGAGTGCACGGTGTATCACAGTAGCAACGCCGAAGAAAATTTAACCTTTCTGGGAGATGTACATAACAACTCTTTCCGATGTCAAGTACAGTTACATGAAAATCATAGGAGCCTGCAAAAAACCTGGTTTCATTATTTCCAAGAAAGACAGCTTACATGTACTTAATAAGACTGGCAAAACTCGGATGGGATTAATTCCAGACTGAAAAAAGCAAGCAAATCCACCCCGTCACAAGTCGCCGCACCCCACGAGATGATACAAATTAATTCCATTCGAGCTTCACCAATCTTATTAAGTATACAGAAGATGCCTTTCTTAGAAATAACGAAACCTCGTTTTTTTTGCAGCTTCTTTTACTTTCACTTAACTGTACTGGGCATTGGAAAGGGTCGTAATGTACCCCTCCCAAAAAAGGCTCGATTTTCTTGGGAATTTCTGCTGTGAGTCGCCGTGCACTCTGACTATGAGATCACTCACTACTGGTTTGTCATCTCGCGCCACAATTTAGCTATCATGTGACTCCTGACGTACATGATGTCATTCAAATTCGTTTCAGAGATCGGAAACAACCCTGTAGACTTGTCTGCATCCAGTATTCGATAAGAAATGACATTTTCAGAACACTCATCAATTTCCTCCTAAGCTATAAGATTCAAATCCCTATCCTTTCTAGCATTCTTTATTTTTATTTTTGGGGTTGCCATAGGAACACCGTACTTTTTTAGCAATGACCCTAAGTGAAGTCCTGAGAGTTTCCAATTCTTCCAATGTTACCTTCATCGCCTTTGGCTTATAGTCAGCCCATTTTGGAATCTTAAAAATAACCTAACCAGGGTATAAAATAAATAAGTATAGTTATTGGCCACCCATTAAGACAGTTATTGGCCACGTGGCTAATAACTATGTACACATTTAATTGACTCAAAATAAAAATACTAGTGAAATAGTGGCATCTAATAAGTTAAATGAAGGAAAATAATTGATATTTAAAATTACTTTAAAATTACAGTAATTGGCCGGGGTGGCCAATAACTGAAAAATGTGTTATAATTAAACAGTTATTAGCCAGAAAATTTTCAAAATTTAGGGATTGTATTTTATTACGTTTTATAGGTGTAAAGTCAAAATAGAGATGTACTTACCTCATAATTGGAATAACAATGAATACCAGTTACAGGAAACAGTAATTATTACGACTCAACCACAACACAGTTCTTAAGAATTTCACAAGAAACCAAAGCCCGGGAACGTATGTTTTGCAGAAATATCTTTTTCATCTCACAGTGGTATCTGTTGTTGAAAATTAAAGTAGCTACCAAATAAGAAAACATGCTGCTACCATCTGGCTAAATATTAATTAATTATTTGCACATCCTGTCTTATAATAACACATCAAAGTTCAAGTGGCCAATAACTGTAGGGTGGCCAATAACTGTATGGTTTACCCTATCTTGGTTTGAGTTGCACAATGGGCAGTTAGGGGACTGATATATTCCAATTCTATGCAGGTGTTTGGCCAAACAATCATGGCCTGTTGCCAATCTAAATCCAGCTGCAGCACTAAAATCGTCCTCCAGTGGCTTAAGGAGGGAAAGCTGGTGATCAACAAAATCTTCCAGCTAGGTCCAATGGATCCGTCGACAAACAGCAGGTGTGGTCCTCCAGATAGTCTGGGGGTTGTGTGTGAATGAAGTAGCCACCAAAACGTTAAAATATGGTGTTCACTTAAATCGGCTACAACTTGCCATTTTCACTCCAATATGAAATGAGTACCATTAAGGTAAAATTATCCGGAAGTAAAATAGTCCCCCAATCGGATCTCCGGGCGGGGACTCTTTAATAGTACAGAATCAACTAAACATCTTACAATGGGATGCTGGCTGTATAACATCAGCTAAGAAGACAAATCAAAATGTAAAGTTTTAAAAAAAATTATTGCATTTTAAAGTTTCATACTGCAGTGAAAAACCATTAACATTATTCTAATTGTAACCTACAGTATATGAGAAACAGATTTAACAGAATTTGGAGTATTTCAGTGTTCTTTGTATTTTTCACAGCAACACGAAACTTTAAAATACAGTTACCTCAAAACTTTTCATTTTGGGTTGTTTCGGAACAACTTGTAATTTTATATTTCATAATCATGGTAGTATTGTCCAGGATGTGAAGAATGTTCAAGTATGTTGCGAGCATTATATTATATAAACAATTGGAAAGGAAGCCTACAAGCTCTGTTCTTATACAGGGTTTTATTTTTTTAAATAAACCTTGTCCGCGCTCTCAATCAGAGAATGAATGAATGAATGAATGAATGAATGAATGAATTGAATGAATGAATTATTCAATCAATACATGAATGAATCAATGAATCGATGTACGAATGAATCAATGAGTCGATGAATGGATGATAGATGAATAGATGTATGGATGATTGATTGAATGTACTGAGAGAGTAACAATTATAAACTAAATGGTAGGCCTACACGATGATAAACGCGTCCTTGCAAGGGCTCTGATAACTCCTGCATGGCTGAATATGGTCTGTCTTTGCCGTCCACCCACAAAGAATGAGAAACAACTCGAATATTCGATAAAGTTAAAATTATGGTTTATTTAACGACGCTCACAACTGCAGAGGTTATATCAGCGTCGCCGGATGTGCCGGAATTTTGTCCCGCAGGAGTTCTTTTACGTGCCAGTAAATCTACTGACATGAGCCTGTCGCATTTAAGCACACTTAAATGCCATCGACCTGGCCCGGGATCGAACCCGCAACCTTGGGCATAGAAGGCCAGCGCTATACCAACTCGCCAACCAGCTCGACCGAATATTCGATAAATCGATCCTGAGGCACTCCGCGAGATGGCAGAGCTTTGCGTACTGACTATAGCGCCAGGCAATATTTAATTTATATTTTTCGTAACCGGTTGTGCACGACTCTATTTCTTACCTCTTCTGTCACACGGTCCCCATAGTAGCAGATGAGAGATGGTATCACCAATTGTTCAGCTGTGGCTGCTATGTATTTCATTAGAGCATCGTACCTCCCCTGCAAGAGAACAATTTAGAGCTGATTGTGTACTAAAACTAAACGAGAAGCATGTGATTTATATAAAAAAATTGCTACCTTGAAATCTGTGACGTTACAGTAAAATTTATACCAAAATGCTATTACGTTACTCACCAATGCTAATAAGACGATTGGCATGCAAATTGAAAGCTGAAGGAACATAAACGTTGCAAACGCCATTGGACTGATGAGATCATTCAGGTCGGAACAATACCTGCAAAAAAAAGGTAATTTATTTACGTCTTGACCTTTATAAAATATACGTATTCCACATAACACACTGAAAGAAAGAATTATGAATATCTATCTGATAAATTGATTTAAAAAGCCATTAAATAGAAAACTACATACTGTATTTTAAATTTTAACTTCTGGAATATTTATAAACATTTATGTGTGTCTTTATTAAATGAAAGAGATCTTATTGTATGTCACCATAGCAACACGTGTTTCTTCGTCGTCACAATACTACAGTATATTTCAGTGTTACTGATTTCAGGATGTCATCAAATTAATATACACCGTGATTCAAAAAGGATGGTGCAAAACTGAAAAGCTGTTGCGAGAATGGGAAGCAATCAACAGCTGTTAATTATGAAAGTGACCGGTCTCAAGTTTCTGTGTTAAATGTTGCTCTTTCATACCATCATTAATAAAGGCGTAGTATAGTGCTACATAATCTAGCAACAAAAAAGATAGAAAACGTCGGGAAAGTAAGCCCTACTTCGTTTTCAGTTTTTCTCGTAACATACTATGTATAATTTTATTATATTTATACTTGAATAATTTCAAGGTAAAAATTGTTCCAGAGCCGGGTATCGAAGCCGGAATCTTTTGGCTGACCTCGCCAACGCTCTACCGACTAAGCTACCCAGGAACTATACCAGACCCCGGCTCAGTTATTCCCCTTATATCCACATAACTCAAGTGGGTTGACAGAACGACAGAGCCCAGCATTGAGTGCACACTTTCTGTGTGATTTAAGTTCGGTATTCAATAATGTTAGCATCTATGACATGTGACACCGGCTGTACAAAATTTTTGGGTTCTCATCTTATATACACCAGCTATGTTCAGAATAATAATGTACTCAACAACACCAAAAAGTATAAACACTTCAATATATAAAGCAGCTAATATAATAATTATAATCATAACATTATAGAATACTAAATTGTTATGAGAAATTTTAATCTATATATTCCATTTTGTAATTGAAAAAGCCATGCTGTACATAAACAGAGGTTGACAATGTGATAATAATGTAATCAATATGTGACAGATATTTTAAAGTTTTATTTTCACTGTGGAAAAATATTTTAAATTTTATGTTATATTACAAACTGAAGATGCCATAAAAAACTGAAACATTCACTATTGTAATTTGAATTATGTAATCATATTTGATCAGTTTTTGGACTGTAAAAATAAACACAGAACTGTAAATAAAAATAATATAAGTTTGTATTCAATAGTACCTTTATATCTGGGGGTTATAGCGCGCCAACAATGAGCTATGACATCTGGAGAGTTTATCTATAGAGCCCTCTAGCGGCGTTGTTTATCGGAAGAGCGGAATAGATTAAAAGTAGGAAAGATATCCAAATATGTAATTTGTACGCATTGTCATATTTAAAATGTGGTTTAAATACGTTTATGGTTTCAAAATTCGATTAGAGAATAAAGAAACCCCGAAAACTGTGTATTTTATGCATTTTCATCAAAATTTGTAATCTTATGTTGCAACGGTCTAATTATGTGAAATAAAAATTCGTATTTAGGTTCATAAACATGTGATAAATTTTCATACGAAATTTCAGCAACTGAAATATGGTGAAACCATAAAAAACCGAGCCCTAATTATTATCACAGTGATACTTACTTCAGAAGTTCTTGGTGATATTTCACACACTGAATGAAATATGCATCCAGTTGTTCGTTAGAATAATCAGAAGTATTTACACCAGCTTCTTTAGAAACAATTCTACATTCATTCTTCACATCTTCTTTCTTGGCTTGAAGTGTATGATTTGGTGAGAAATATTCTCCAATATTTATATCTTCATTATAAACCATTGGTGACATAACAGTTGCTTCATGTTTAGAAGGAAACACATTCAACTTTGTTGAGAAGTTTCTCCTACTTGAAGAGCTTGTTTCTTGACTCTCAACTTTGGGCTCATCACAAAGATTGTCCTCCGGCGGAAACTTTCTATCAGCGTCTTTGAAAGCAGTTGCTAACAATGTGAACTGAGTTGCTGTGTGATATATCAATGAGAAAGTAACCATACCGCCGAATACTAGATAGAGAGCACATAAATAACATGAATATCCCAAATGAAGATATGCAATTTGGTACCTTGGTGTCTGTGTAACATTGTCTGGGACCCAACTGATATAACACATGTATTTCCAAAAATCGTTATCTTCTGTATTCAGATAATCATCACTTGTTTCGGATAACCATACGTAAAGTGGTACAAATATCCAAGATATTATATCAAGAGCACAAACCAATTCAGTGAATACTATCAGTTTATTATACCATTTAATGGAATCGTCAAGAAATGATGTATCTTCTGTTAGCCCCAGTGATTTGATATATGGAGTAAATCTTAATTCTAGACCTTCAAAACTTGACTTCAATTTATTCCTCTTAAGGACCCAATAATACAGCTGTGACATGCTATATGTGAAAGAACAAGCTTCGTATGCTATTATGATAATTATTTCTAAACTGTCTCCATATTTTATTACAGCAAAGACCAGGCCAATAACTGATATCGGCTGGTAGAAGACGCACATAAATGTGAAGAAATTGTAGGCAGCGAGTTTCCATCTACTAGCAGAAATAGATTCTGATGGCATTATGGCTGAAAAATTTAAAGCTTGGTATTGTTTCTCAAATAGGTTCAGCCTCTCAGGAGAATTTGTATTTAAAATAGTTTGATCCATAACGCATTCCTCTTCCAATATGTAATTAAATGTAATTTAATATAGAAGTACAAATCAAAGCAACTCAGTTGTTGTTAAAGTAAATGTAGTCTCAATGATATTGTTGATAAAATAATTCCTTGAATTTTCCTACGAATACTATTCCTTCAGTAACTTCTGTCAACGGCTGTTTCTAAGTCTACGAACTTCACACATCTTTCACATGCCAGTGTCTTCGTTATTCTTTGTCAGTTCCCAAAATGCAGTGTTCAAAGTAACACAGTTTGACATTTTGTTATTTGTAGAAACGATAATGACTCTACATATATAACGTAATAGATGTTTGATTACCCTTCTTTACAATTCGTCAAGCTACATATCGTAGCTCTCTCATGCCCTACTATTAAGTGAATGCGTTATAGAAAATGACGTAATAAACCAAGCATAAAGCAACAGCTTATATGTCCTGATGTTACTAATAATAGCTACACGGGGTTATTAAAAAATCAGAACACTCTTAAACGCTGAAATTTTATCCATGACTATTAGACTTTAACTACATCATACCTACTACTTTTGATCAGTAAAACGGTACGAAAGAACATTTTTCAATCAAGCGTGGCTGCTTATCGCACAATTTTAACACTTCCCTAGCATTTATTTATTTTCATCGCTTCCCTAGTAATTGTTTCTTTGTTTGCCAACATTTCAAACTGCAAATTGTTTGCCATTGTCATTTATTTCCCCCAGTGATAATCGACTGAAAATGGCGACTCCGTTCAAACGTGTTGGCGAAAGTAACATTAGTGAAATAGGATTTTAGTAATTCAATTAATATTTTATTGTATTAGAATACTTTATTTCGTCTAATCTTTATATACTTTCCTCTAATCGTGTAATAGTCAACTAAATCCCACTTGAGTTTTGATTTTCTCTAGATTAGGCCTAAATCAAAATCTCTAGTGAGATTACTGCAGAAAAAGGTACATAAAATATTACTTATAAACGTACCGTACTAAAAGATAAGTGGAGTTTATTTATGTCAAACGAGGTTTATATATCATTAAATATTAATACAATAATAATCTGTTTTCCACACTTTGTATAAAATAATGTACATTTGAAGAGACCACTGCAAGAATGATGGATGTCATTTGGAATACATTTTGCAGGAGAAGCAATTGAAAGTTTAAAATGCTTATCGCTCAAAGCTTAACTGTGATTTTCTGATCATTACTGGACAATGACTATCAGTGTTGATGCCATATAACTCTGTATGTGCATTCTATATGTCTTAAGCTATGCATTGACAGTCTTGGTTCATTTTCGACAAGAAAGTGACATCCATCATTCTTGCAGTGGACTCTTCATTTACTAATAATATTATCAAGGAGTTCGAAAATTATATACATGATAGGACAGAATCAGACTGAAACCATTATTCTAAGGTGAATGAAAGAAGAGATGAGGGTTAGATAGTTTCTTTTAATAGTGATTAATGTGAGAATTCCCCGAATTTTGAAAGCACGCTCAAGATTATCCAGGTAAACAACAAAGAAGTGTGAAAATTATTCCACTAGTTTCGGTTGTTACATCATCATCCTCATTATAATCATCATAATCATCATCATTATTATCAGCAGCAGCAGCAGCAGTAGCAGCAGTAATGATATTATTTCATTATTGAAATTCTTAAAACTAGAAAATGCATGTTCTCTTCAAAACATTTTGGATTCTGAACCAGTGCTGCATGAAAATCATCCTGAAAGTGAAATCAGTGATCATGATATTTGACACTATAGTAGAGGAGTTTTCATCTGTAGCATAGTTTCAGAATTTATTTTCTTAATACATCTTCTATTTTTCTTATTTAAAGGATTAATCGACCAAAAATTGATATTGTGTATTATATTGATAAGCTGAAGACTTAGGGCCATATTCATAGACATTCTTGGCGCGGGCTTCCAGTGGATGATCAGCGAACTAACGTTTTTCGTATTCATAAACCAGTGTTAGCATTATGATATGATATGAATCCTGTACAAGTAATCAGTCGATAGCCGGGGTTAGTTTAGCACGCTCGTAGCGCGGACTAGCGAAATATCTATGCATAGCACCCTTAATGTACTATTATTTGAGCCGTTCAGAGCAGAAGTAGTGTAAGTCAAAAATGGGTAATGAGGGTTAAAGTAAACATTCTGTAAAATACAGCGCAAAGAAGCAATTAATATTCAATTTATTTCAACTATTAGTAGTCAGTGGATAGCATGAAAGACATATTAATTGCTACTTTGCGCTGAATTTTACAGAATTTTTACTTTAAACCTCATTACACAATTTTGACTTACACCACTTTTGCTTGGAACGGCTCATTTCTTATTATTCATTCAAACAGTTCGTGTATGTTAGTGAAATAACATTTTTCTACTGATTTTAATGCCTAGCTACACTTAATTTAACCCTTTGCAGCATAGTGGTTGTTCAGAAGAACCACATTTTTCTTTCTTTCTCCACAAATATAGTACAGATGTTCCACTATGCAACCATTTCTTGAGAATACGTAGAGGTGCCATCTGTGTTCAACGTGCAAAGTAGCACTGTGTCTGGACGATAAAAATAACTGTTTTAAATTGTATCATTAAAAGTAATGACTGAATGTTGCATATGAACTATAGAAAGAGGATCATTAATAAATTATACACTTGTAAAACAATTGTAATTTTCACAGTATGCTATATTGGTAATTATATCAAAAGCTGTACTGTCTATTGTAATTGGGGCTTTGCCCTGTTAAATAAATAAATAAATAAATAAATAAATAAATAAATAAATAAATAAATAAATAAATAGATTAATAAATAAATAAATAAATAAAATCTCTACTGTGATATGGTGGTCGCTCAGTGTGCTCATAATTTTTTTGAAATTGTATGCAAAGTTAAATTTTAGAAAAAAAAAAAATTGATCGAACCTTTGTTATGATCCATGATACTAAAAAACATACAAAATTTAATATTATTTTCACTGTTTGATTCACTGTGCTGCAAAGGGTTAAGAGATCTCAGACTTTCTATGCAATATGGACTTAAGTTTTCCGTACTTTATTTCCAAATATTTAAAAATGATTTGTGTTTAAATTATAACTGATATTAAATATCAATAATTTATACAGTCTAAAATATTATATAAAACAGATGATGCAAGTATATGTACTATTAAAATTTCTACATTGTTTTAAAATGTGATATTGTTTTTCTCAAAAATGGGTTTGCAACTTAAGCTGTTATTACACTCAGCGCCTCACTGCAGCAGCGTCTCTACAAAGCTATTCCCTTTCTTTTGTTGGTTATATTTTGAGTTAATATCTTTTGGCGATAACATCTAATAAATTAAGGCTCATTTGCAGATTTTCGTCAGAGTTTTATATGATGGCCGCCGAATAATAACATATTTTTAGGAGTTTCTTTTATCCAATAGCGGGTACTAGGACCAAGCATTCCCATCTAGGAATAACTCGCCGAATTTGTAGGGGTTTTTTGCCGTTGCAGGCGTTGCCATTGGTGCACCAATGTTTGGTGACGACGATGATGATATTCAATGCTGTAGTAGCATAATGCTGAGAAAAAGGAAAATACCCCGCGAAAAGCTACCAGAAAGTACCTCTTTTGTCCATAATAAATTTCACTTGGACTGTTGGGATTGGAAGCCGAGCCACCAGCGTGGAAAGACGATGGTCTAGCTCTAGCCGTTAGACGCCTTATTTGAGAAGTTGTTTATTATTAAAAAAATATTTTCTTCTTATTCCCCACCCATTACGTTAGGTGGTTTCACCCGGATTGTTATGGTAATAAGGAGATATGAGAGAGCCAGGAAATACGTAAAATTGGAGAATGCTGCGTTTGCAGTGAAAGACTTGCCCTTGGGCAGAACACTATACAGGGTGTTTCCGAGGTGGTGTTACAAACTTTCAGGGATGATAGCGAAGGGCACATGTATCAATTTGAGATAGGGAACCGTGGTTCGGAAATGACCGAGTCGAAAGTTATAAGCAAAAATAGTTGTGTGGTAATGGAATTGTAATTTGGCACCATGTGCCCTCCTTCCCTTAACCTTTGGAACAGTCGTGGAAAGATGGTATGGGCCGGATGTCTCCTACGTGGGTACTTGTCCCGATACAATCTGTTAACTTGTCCCATTGGCTCATTCGTATTCGAAAATCAGGTCTTCTTATTCCGCTCTCGTGTACTCCTCCATTTCACTAGGACTGATCGACTGGACACTGCAACTTGTACACATACACTGCTGTCTTCAGACGTGCATATTAGGACCGATCATGTCCGTTACACATTACGCTATCTGCATTGCTTTAGTGTAGTTTCCTGCCCCCATCCCTCAGACAGCGCACTGAATGGAATACTGTAAGTAGACAACGTAAACAACGTCAGATGAATACAGTATGAGTAAGATGTACAGATAAATACACATAAATAAGATATACAGAGGAATAAAATTATTTCCTTTCCACAGAAATATTTTTGCTTGTAACTTTCGACTCGGTCATTTCCGGACCATGGTTCCTTATCTCAAATTGATACATGTGCCCTTCGCCATCATCCCTGAAAGTGTGTAACACCACCTCGGAAACACCTGTATATGTATGTAAGCCAACAAAGTGATCGGTTTAAGGGGTCTTAAATACTGGAACACCCTGTTCTTGGGGACATTAAAATATATGGAGGTTATATACCCTGGGTCAAAAAGGGTCAAACTTCAATGGCGAAGAATTGACGACGGGGGAGGCAACCCTTCATTTAGGGTTAATGCACATGAAAGGCTAAACGTGATGCCGGTGATGGTAGCCCCGACACACGCGAAATCCTACTAACATATCCAGGGCAAATCATAAATTACTAAAAAGTTTTATGCAAATGGAAGCGGAACGGAGGGAGTCATTACAAGTGACTAAATTGACCGACGACCGCCGACAAAACGCGAGGTAATTAGGCAAGAGTACCAAGATAATGTGTGATTTTTAAGAAAGAAACATATTAATGATATTTGCGTCAACTTAAGACACGTCGTAAATTTCTGTATTCATCAACAGAAAAATTGCAAGTCTCACCTCTTTTGCATAGGAAACCACAATTGCTTTCTTCTTCCATCAGAATGGTTCTACGCAGTCTGTATGGAGTAGACATCTATCCTAACTTCAATAAGCTAGAAAAATTACACATCCAAATAAGAAAAATTCCTACCATATTAACTTTCCATGAAAAAGTGAGAGAGAATTCATAGAATCCCTGCAATTGCGTGAAACGTTTTTGTTCCAGGTTGGGTGTTATTGTGATACAAGGGAACCATCCCAGGTTCTGGAGCTTGAACTTAATGAAAATGAATATTTAAACTAATTTTCGTTCGTAAGGAACGTTGCGATAATCTTTATTTCGCTTTTTCCTCGTTCACGAAATGTGACTTGAAAATCATTGGTACTTATACAGCTTCTTGCGCGCACTCGGATCCTCATAGCTCCGCAACACCGCATCACAGCTCTCGCATTAATGTTTCCTTGTTAGATTTTTAAGGAAATTGCTCTTATCTAGGCTATAAGATTGTGAATGTGACTGAGAGTGAATTAAATGTAATACAATATAATATATATGCTATTTTATTATTGCTTATTTTCCCTTAATATCGTTTTGAATTTATAGGCTATCGAAAACAGGATGGTTAAGAAAAACCGTGTAAAAATTACATAGGAAATAGGGATGCTCTACTAAACATTTCGAGATAGGGAACTTGGGATATCCGGAGTCAGGTTAAATAAATATAAGCTTAAACGTATATACCGCTTTAGCTTTCATTGGTATTTTATTTACATTTGCACTTATTATTTACCTTTTAAAATTATTTTATATCATTTGAAAACCTGAGTTAACAACATACCATTTTGTTACCCATAATAGTTGCTCAAAATGACGGTCACATCCGCGTATGAAGTTTTATAGCACTCTTTCAAATATCCCTGGTGTGTTTTTAATCACACTACGTCCTCCGTCGCTCATACACACAAAACTTCTTTAACAATCCACCACTCATCAACAATCTCACACTATAGAAAAACTCCTACAAGTATACCATTACTATTTCATCCCACAAAATAATTAATGGTTAAACAATGGATGCATTTTCCACCCTTCCGTTGTTCTTTTTTTTCGGAGTTTGCCCATTCGGGTCCTGTCTCAAATTATTGCACTACACGCCATCGCTGAGCTATGGGTCCGAAACACACCACAATAAAAGCCACATATTTCCAAAAATGAGAGCAAATCCAACAACCCCATCTTCCCTCTGGCGTACCAGTGAACATCCACCGACTGCTGGACAGCAACAGGCATCAAATCTACTCCAAATTACCAGTATAAACTTAAACAATTGCGACTACTCTTACCTCAGCAAAGTGATACACGACACCTTTCGATCAATACCTAAACATGAAAATAAATGACCAAATTCAAAACTTACAACCCCCTTAAACCAAATTTAATTATTCACAAACAGCACGTGGTATCTTCTACCATATACACAACACAACTAAATAACAACTCCTTTAAAATGTTTTCTCTCACTTTTCTTTCATCTCTCTTCTTTTCACGTCCCACCCTCTAATGCCTCATGTACTTAACACAAATAAATTAGTAACCACTGCACTCATAAAAGTACGCACGGTCGAGGAGAGCATTGTAATGTAAGTCTCTAAAACGACCGCTGGCACTGCCAGCACTTAACACTGACATCATTAATCACATCACCTACAATTCTGGCATATCCCGTTTACTGATTTCTTACAAAAATATGATTTTAGATATCGCTATATAAATAATCAAGTGGATTCATGTCGGGTGACCTCGCAGGTTATACGTAGAATAGAACCTCCCCTTTCAATTCAACGAGCAGGAAATGTATCATCCAGATGGTTGCGGACACCTACACAGAAGTGAAGTGATACTCAGTCGTGTTGTAGTTGCATCCTCTCACGGACAGCAAGAAAAGAAGAGAAAAACGTGAAGAAAATACATCAAAGACATGCTCAGTAGAATGAATTCCAACAACTATGACGAATAATATGGAACAGGTGAGGAAAGAGAAACGTGGTTGAAGCCAAGAGGAAAAAGCTTTATAATTGATTAGTTGCGTGATTGGTTTATTCATGTTTCTGTAGTCTTCAACGTCTACAAATGATCTAAGAATATATTGGAAGCACTATGATGGCTTTTGATCTGTAAAGTGGATTTAGCCGTTTTTAACGATTCCAACGAGGAGAATACCCTATATATACTAAATATTAACAAATGTTTGTGATTCGTATTACAAGTTTATCGAACAAATAATCCATATTTATTTTATGTCCAGGAGTTAGAGTAATGCATATAATGTTATGTATTACATAAATTAGGCCTATATGTACGTTATTCGTATCGGGTATTAAATGTTATGAATAAAAGTATGTATCTGGTTTCTCGTGCTTGATGATAAAACAAATGGTTGCAAGGGAAGGGTTTGGAAAACTCTTACATTGTAAGTACATATTACTTGGAACAGGAGTGAAGGCACAATTTTAACTGCAATTATACGTCACTTTCGAACACTGTATAGGCCTATTTATCTTTTATGTTAATATTATCTACAATAATGTTATAGAATATGTACAAGTATGGTTATATTTAATTTCTAATACAGATTAATGAAATGTTTGTAACACATGTTATTATGTTTAAAGCGCAAACAATCCATATTTTTATATCTAGGAGTTGGCCTAATGCATATTATGTTACTTACTACTGAACTTATATTTACTTTATTTATAATTTATTCCGTATTAAATAATTGAAATAATTATCTCTATTCTCCGGAACTGGATCCTGTAAGAGTTTCAATTTTGCCTGTCTCCATCTTTCAACTGCCATGCAACAATCTTCATCAAACCACGGTTTTTTTCTTAGTTTCATATTAGCCTATACTCTGCTCAGCTGTAATTTTGATAATCTCTGATACTTTCCCACACGCTATTAATATCTAATTCCTCCTCAACTTCGTCAGGACTTCCTAAAGGGGCAAACCTATTTGAAATTGCGACCTGATAATATTGCTTAGTTTCCTTATATTTTATTTTTATTATCCGGTTGAGAAGCTTTTATCATCCACTCTGATCTCGAAAAATCTGAAAGTTAAAATTTATAAAAACAGTTATATTACCGATTGTTCTGTATGATTGGGAAACTTGGATTCTCACTTTGAGAGAGGAACAAGGTTAAGGATGTTCGAGAATAAGGAGTTTAGGAAATTATTTGGAGCTAAGAAGGATGAAGTTGCAGAACAATGTAGAAAGTTAGAGAACACAGAAGTGCATGCATTGTATTCTTCACCTAATTTAATGAGGAACATTAAATCCAGATGTTTGAGATGGGAAGGGCATATAGCACTTATGGGAAAATCTAGAAATGCATATAGAATGTTAGTTGGAAGACTTGAGGGGAAAATACCTTTGGGGAGGCCAAGGCATAGACAGGAGGATAATTTTAAAATAAATGTGAGAGAGTTGGGATACGATGGTAGTGACTGGATTAATCTTACTCAGGATAGGGACCGATGTCGGGTTTATGTGAGGGCGGCTATGAACCTCCGGATTCCTTAAAAGCCATTTGTAAGTAACTATTAAATAATTATGGATGAAAGTTACAGTAAATATATTTTCCAGTGGCTAATGATAAAACGAATGAATAGCTACGAGTTTAAGAGTTTGGACAACCCTTACATTGTAGCTACATGTACAAAAGTTGGGATAGCTTGAGTGTGTGTGTATGTATGTATGTATGTATGTATGTATGCATGTAAACATTTATATATTTATGTACTATGTAATTATGTATTTACGTACATAATGCTATCCTCTTCATTTCGTGTGTTATATCTAGGTCCGTGACATCGGTATATTTGTATTAGTCTGAGGTGAACATGCGACGCCCCGGACAGAATGTAGTCGACGTGTTTCGTACAGGTAGCAGAAGCGAATTTGACACATATAAGCAAGCACGTTCCGTGTTTTGTATACCTTATTTTATTTCAAGGAGTGCAGTTCGGTGGCTCCTTTGAACACCCACTTACAGATTTATGACTTTCTACACAACAGCTCTGACAATTCCATCCTGTCCCCTAATCCCAACATTGCACAGTTGTCACAATCCTGATGACCTTCGAAATTATGCAGTGAAACTGACGGGATTCTTGGAATTCGGAAACGATGCGGCAACTCTGCCTCCACGTGGATTTGACGGGCACCTGCCAATTCTTCCGAACGAGGGTTGTGATTGGTTACTAACAAGAGAAGACAAGATTTCCGTCATAGTAAGGAAGACATTTATTTATGACAACCAATTAGTAGGGGGCAGTAGAAGGTCTGTCGGCAAAGTCCTTTCTATGAAACTGCACTCCATGAAAAAAAATAAAGTATATACCATTATTGCGTTTTATAAAAATCAAGATAATACAATATTTTATAATAAGGGCTAATATCGAAAAGGTCTAAAAGGCTGGCGAAGTTGAGAAATCATACTAAAATTGTTACAAATGTGGTAAACATAAGTCTGAAAAGATATTTTTTACATTCAGAGTTTTGCATTACAGTTTTAGAAAGTCGAAAACGTATATGGCGTACAATTTTGCTTTGTCTATATTTAACACCTAATCTGTACCTCACTTTTCTTGCATGTTGTTCGTTTAGTTTCGGTTCCTGCTGCAATAAACAACAACATTCATTTTCAAAGTTTCAAATGAAAATGACTGCCTAGTGTCGGATAGTATAACCTTATATGCGGAAAAACTGCGTTCATGATCGGCTGAAACCAAGGGCCCATATGTAACATATTTCATATTATTAATTTCGTTTCTATATCACACAGTAACACACAAAAAAAAACGGTGGTTTCAATTCATTATGCAAAATTGTAAAAGTTTTGTCAGATGACAAGTGCGATTGTTATAAACTTGATGTAGAAATGAAATGGATGATGTGAAACATTCTACAAATGCGCCCTTGGTTTCAGTCGATGTTGAACGCAGTTTTTCCGCGTACAAGGTTATGCTATTCGACACTCGGCAGTCATTTTCATTTGAAACTTTGAAAATGAATGTTGTTGTTTATTGCAATAGGAACCGAAGCTAAGCGAACGTTCAAGAAAAGTAAGATACGGAATAGATGTCATAAAAAATTAATGTAACAGTTAAATATAGGGCAAGAAAAATTGTACGCCATATACGTTTTCGGCATTCTAAAACTGTAATGCAAAACTCTAAATATAAAGAAAAACATTTTTTCAGACTTATGTTTTACCATTTTGTGACAATTTAAGTATGATTTCCAATAATTATCCCCAACCTCACCTTCCGATATTAATCCTTATTATACAATAATTGTATTGTCTTGATTTTATAACGCGCAATAATCGTATACAAAACACGGAACGTGCTTGCTTAAGCGTGTGTCAAATTCGCTTCTGCTACCTGTACGAAACACGTCGACTACATTCTGTCCGGGGCGTCGCATGTTCACCTGTACTTGAAACACCGACTACATTCTGAATATAAACATACCGATGTCACGGCCCCAATTTTATCTTTGTATGATTAATTCTTTTGTCATATTATTATAGGAGTACTACTTTCAAAGAAACGATTGAATGTAAAGTGAACAACTGTATTGCAAAGTTTGTGTCTTAAATTACACGTAGAATCGCAACACAAAATATGTCCAGTCTCTTATGTGAGCTGGAGTCGCATAAAGGGTGAAGTTTTATGAAATAATAATGCTTACTTATTATTTAAACAGCTCTTTCCGTGTTCAGCGCCGTGTATACGTTCTCTGCAAATGAATATCCAATGAAAACGTGTTTAAATAAATAGGTCGAGCGTCCGAACTTTACATAAATCTCCACCTCGCCATGGTATTAAAATTCGATTAATGTAGTTTCGAGAGAAATATTTGTCGCATAATATTCTATAATGACAAATGTTTTATGAATTAATAAAGCTTGTGCAAATAATACGTATACAAGCCAAGTGTTTACAATGTCAGAGTTTTAGCTAATGAGGTATGTTACATAGATTTACGTGTATTGGATATGGGCTCTGAGTAAATCCATAATGTACAAACTCTGCCACGGGAATTTAGGAAGTTCGTTCAGCTATATGACTTTGTATAAGCTTAGCATTTGTCGGAAATGATCAGTAATGCCACTTTATAATACTACAGTAACTTATCAATAAATTATTGTTATGAAAATTGTTCGTTACTTGGGTCGAATTTACTAAAAATAATTGGTCTTTACACAATGACAAATTATAATGTGTTAATGGGACTAGGGCACGCGGTAAAGGTATTGTGCTGAAAGTCCTAAGGTCGCGGGTTCAATTACTCATAGGGTCATGGATTATCATTTTGACGATCTTATACAGTATTATGAAGGTCAATAATGTGAGTTTCCACGATGTTCATATATTAGGCACTCAGAAGCAAAGTGATACAGGTGGCGTTTAGCAAGTTTTGAGACAAATGTGCTTTGAAGTTGAAAAGAACTATGTTGCTTTAAATTTACAGTTATATATGTTAGTACCTATCTCACTTTAAGAGAGGACATAGGTTATGGGTGTTTGAGAATAAGGCGCTTAGGAAAATATTTGGGGCTAAAAGGGATGAAGTTACAGGAGAATGGAGAAAGTTACACAACACAGAATTGCACGCATTGTATTCTTCACCTGACATAATTAGGAACATTAAATCCAGACGTTTGAGATGGGCAGGGCATGTAGCACGTACGGGCGAATCCAGAAATGCATATAGAGTGTTAGTTGGGAGGCCGCAGGGAAAAATATCTTTAGGGAGGCCGAGACGTAGATGGGAAGATAATATTAAAATAGATTTGAGGAAGATGGAATATGATGATAGAGAATGGATTAATCTTGCTCAGGATAGGGACCAATGGCGGGCTTATGCGAGGGCGGCAATAAACCTCCGGGTTCCTTAAAAGCCAGTAAGTAAGTAAGTAAGTATGTATGTAAGTAAGTAAGTAAGTAAGTAAGTAAGAAAGTAAGTAAGTATATGTTGGTACTTAGATTTTTTTTAACTTCTAAATATAAATTATCTATTCTAAAACAGTTTAGGTAAAATTGGGTCCTAAAATCACTTGTATTATTTTGCCACGGAAATATTTTTGTGGAGAAGTAATATAAGTGCAAGGGTTTGAGTATTTGTATATTACTTAAAAGAAGAACAAGAACATTGCTTACAACATTGAAATATACCTGTCTTAACAGCATTCGAGCTTTCTTATTATCATATTATAACACAAAATGTGTCTATATAACCCAGGGCTGGGCTGGGACTCTAAATGGGGACGCTTAATATTCATCCGTCACTGAATCAACGCTGCGCGATGTTCGGCGGGGAAGGAAGGGGATGAAGAGAAATCATATGGCTCCCCGTGAGAGAGTAGAATCCGCTCTTGCTGCCCATTCCTGGTATAACCGAAAGAAGTGGGTTAAGAATATTTTTAATGTTCAATGAAATTCAGCCTTAGTCGTTGTCCATTACGTCACTGGCCTCATCTGAATAAGTCTCTTCGCTGCAACATCTGTGTTTCTGTCATGAAGTGTATCTGTGGGACTCCTACTGCAAGTATTCATTGAACTTCCTCTTACGTCCACGTCCTGCAGTCCTTATTATAAGTCCCTCCTCATGCTTCAGGTCATCAAAGAAAGGGTGGTGTATGGATGGAATGAATTTCTTTAGCTCTTGCAAGTTGCTCCACTTAGCAAAAGTTATCCTTATTGGATCACTGTATAATTCTGTAGTCTCAGGGTAAAAGTTCTTAAGTCCTAAATCTTAGTTTTAAGCTAGCAAGGTTTTTATTTTTGAGACATTTTTGACGATTGCTAACTTGAAAAATGTTGATGGCTATGATGTTTTATTTCGTGTAACTGTATTTAAATACGAAGTGTAATAGACATGTAGCTTATTACAACAAAATATACTGTATTATTCTCTTGGTGGAAGCATCTCGCTCCACCCTATACGATACTGCCAATGTATTCCCTCTTATAGCACAATCCTCTCTCAGATCTAGATACAATTATCGACATAGCTTCTCTTGTTGCAAACCACTTCACCCTAAAAGCAGCAGACATTATACTAAAAGCGACATCTGTCCTAATCCGTGATTGACCGACGGTGGACTATACCCTTCATGTACGTGTAAATCAATCCATGGTCATGTCTATATCTGATTAGCAATATCACTTTGCATGTCTGATTCACTGAATGCATGCTAGTGAATGGTGGAACAATCTTAAAATATTTATAAAAGAAGCGGGTGTAAACCGAAAATACCTTTTCCGACAATTTCTCTATCATATTTGTACTTTTATTTGTTTTAACTCCGGATCTCTTCGTGAGAAACCGAACTTATTGTTTTTTCTAAATAGATTGCTATCAGAATCAGAAGATGATACATGTCACAGCCAACATTGTTCTTTATTTGAGTTATTGAAAGCAGTAGTAGTGTAAGTCGAAAGTTATACGTGAGAGTTAAAGTAAAAGTTCTGTAAAATTCAACGCCAGGCAGAAATGTAGCTATATTCGTACAATGTAATAATTACTAATATGTTCAACTACAATTGAGCATTTTACTACAAAAAAGTTTTTCTTTTACTACATTAACGAATGTAAATTTTATAATTAATTAATTAATTTTCTACATATCCATCTATTCATCCCTTCGTTCATTAATCCACCCATCCATATATCCATTTATTTATTTTTTATTGTTTTATTTACTGATTGATCTATTCATTTACTTACTCATTAATTAATTAATTCACTCACTCATTCATTCATTCATTCATTCATTCATTCACTCATCCATTCATCCATCCATCCATTTATTTATTTATTTTTTATTGTTTTATTTATTGATTCATTTATTTATTTACTTATTTATTTACTTACTTACTCACTCATTAATTAATTAATTTATTTATTTATTTATTCATTCTTTAATTCCATTCCTTCATTCATTCATTCATTCATTCATTCATTCATTCATTCATTCATTCACTTATTTATTTTTTGGTTGCAGTGCGTTAGAACGTTGAATGACAGCATTTTACCTCCGGTCGTCCAGACTGTTAAAGAAATAAGTTAAACCACTTCTGTTTCAACGACTCATTTTTACTATTTGGCGAGTATGACACTCCGAATGTCTTCGTAGTTCCATTAAATCCGCTTTTTCCATTCAGACATTCAATATTTTGGATGGAAATAATCGTATTAAATTTGTTTGTGTCTTATGAATGAGATTTATTCCGCGAGGTTGTGAAATATTTCGCCATTGTAAAGATAGAAACGAATAATGTAATATTTACGACTTGTAGAAAACATACTCCATACATTGCGACCTAGTCTTTCATCCTGACCACCAGATTTGATCCCCGGATAGGTTGTGATGTAATTTGTCCTGGAAAAAGTAGACGTTACGGGTGTCTTCATCGGGGTACTCCCGTTTCCCCTATCATACCACCAATACTCTCCACTTCATCTATACTTCCTCTCTTTCATCATCATCTCCGTTTCTTTCCCGATGCAGATTCGGCTGCGAGCTACCACAGAACTTGGACTCCGTGGTAAGTGGTCATTAGTTGCTGGTGGTAGTGCTATGTACCGTGACGTATCCCTTGAGGCTCATGGTACTTCGTGGAACCACGGATGAAGGACCGCACTGATGCTTTTTTATGAAAAGGTAAAGGAATTCTACAAGCTTTAGAGTAGTTTGGAGGCGGCTCTTAGGGGAATCTCTAAAGCGGGAGGGCCTTAGGGTATGCAAATCATTCCTTTGTGGGCAGCACATTCGGCTCACTTAAGCGGCCTATGTGTGAGGGTAGTTCCAGCCCGTGTCCTTCCCCTTAAGGTGGACGAATATAATATAGTTTACGGGAGTGGTTCCAAAAATGTGGGTCGCGACACCCTGGGGGTCATGTAAAACACACAGGGTGGTCGCGAAGTGATTTACAAAATACAACAGAATCACTTTACCGAAAGATTATGTTTCTAAATGCAAAATAAACATAAAGTTGGGTATAAAAACCAGTAATTACAAAGCAAAAAATTAAACTGTGATAGATGTGCCTGTTTTTCAGAAAGACGCTTCTCAAATCTGAACCCTATTTTCAATACACACAATGGTATCATTTTCAAGTTCAATAAGAATGACACAAACAGCGGGAAAAATGTGACGTCATATCACGTGCCGAAAAGTCTCTTATTTATTGATTGAATGTATTAGGCGAGTTATGGAATAACAGGTACGATGTATAAGGCAAATTATGGAATAACACTATAATTTTTGTTACAGATTTCTGTGGGAGAAATAAAAGTTTTAACACAAGCTTACGATAGAACTATTACACGTCTAACAAAGAAAGTCAGGATACCTCTAACTCATTTTCTATAAAAAAAAATTGATAATGCAAGTTTTGTAAAGAACCGTCTCAAATATTAATACCATGGGAAAACTGTCAACTTTGCACTTATTTCGAAAAGCTGTGAAATTTTTATTAAATACAGCGATTTTACAAGAGTATTTGAAGATGCAAATTGAAGAACTTATTTTAAAGCAAAGCTTAATGTCGAGAATGTCGTATACAGTATGTTATTTCCTACCTTCTAACATATCAAATAACTAGTTTTGAAAAATAAACACTGTGGAATAATAGAGTTTTTCTTGAGGAAGAATACAGGTATCTACCAGAGTCATGTTTTCATACTCATACGCGCATCCCTACATTACGTATGTACGTTTATTGACATTTAAATATTAACGCCTCAATGTAATGTAATGTAGAAACTTTGTTCTTGAAAGTTCGGGTATATGGACTGTTTTGTATCGTTCTGTATTCCGAAATGAATTAACAACTCGTATTCAGAAATCGTTGAAAGTGTGAAGTTGACAGACGTACAACAGAAAATTCTAAGAGCATTTCTTTGAAGCCGGAATTTTATCATATTTGAAAACAATATGGAAAAACTTAATTTGTTTGAAAAACAATATAACGCTTTATTAATATCTGCGATTATGCCTTCAAAATCAATTGCCTCTAGTGAATGGAAATTGGCACTGTTTAACATTTTCACTTTCGTCTGTATGTTTTATCTACCATTCGCGATGGTTGGACAGGTATTCGGGCTTATACAATTCGCTGATGATATGGATACTGCTGTTAGTGTTATCTATCTTCTCTTTGTGTTTTTGTACAGTATGGTAAACCTGTACTATTGGGTGTTCAACAGGAAACAACTAGCCAAATATTTTGAAATATTAGAATACGAATTCCTCCCGTATCTTGATAAACTGCAAAGAAGCAAAGATGCCATCGTCATTGAAGAATCAGTCAAAAAATACAATAAGGTAATGAATACAATTGAATTCATATGTGCCGCAGATATTTTCGCTTGGGCATTTCTGCCATTCATTGTATGGTGCACTGATACTTCCGATGATTACAAGAATATGGAAAACAACGAATTTTGGAAGTATTTCCCAAATGTCTGTTGGTTGCCACCAAATGCAACCCAGACGCCAACTTATCAAATTATATATTTTCATTTCGCATTCTCTGCTTATTTATGTGGTCTTTATCTCATATTTGGAAGCATGGTCGTGTTTTCTCTGATATACCACACAGGGCTACATTTCAGACTGTTGCTTTTGGCATTCGAAGATATTGACAAAATGTTCCCATTGAGTGACCCAACAGATGATATTTCTTCCCTCAACTTTTCTGTTCTGAGATATTCAGGTTTTAAGGAAACCAGAAATGAAATTGATGAAGAATTTGATATAGAAGATGTAGAAAATGACAATTTGAACTTAAATGTTCCTTCCACATCCAAATCCAACAAAAGGGAAGTAATACCCGTAACAGAATACAACAAAGAAGACAGCAAAATGCCATTTTCTAACATTGACAATACTGACGTGTTATCAATGGAAAATACTGAGAATAATCTTCAATATTACCTCGTGGAGTGCATTAAATATCATCAGGCACTTCTGGAGTGAGTATTATGTATACTTTGTAACGATTTAAAGTGAATTACAAAATATTTTAAAACGGAAGTTTCATGTTTAGGCCCTTTTGGTGTCTCAGTGCTAGAAGATGAACTTAAAATTATTTCATAAGCTCTAGTTCGATGCTGACTTGAGTCATTTCCAAAACAATACGGTCAAATTATAACATAAAATATATTGCTTTTGAATTTTGCAGAAGGTCGTACATCATTACCATCTATGTCCTCTGGCTTCTCATCTGCAAACTTTATTTCTTTTCGGTTTCCTTTTTGTTTCTTCATTTTCTGGATGAACAGGCAGTGTTTTTTATTCCCATACCTCCACAGACAGCTTCGAATTCTTGTAGTGTTGCAGACCGCTGTTCTCTTAACTGCTTTAAGTTTAGGTAATGTTGAAATAATTTTATCGACACTGACTAACCTAACAGGTCCCCTTCGAGGGCTCCAGCCGAAGGGCAATTGTCCCCCAGAGTCTCCTGTATACGATCCTGATCCTATCCATTAATATATTTTGAAAAATATTTTCGAAAATGTCTTTATTAATTTGCAGCAATGAGGAAATTAAATTTATTATTATTATTATTATTATTATCATCATCATCATAATCATAATCATCCTGAAGGCGGAAGATACAACTCTTACACTATGTCCATCATAGCAAAGTATTCTCATTCTTACCCACACCAGTCGACTCTACTAAAATTCGCTGTGAATCCAGGTTTTATGCAGGCATCCCTACAGTTTTTAATATCATTTAGTGTTCTCCCCAAAGGGCAGGTCTTTTACTGCAAATCAATCTTTCTCCAATCTTTCCTATTTTCTGCCTTCCTCTTCATTTTCTCATATGATCCATATAATTTAATGTCGTCGTCTATGATCTGACATCTTCTTCTACCCCGAACTCTTCTCCCGTTCACCATTCCTTCCAGTGCATCCTTCAGTAGACAGTTACTTCTCAGCCAGTTACACAACCAATTTCTTTTCCTCTTGTATTGTATTGTATTTATTAACATTCCATGGTATTCATACATGCTTACAGCTAGAATATGGAACAAGTCAAAAAACTTAATATTATTATAAAATCTTAATTTATAGTCACAGTCTAGATGAAATATATACAGACGAGATTTACAATATAGTCTACTAGTACAACACAAAGTTTTAGTATCAATTTCATGAAGTGTTATTGAATGTCAGGAATTCACCTACAGAATAGAAGGCGTGAGAAATTAGGTACTTCTTTAATTTGGCCCAAAATAATCTTATGTTTTGAGTTTCATTTTTTATATCGATAGGGAGGCTATTAAAAATTTTTACTGCCATATAACGCACTCCTTTTTGATAGCACGATAGACTTGCCGATGGAGTATGAAAGTCATTTTTTTGACGTGTATTTATGCTATGAACTGTTGAATTAGTTACAAAGTTTTCACGATTACATACGAGGAAGATTATTAATGAAACGATTATTTGTAGTGTTTTGAAAATAGTCCTACACGATTCCCTAGATTAGGCACCTACTATTATTCTAATTACTCTTTTTGTAATAGAAATATATTGTTACTATCTGTGAAATTTCCCCAGAATATTATTCCAAAACTCATTACCGAGTGGAAGTATGCAAAGTATATTGTTTTTAAGGTATTGATATTTACTATATTTTGCATATATCTAATAGCAAAACAAGCTGATCAGTTTCAGCATCATTCTTTCTTGACCCACTTTTTCCAACACAGCTTCATTTCTTATTTTGTCTGTCCACTTAACACGTTCCATCCTTCTCCATATCCACATTTCAAACACTTCTATTCGCTTCTCTTCACTTCGTCGTAATGTCCATGTTTCTGCCCCATACAATGCCACACTCCATATAAAGCACTTCACTAGTCCCTTCCTTAGTTGTTTTTTCAGAGGTCTTTCATATACATAATATAGCCTCTCTACACATCGCCAATCAATGATCCCAAAACTAACGAATGTACGCCCGAAAACAGGTGTCGCTTAGTACGGCGCAGTTCGAAATGTGACATGGGCCAGTAACAGCTCGTTTAGCGGTGATTCATCGCGTCAGTTTTCGGCAATACAATTTCGTGACTTAAACATTCCGTTACAGATATAATTTATTGCTTTATCTTGTAAGTTCTGGAAATGTGGAATGCTGGAAATACAGCACTACACTCTTCGTACGATTTCTTCGTAATATCATCATCAATTTTTCATAGATTAGACATGTTGGTGTGTTCCGTCTAAAGGAATCTGTTGGTGTATCCAACACATCTTGGAATGTCCTGTAGTTCGTCTGCCTGTTGGTTTATAATTAAATATTTTGTGTGAAATTCTGTGCGGGACATTTTTTCTATATTGTATGTTGAGACCAATTTTTTTTGTATGTTATAATTTTACTGAAAATATCTTCTACATTAAATGTTTGTTTAATATTTCATTTTTTTTGTGATCAAAAAGAGTGTATCCAGCTAAAGATCGCAGTAATTTCATCTCAGCGACTTCATTTCTTCTTAATAGAAGTCTTGTCAGCGTCCAAGTTTCAGATTCGTACTAAAATGCTGGTAAATCTAATGTTTTGTAAAACTTTAATATCGTAACTGTTCTAACTTTTCGAAGCTGTGTTATTTTTATTGTTCCTAAGGCTGAAGAAATTTTTCCAATTTATTTTCTATGTTTCTGTAAGAGATCTTATAATCAAGGTGGTTAAAAGAAGTTACTTGTTCATCGTAATAAGCGTATCATAAATAAATAATCGCTGTTTAAATATGGAATGCATTACTTCGACCTAAACTGAACTACACTGAGTGGAAGTCAGCTTTATACTAACACTATAACCTTGAATCTCTTTAGCATGTGTTCTTTTTCTATACTACGCAGCACGAACCCTTCTCATACTCGACCCAAGGGAAATGTGCAGTCGTGTTCGATAGCTTTTTAACTATAAAATGACATTAGGTAGTCCTACCTAAGAAAAACCTCTTATCTAGCGCGCTCACTGTATCGTAATTATGGTAATGGAATAGAGATCGGTATAAATGATGTTAAGTTATAATATAAGAAAGTAGAAGAACTCCGAGAAAAACTACAAATTCGATTTTATTAGCTACAAGTGTCACTACGGATTTTTCAATACAAAATTCCAGGCTGAACGGGACTACATGGCAGGCTAATAGTCTAGAACAGCGTTGTCAGACACAGCCTAAAAGGAGCGGAGCGCTCCACTATAACTCGTTGCGTGCTCCGGTGCTTCCACAGACATAAGCAAGTTCACGCTCCGACTGGACGTCTCTAGCACCACAACCGGTTTCGGAGCTTACAACTCTGACACTACTGGTCTAGAACAACCACCCACCGCAAATTCACTATAGCTAATACTAGATACAAGTCAATTAAATTTTTATAGCAATTATAATTCAAATTTCAATTTTTGTTCCAGGTTTTGCTCTGAACTCAGTGATTTCATGAGTCCTATGATCTTCGCCACCCTTGTATCTGTTCAGATCTCCGTTTGTATTCCTCTACTGCTGGTAGCTCTGGTAAGTATTCAACATTTATGTAGATCTGTCAGATGAAACCAACTTTTAAGACGGCAAGTCAGAAATTAAGATTAAAAATTTGTATAAGCCTTACTATGACAGCCAGTTTACTGACAATCTGATATTCGACATTACTGTTTCTGTTAAGTGCTTTGTTTGTTTGCAATAGTGTTATAATTCGTCTGGGTAATGAACTGATGAGGTAAATGAAAAGGAGAACAAAAGAGTAACGAGAAGACAAAGAAAACAAGGAGAATAAAAGGAGAAAAGGGGAGCATAAGGAGAACAAGGGGGAGACAACAACAACGAAAAGGCAAGGAGAACAAGGGAAATAAAAGGAGATCTAGGGGAAAATAAGGATAACATGGGATGGGAAGGAAAGGAGGGTAAGGAGAGCAACAAAAACAAGGAGAATAAAGGGGATATAAGAAGAATAAGGAGAAAGGGGGATATAAGGAGAATGAAGGGAAGACAAGGAGAACAATGGAAGAGAAGTAGAGTAAAGGGATGGCAATGAGAGGAAGGGGAAAACAAAAGATCAAGCATACGGAATAGCTGGCAAACTCTGTCAAGTGAACCATAAGTAATGCTATTAATTTCATGGGGATATTCTTTGAGGTATTTCAGACAAAAAGGTTTAATACAATTTTGCTCATTTTTGCTTCCTTTTCGAGATGAAATTGTTTTATATCAAATATTACATAGCGTGTTTTGGGAAAACCATTGATTTAATTCCCAATATCCTCAGTCGATTGAAGAGAGCAGTGTATTATGATAATGAATGATTGAAAGAACTTTAGTTTTGTCCTTTACATATGCAGACATGTGATCCGAACAAATGTAACATTGAGGAATTCCTCTGCAGAACAAAAAGTTACATTTGTTCGGATCAAATTTGTGCACATTTAAGTGACAAAACTAAAATTTTTTCAATCATTTATTATCACAATATACTGCTCTCTTAAATTGACTGAGCATATTGGGAATTAAAACAATGGCCTTATCAAAACAAAGCCATTTTTATCTCGAAAATGGAGCAAAAATGATCAACACTAAATTAAACTCTTTTGTTTGAAATATCTCAAAGAATAACCTCCTGAAATTAACGGCATTATTTAAATGTTTGTGTTTAAACTGTATAACCTATATTTACTTCTCTGCGTAAGTTCAAGCCTTTCTTTTGACCCTAGAGGTTATATTCAGCTACCGATCTCAAGAACCTCATTTGAGCGGCTTCTATTTTCCGTTTATCAGTTCTACCACGTACATAGTTCGATATTATTCCGCCAAAACCATTTCACTAGATCTATAGAAAATTGCTGTTTTGCCAGTAGGTTAGGAAGAAGACTGTATTTATTATACGTCCCGTATAACTTGATTAATATAAAAGCCCTCTCTAATTTCTGAGAGATCGATTTGAATTATTATTATTATTATTATTATTATTATTATTATTATTATTATTATTATTATTATTATTATTACTACTATTATTAAATTTTAGGCACTGCTACAATACACTTTATTATATGGGGCAGAAACATGGACAGTGACCAGACTACAAACCGAGAGATTAAAGGTATTGAAAATAGAGTTTTGGAGGAGGTCAGCAAAAGTATCAAGAAAAATTAAATCCGAAATAATCTAATCAGAGAAATTATGCAGGTGGACAGAAATATTGTTAGAAACAATAGAAGGAAAACATCTGAATTCGTATGGACATTTAAAATGGATAACGGAGAATAGAATACCATGGAAGATACTGACTTGGACGGCGAAAGGGACAAGAGGAAGGGGTAGATCATGAGAATGTTGGTGGGATGGGGATTCGACGGAGCATGCAAAGAAAGGACTAAGTGATAGTGATGCTATGGACAGGGACATTTGGCGACAGTAAAGAGTTTGTGTTGAAAGAGAACCATTACATAATGGAATATTCCTAATAAAACATTATTATTATTATTATTATTATTATTATTATTATTATTATTATTATTATTATTATTATTATTATTATTATGGGAGGATAATATTAAAATGGATTTGAGGGAGGTGGGATGTGATTATAGAGACTGGATTAATCTTGCACAGGATAGGGACCGATGGCGGGCTTATGTGAGGGCGGCAATGAACCTTCGGGTTCCTTAAAAGCCAGTAAGTAAGTAAGTAAGTATTATTATTATTATTATTATTATTATTATTATTATTATTATTATTATTATTATTATTATTATTATCATTATCAGTCTAGTATAGTTATGAGAGAAAAAGGGAATATTTTAATTGTCAAAACCTATATGCTAAACGCCACAAGCTCGATTATCTGTTCTTTTGCAAGGTCCTCAAACGTGATATATCCTGTGACTGTTTATTGAACAATATTACCTTACGTATTCCGACGAAAAATATGAAAGCCCACAAACTTTTCTATAAGAGAAGTTCAAAATATCTTTCACCAGTCTCCAGATGCATTAAAAATGCCAACATGCATGGCTGCGAATTCGATCCTTTCAGTGTATAGACTTAGTTTCCTATTAGTAATGACATCACTTATGAATTCTTTCAGAAATTACATAGTGACATCATTTTATTTTTACTAACATTTTTAATATTACCCTGGCTATACCTTTGAATCAGCGCCGTTTCCTACTCCCTTCCACAAATGGAGTTCGATGATACTGGCGTAATATCCAAACAAATCACTTTACTACGTATAGGAGGGAAGAAGAGTAGTTCATCCATTTACGTAAACTAGGAAATATCGCGCTTTTGAGTTTGATAATTTTCATTGGGTTTTTGTTTAATCAAAATACAGTACAGTATTAACAATAAGTGTTTTTACTCACGAACTGAGCTGTCCATGTGGACGTATTCATTATGCATTATGCAGTGTATATTAGGCTATACAGTCTACAACACATTAGCGTACAATATACAGAATGAAGTTAAATTGAAAAATAATCATAATATGGATATTTAAACACATTTTTCAAAATGGTGGCCGTTCATTTCGATACAGGCTTCAGTTCTAATGTGCATATTATCGCACTATAGACTATTGTACCTAATCCCAATTACCAGTTTCGTCCTTCGTAACTAGTAACTCACGTTGAAATAATTCTGTACCTACTCTATAAAAGAGTACCTTACGTACTGTAAATTCAATCTTCACTTCTGCCCGATCCGAAAAGATAAAATTACTCAGACATACTATCTACTGTCCGTCCAAGTTGTTATGTCGTAGGGTCGTAGAAAGGGAGGAAATCACGTGACAGTTATTTACTTAACGATGCCCATTTATTTAAGTTGTTTTAAACAGTTGCATAATATAACGTAGACGTCCAATTCCTAACAGAAATTAATGTTCTTACAAAAGAACTAAGACAGCCCAGCCACTAGCTGACGAATAAAAGCTGGTGGGGGAAACCAGGATACGACGTAGGCAAATGGACGACAGTACCTGTGCGAAAATGATTCAATATTGAAAGCTCTTTCGTCACTGGAAAACGCGAACATATTTTTGGAACGTACCGGTACTGTTGCGTAAGGCTACTATGACTGTACATGCGGTCTTGGATCTGTGTGCAGGACGGTTGAACTTCATTAGTAGAGGGGTGGGAGTGAAGTACATTCAAAAACTCAGATACAATAAAAATTGAAGTAAAAGTAAAATTATGTCCCTGTACTTAATTTTCATTGTATCATCTCTATTATTCTCATATTATACCATAGATTAGATAAACAAATACTTCGCTCAAGATTGTTTATTTTAATTTTTATTCTACAGTATCAGTGTTATTTTCATTTTTATTTGTGTTTATTTTCATTCAGTAATTAACATTGCAATTTAATTTACTTCCTTTAATTATTTTTTAAACCTAATTTAGTACAGAAACATACACGATTAAAGATGTAAAACATTTAGCACGACTACTTTAGTCTATAGATCAGAAGCCTGGACTCTGACAAAAAAAGATGTTCAACGTACAACTACCAACGAAATGAAATTCATGAGAAAAATGGCGCCATACACACTTTGGGATAGAAAACGAAATACAGATATTTTGAAATAATTGAACGTTCAACATATATATATATATATATTTTTTTTTTCAAATCTATAGAGTTAATTGGAAACAGCATGTCGAGAGAATGCCAGCAGAAAGATGACCAAATGCAGTGCTACATTACCGCCCTTCTGGACAACGATCTGCTGGAAGACCATTAAAAAGATGGCAGGAGACCACTGAGACCGAAACAGGCCACTAGGTCTAGTACTTGAATTGGATGATGGTGATGATGATGATGTTGATGATGATACTTTTATTATTATTGTTATTATTATTATTATTATTATTATTATTATTATTATTATTATTATTATTATTATTATTATTACTATTACTATTATTATATGAAAGCCTCAGGATGATAATAATCCCATAATTTATGTATGTTTCCTATATCGTTCTAAAGTGTAGAAATGGCATATTAATTACATTATGTAATATAACATTCAATCAGGAACAACCTATTTAAATACAAAAATGCACCTTTGCGCTAGAGGTATGTCACTAGAACAATAGTTGAAACACGAAATAACTATTTGAATTTCTCCTCTCCAGGGACGATACAACGGTTTCGCTAAATATATAGCGGCGGCAGCTGAACAATTCGTGATGCCTTCATTAATATGTTACTACGGTGACAACGTTTCACAATTAGTAAGTATGAGTGCCGAGTGAGAACTGGATCAGAACATCACAATAAAATTATCTATAGTAATGTTACAAGAGCGAAGTGAGAGGATTTATTTGGGAAATCTCATACCTCGAGTGACATTTATTAAGACTATTTCGTGGATAAAACAAAAATGTAAATAATATACAACTAAAATTCGCTCACAAAATGTTAATAATTATTGTATATTTATGAATACTTGAACTATTCAGACACTGTGAAGTCGAAATAGATGAATAATGATTACTGCAACAAAGAAATTGAATGTTATTCAGTAATGCAAATTGAAAAAATCGAAATACAGATTTAAAAATGTTAATTACATGTACTGCGCTTTTCTCTTGTTATTATAACAGAAATACGTTTTCATTATCTGCTGAAATAGTTTGATTTAAACATTTTATAGTATAAATACAAATAACCTGATTAATACATAAATTAAATGAACAAATTGTTATGAAGGAGTGTCATTTTCTTTAGATACAATGAACATGGTATTAGAAGATGAAGATGTAGATGTGGAAGTAGGATTTCACACGTTATTTAGTACAATGGATTAATGCTCATCGAATCACGTGGAAATAGTTGGCGACACTGATTAAACAAAAGAATGACCATGCGATAAATTGACATTGATAAATCGAGCTGCAATAATTATCGCGATGTATGGCTGTGATTGGTTGGAATTCAAAATTTCATTACATTTCATTATTCGAAAATAGAATGACGTCACATAAACGAAATAGTCATCAAAAATTCTATTTTGACTATTCAGTATAATATATACCCGCATGAGAAGCTGACACATCACTGCTAGCGGTAGTATTGGTGATATTGTTGCTAAATTTTGTGGTGTTATTAGAAATGGCGACAATACTGTTAATGCTAGTACAGAGAGAGGCAGCGAAAAATTACCTCATTATGCAGGGGATGTTAGGGAACAGATTGTCCGCAGTCCATTGCTCTGCTCACCTGTAAGCTGTAGCAGCGCTGGTGGGCGTTTAGTTTCATTACGGTAGGCCTAAATTATTATTTAAAAGTTACCTAATGAGTGAATGAAGTTGCAAGATGATGTAGATCTTACCTTTAATCAAAACAGCTGTTGAAAAAGATGTCCAGCGTTCTCGATATAAACGCTGCATCGTATTAAAAAATTTCGTATCTCCACCTTTGAAATTTCAGATATCACTCGTCTGATTTCATTCTCCAGAGTATGTGGATTGTTCTTGTACATTTTCTGCTTGAATATCTACAAGTTATCAGCGCGTCTGGCCGCGAAACAGGTGGCCCGGGTTCGAATCCCGGTCGGGGCAAGTTACCTGGTTGAGGTTTATTCCGGGTTTTCCCTCAACTCAATACGAGCAAATGCTGGATAACTTTCGGTGCTGGACCCGGGACTCATTTCACCGGCATTATCACCTTCATTTCATTCAGACGCTAAATAACCTAGATGTTGATACAGCGTCGTAAAATAACCCAATAAAATAAAAAAAATCTACAAGCTTCTCCTCTGTGAATATCCTTTTCTGTGGTTCTCCCTTTTTGTCATAAATAGAACCTGTTTCTCGCCATTTTCTGAATTACTTGGTTATGTATTGTCTGTCTTGAAAGCATTACAGCGTCACACAACTGACGTAGAAACTTGAAAACAGTACTGTCATACGATTTCTTCTTTAGGAGATTTATGTCTCAACTAGAAATATCCGTTGTGCAATATTCTACGTCACTATACTGATAGCGAACACAAATAATGTTCAATAAAGTGAAGTAATGCAACACTACGTAATAACACTGCACTCGTCAACTAAACACTCCGTACGCTTCCCTCTGTCTACGCACTCCATCCCCACCACTCGGGAATTTTTAGGCCTACAATACTGAAATTAAATGCCAGGCCGCGCTGATACAGCTTAAGGCTGGTTCACAATAAAACGGGAACGGAAACGACAACGAGAATGAGAACGGAAATATTGTTAAAATAAATGTATTTAAATGTAAGCATTCACAATTAACTATTGTGAATAAGCATTCACAATTAACTATTGTGAATACTCACATATAAATACATTTATTTTAACAATATTTCCGTTCTCGTTATCTTTTCCGTTCATGGTTTATTGTGAACCAGCCTTTACCGGTGAGTCGAGCAATGGATTGCAGGCAATCTGTTCCCTAACGTCCCCAAGGCTTACTCCACAAAACAGAAGATGTTTCAGGAACAACAAAAATTGAAATTTAACACATTTATTATTAGTTACCTTATATATGCGGAATGTAAACATAATAATTATGTTTACATTCCGCATATATTGACAA
The DNA here is from genome assembly GCF_040183065.1 of Periplaneta americana. Lineage (NCBI taxonomy): Eukaryota > Metazoa > Arthropoda > Insecta > Blattodea > Blattidae > Periplaneta > Periplaneta americana. The sequence goes on from NC_091130.1 coordinate 48,585,688, forward strand.
TTATTGTCAAAGTCATATCTCCAAATTTTGTAATTAAAATTAAATTAATTACACTAATTACAGCAAAAACGTCAAAATTTAAAAATTCAAAGTTAAGCCCTCTTACCTAAAAACCATCGCTATATATACATAATCTGTAACATTTAACATTTCTCACCAAAATCAAGTACCAACTTATCTAAGAAATAGCGTCAAAGTTGTAAGATGAAAGAGAAAATAAAATCTCGGAAATTTGCTCAAATTATAACAATACAGTATAATATTCTTATTTGTAAGCATTTTAAAACATGTTCAATATTGTAACTTAAAATTAACGTTTCCCCAGAGCGTTGCGGTACAGCATGCAGCATTTGGGTGTCGCTGGTACGACAGGAATCAGAAGATGAAGAAACTATTGCAGATCATCATAATGAGAGCTCAAAATCCTGTGCGTTTCAATGCTATGAAATTCTACGTCGTTTCTATGGAAACACTGGGCGATGTAAGTGAGAAACTCTTTAGGAATTACCGTAAAATGGGCTAATACCGATCACTTTTAATACATTTTCGTACGTAGTTCATTAGCATTTTCTTTAATATGTGCGTAATAAAGCAATTAATTATCTCCCAATCTTTAAGTACCTGCAGATACATTTTTCATAATTTCACTAATTTTAATTATCATTTTATTTTTAAAAAATCAGTGATCGGTGTTACCTCATACGATGGGGTAATACCGATCACCTGTTTAATTTCCCTCATGATCGCTGTCAAACTGTTGAGGGGGTTTTACCGATCAATAATTTGTTTTAAAAAAGATTTAAAGAAAAAATCAGTGATCAGTGTTAACTGGTAGAATGGGATTTTTTTAGATTTAGATTTAGATTTATTTATTTAACCTGGTAGAGATAAGGCCGTCAGGCCTTCTCTGCCCCTCTACCAGGGGATTACAACTATAACATGAACAATAAGATTACAATTAATATTAAATTTACAATTACAATTACAGTAAAAATTAAAGTACGACAAGAATACCTGATTAATGAAAGCTAGACATTTTATCATAGAAGTTAAGAACAAAGAATATTTTTGTATTTACTAAATTACAAATTAAACCTACAATAACAAAACTCTATAGTGATGAAATTACCGGATATTGAGATATTTTGTGGTAGATTAAAAGAACTATTTACAAGAAACCATGTCTGAACGAGTCTCAATTACTGACCAAGTGCCTAGTAAGTTTGCGTTTGAATTGAATTTTAATTCGACAGTCCCTGATGCTAGCAGGTAACGAATTCCAGAGTCTTGGCAGGGCTACTGTGAAAGAGGATGAGTATGAGGAGGTGCGATGGGATGGTATTGTTAGTATTGTTTCATGGCGAGAGCGTGTGTTCAGATTGCGGTGGGAAGAAAGGTAAGTGAAGCGATTCGACAGGTACGAAGGAATAGAAGAGTTCAAGATTTCGAAGAGAAAGAGAAGTGAATGTAAATTTCTTTTCTTATCTAGTTTAAGCCAACCTATTGCTTCCAGGGATGGGGTAATATGATCATATTTACGAACACTGCTTACAAAACGTACACACAAATTATGAGCACGTTGAAGTTTCATTTTGTTGTCGCTGGAAAGGTCAGTCAGTAAAATGTCAGCATAGTCAAAATAGGGAAATACAAGTGTCTGCACAAGGGACAATACCGATCACCTATTAAATTTCCTTTATGATCACTATTAGAGTATGAAGGTGTTATACCGATCAGTATTTTAAGTTTAAAAAATGTTTAAAAATTATTTTAAACTTAGGGCTTACAAAGAACAATGTACCATGCTATATTTCATCATTTTTCAAGAATACAAATTACAGAATTCATGGAAATCCGATTTTGGCATTACTCCCATATTTGTTTTCTTCCACTGCTTCATGCTGCCTTCAGTGGATGAGAGAATGCCACGTCAAGTGGCTGATATAAGTGAATTGTATTAGGTGGCAAGAACACATACCGTATCTTATATTGTTTTCTTCACATAGCTTAATTGTAAGATAACTAGATAAATCAACGCCGATTGTTACTTTAGACCCTTGTAATTTCTTTGCATAGGGGAGAAGCATCTTACAAAACCATTTCTCAGAAGTTCCTAAGTCAAACCAGCCGCTTTCATTGCGACCATATTCTGCACCATTAATTCCACCTTCTGTCCAGGTATCATAGGGACGTGTGCTTCTGTACACGGTGAGGTACAGGGCCACCTGCAGCTGCCGCCACCGTAACACTAATACTTGTTTTAGACCTGTCCAAAATTTTTACTGGATGTTTCGAACCTCGTTTAACTATGATCTTACTCTGCCCTAGGTCATCGCAAAAATTAGTTTGTTCGTAGTTTATCAAATTTGAAGGCTGAACTACATTCAAGGCCTCTTCTAAATTATGAAAGAATTGATTCATTGTGTCTCTCGTTATGAATGCTCTGGATCGCTTCTGTTTTCACTCATTCTGCTTGAGAGCTCCTTATTCCTAGTTAGGAATCCAAGAAACCACTCATTTCCAGGACGATTATTCGTAAATCTTTTCTCCTTTTTTCATTTCCAGCTGAAGTAGTCCTGAAAAACATCTCTTACATCCACTTCCTTCAAGGGAAATCTCCGAATGGACAATTTTCCATTCCTTACTGCCCGAACAGCATTATCCAAGTGAACTGGATTGTATCTACCACATCTCCATGAAGGTCCCGATTTTTTCTGTATAGGTCCACCCATGATCGGTGTTACCCTGAGAACTTTTCCATTTCCCATATTAAGTGTTTTAATTTCAAGTAGGTATAGTCTAATAATTATCCACCTTACGAATAATATAAGTAACTAATTATACAACACATTTTAACTCTCACCTACGTCACAAACCCTTCCAATGAAGCAGTAGAACTGAAGTTACACAAGGATATTATAGAAAGCAGAAAACGACTTGGCATCAACAATGGAAAATGAAACTTAATTAATACAACTGCAAACCTTCACGCAGCTGGTTCATATCAGCCACATTATTAGCTTCGTAAATAACGTATTGTCCGACATACCTCACGATATAATACAACAAGAGCTACAATCTTTTAATGAAAAAGCAAAATGATCGGTATTATAATACTATATCGGAATTACCCCAACTTACGGTACTTTAAAATTGGTCAAGAGGTTATTATGTTCTTATTATATGAAAGCATTCATGAATACTTGCCACGCATAAAATAGATTACTCACATATCCAGGTGAAACGGAACTATGAGAATTTTCGTGGTCGTGTACACTGACGTTCAAAGATATCTCACTTACGATTTTCTGATCATGTAAGCGAACTTTCTAACCACAGAACAAATCAGAACCAAAGATATAACAAATTGATAAACATTGATATAGTTCCGCTAGTTCTCAATAGTGGCACCATTATTGAAGCGGTTAAATAAAGTGTGACGGAAAATGATTCTCATAATTGTCAATAACAACGGTTTTCCACTAAACCCAGTGTTGTTTTACAATCAGCAGAGAGGAATGAAATACTACCCTCTATAATGCGGGTATATTTTCATATGATTGGTAACATGGTATGTTCGCCATCTACTTACAGAACTGAAAACTAAAGAAGCCACACTTACACCAACAAATTATCGATCACTATCGATTAGTAGAGATGAGGTACTTTGAACGTCAGTGTACAGTGGCAAGTCTGAATAAGAATCGATATACGAAGAACGCAATCGGCGAAACAAATGACTGTAATATATTTACTGCAAGGAAAGATAGATGGAGTCCGGTGTCGTTCTGCTGAACTGTAACGACAATAAATAGATACTGTTTACTTGTCTTATTATATTCTTTTAGAATTTACTTATGTGGTTTATTGAGGGTTTGAAAAATTTTTCACGATTAATATTAGTATTTATCAAAACAAAATTACAAACCTCCATTATTACCCGTCCAAGGCGAGTGAAACTAAACTGTTTATCTGCTGTGTTTATCAGTAGGCCTGTACACTATGGCGTATCGAAAAAAAATTCCGAAATTCAAAACGTAAGGGGGTACAAAAGTTGTCTTGTAGTCTCTACTATAACCAGTAAAAAATCGAAGCAACAGATTACATCTTTCACCGAGCCGCAGGAGGTCTAAAGATTATCGTATAGGGCTACCTAAAGTAAAATTTTTATTTCTTTTTTATTTTCATAATTCTTCGGTGCATGGTCAATGGGGCTCAAGTCGCTTCTTTTCTACAATTTTTAGCAGATCTATCTAAAAAAGACTATTAAAAAGAAAAACTTAAGTTTTCATTTGTATTACGGACTTGTGTCTGGATGGAATGCAAGTCATTATACAGTAAAATGATCATTTTGCGTTAAGTCTTATTTTCTAACATTTTTTCGGTATTAACGGTTTATATCGACATATGCCCTTAGTATCATCACTTTATGATGTACTAGAGAAATATTATGCTGACCACTTAAGATATTTATACGTCTGTACTTAAACTAACAGGTGCCAACACTGTATTACTGAGGAAGCTTGTCAGATTTATATTTCCGCTTTTGTTGCATTCTAGAATATGAAAGAATAGCATTAAAGAGTTATTGGAAGTGTTGTTAAGATGTTCGATAGTAAAAAGAAAGAGCAATAAAGATAGATAAATGCTTGTAATAGGAGTATTTTCTGTAAGTATTTCTATTTCTAATATAAAATAGGCAAATTAACTCGTTTTAAATTAGAATCAAATTAAAATCATGATTTTAGTGACTGATATTATTATTTACTACATACAGCTGATTCCGTATGGGTATTTTTTGTCTACTGCATTATAATTTTCTTCAATTTCCCTTCGTTCTGGGTGTGAGAGAAACTATTGTGCCTATATAAAAACATTGTTTTAAAAACTATCAAAGGTATCTCTGGAATTTTTGAGCGAATAAGACAATACAGAGTATGCCTTATAGATTTTGTATAAAAAAGTGAAACTTCCTAATTAAAATAACTACTAATTTTACAAGTAATTTTTATTTTGAAACAAACTATTGCAGTACCATTAAGAGTGACAGAGAACCATTTCAGACACTATACTTACAATGGTGTTAAAGAAATAGCTCATCTGAACAACGACGAATGTTATGAACTTACGCCCATAATGGAATAATATATCGACGTTAATACGTCTCCTTTAATTAAATTTATCCTATTACAGATCGTTTAAAGTAGTTTTTCCACACTTTGTAGAAATAATAATAATATCTTCAACAGAGTAGTGTGGGTATGTATTAGTTACCATTTCATTCAGTAGTGTGTTATAAGCAAGTAAAAATATTTTTAAAATTCTCTGGAGTATACATTGAGCGAATTGCTATTTCTGATAATTGCATCGAGCAAAGACTATTCGATGTTTTAGTATAAATTATATTGTACAACATTCAGGAATTAACAAAATCCGTGCAATAATTTATAAAAAAAAATCCCTACACCCATAAAAATACTGGCATCTATACTGGGTGTTCATTTCAAAGTGTGCCATGACGTCACTGTTGTTGGGTTACCGATTTGAAGCGAGTTTCAGCTTATATGTTAGAGAAGTTGCCTATTATTTAAGGCGTTCTTCAATCTGAACTTGAGAACGTGTACGGTATAACTTGAACGTCGTAGCAACAGATGGCGGTCTGTACGGTCTGTGTGCTACCATAACCTCTTTCGAACTGTGTTTTGCGCCGGCAAGTCGTACGCAGGGTATTTGTTATCATCGGTTGCGTACGGTAACATTCCACAACACAAATCAAATGCTCCGTGTCCATGTTGACCGTCGAAGTTAATGTCAACAAATACGTAAGTAATCGTCTTAACCCTCTCCCTCATATCCCGACAGTAAGAAAAAAAAACTCACTTCAGTACGTGCTTCCAAACAGTTCACATTCTTGCCACTACTGGCGTTACCGTACGTATCGGTAAGTAGCTAATCTTCAGAATGAACGCCGTACTTGCTAGGCAACTTCTCTCGCATTTAGGCAATACGCCTTTGCGGAAGTGTAGGAAAATTGAATTCTCTAGGCTCATCGGATAGCCACATGACGACATACAGCGAGCCATGACACATTTTGAGCTGAACACCCAGTATACTAATCAACAAACATTTTTTACTTACGATGTCTTGTCATCTACCGACACGTTTACAGAGACACATCTCATTAGCCCCTATTCGTATATTGCCATCTAGTGGCCATAAATGAGTAGCCTGTACATATGCCCACAACGTAGAAGTATGGATTCAAGGTTTTTGGAATTTATAAATGTATTTTTGAAGTTTAAATTTGAATAAATTCTGCCTTTCACAAACTATATTTATAGTTACACCTCGGAATTTCAATCCAAAACTACTAATGCCTGTCTAATGTTTTACTACCGATTTACTCGCTGAAATTATGAAATATTGCGACTTTATTTTGTCTTTATATTTCGAATAATGGAAAGGTTGAAATATATATAGCCTACTGATATTAAAAAACATATATATATATATAATGAAATCTATGTTAAATTCTTCATGAAACCGATTTTGATAAAAATAATTTACGGAACTTAAACAGTACCGCAGAAAGCGTTGCCCATTCTATGGGACGAAAATTCAGGACACGCTAGAAATAAATGTATATCTAAACAAACTTAAAAGGTATTTCAAAGTAAGTAGGCGATACTTGTATTTTGAAGCTCAGTTATAAACAATTATTGTATCAGACTTACTAACTAACGAAACTTAATATTTGATTGAACGATAAAATATGTGACTTAGAAGTCTTACGTATTTAAAGGCACAGGAATTTATATACATGTCACTAGACTTGCTATATTAACATTACTGGTTATAATTTAAAAGAATACAATATTTCTTTCTTTGCTTTTGTTTAACAGTTCTTTGTTTCTGGAAACAACATACAAAATTCTCCATAGGACATATTCCAGTTCGTCTTTACTAAGAGTTCTGATTTCGCAAATTCTGGCTTCATCCGGTTCCTCTCATCAGTCCACAGATTTTTCTTTTCATTTGCCAAAAAAAAAAAAAAAAAAAACTCGCTCCACATGAGCATTGCTAACTGGAGGAGCATGTTTGTGTTAAGCCATTTTCTTTACATTGGTACACTGCATATCTTCAAAATAGTGTCCTAGCGTTCTTGTGGTATCTTTCAGTCTCGGAATTGATGTGAAATTTTAGAATATTAAATTGCAATGAATAAAATTCCGGACATTAAGCGTTCTGGAAACAATTTAATTTCTTCCATGCATAGGGATTTGATTTCGTGATAATCCGGAAAATTCCGGACGTTGGTAACCCCAGCCTTAGAGGAAGCTACAGATTAGAACTTATAAGGCCTCTCTTCAGGGGAATATAGATAACAGAATTGCTTTACATAAATTGCAATTCTCACGTAGTTATCTTAGGATGGGTAAGGTCCCTGTAAGCTATCGCCCTTCCTAAGACATTAAATGTTCATTGCAGTGTATAAAACGCATCCCCGTTGTCTATATCTCCCTCTAGATGGATTAAGAAAGAGTTACGTAATGGTGAAGGCAGCCCCTTTCACCGCAGGATTTAAATACCCTAAGGCAGCATAAAGCGGTCACATAAATTGAAACCCGGCAATGGAAGTTTGATGTCTCGAAGTACTATGGAAGTAGGAAAATACTACAGTTTGTGTAAATTTCGAGTAAAATAAAGACAAATTTTTTCTTTTATTTTTACAGTTTGTAAATTATGTATCAGTTAAATTTGTGATATGTGTTCATTATTTTTAAGCGAAATTTTCTCACATTTCCCTGAAAACAATTAAGAAATACAAGTTGCCATAATTGCCTATGTTTCAAAGTACCTAATTAGAAAACATTTTATTCTTTACCACATTAACAGTAACATAGCCTATAAGTTTCTAGTTTCATTATTTTGAGCTACCGTATACCTAACTGAAAACACGTATGGTATATAGATTGGATTATTTACGTCAAAAAGCAGATGATTATCCTTTCTGCATTGCACATAATGACATGTTTATAATCCCAAAAACTAACACATGCTGTGACGACATCTTATAGACTTCTCTAATGATTAATCATTGAAGTAAAAGAAACGAAAAACTTTACTTGGTGTTTTATTCCTTTTTTGCAGTTTTGAAGAAAAAATACTACTTTAACGACTTTGATGGTACATAATATTGAGGACACTATTTATTCAATGACGAAATTTGTATGGTGTTGTATGTATGATAAGGACGTTGTAACACTCTCAAACTCTAACACATGCTGTGACGACATCTTATAGACTTCTCTAATGATTAATCATTGAAGTAAAAGAAACGAAAAACTTTACTTGGTGTTTTATTCCTTTTTTGCAGTTTTGAAGAAAAAATACTACTTTAACGACTTTGATGGTACATAATATTGAGGACACTATTTATTCAATGACGAAATTTGTATGGTGTTGTATGTATGATAAGGACGTTGTAACACTCTCAAACCACTTTGTAAAAGAATCTTAGAAATTTCATTCCATTATTCCTTTAGAGAAAAAAATACTCTTTGAATCAAATTCGATGGTCTATATTGAGGAATTCATTTTACAATGTATTTTTTATGGTACTGCAAGTTTCAACCGCTCCAAAATTACAAACGGATTGCTCTGTAAAAGAAGCAAGGAAGTTCATTCAAAATATATTCATTTGCTTGCAGTTTTCGACAAATGTACTCTTTTAAAAAACTAAAAACTTCTTTAAACATAAATATTACTTATTATTTAGAGAAAATCAGAAAATCTGTTTACTGGTATATGGGCCTATAAAGATCCTGAAACAATACATTTATCTGCCAAAATAATTTATGGTCTATATTAAAGAAGCTATATTTACTTTCACAATGCAATTTGTGTGGTATTTTATGTATAATATAGACGCTGTTGCCATTCTAAAATTCGATGGCTGAGAACCTGACTGTTCTAAGTCCAACTTTTGTAAGAAATCTGTGTTTCATTGTGTTCCAGCTCTTGTCTGCATATATGAATCGAACAAAATTGTAAATATTGCTCTCCGTAAGGTTGCTATGAAGCTATTCCAAATTGTTTCGTGAAGCTTTGAATGTCAGGAGCTTAAAATAGCTCTCCTGAAAAAAAAAAAATAGTAAAATGAACTTGGAACAGTCTAGTTCTGGGCCATTGAATTATAAATGGATCATTATGTAAAAGGTGCAAAGAAGCTATTTGGAATTTTATTCTTTTACACACAGTTTTAGACAAAAAATAATCTGTGAACCCATTTCGATGGTCCATATTAAGAAATCTACTTTTACAATGTAATGTTTATGATATATATATATATATATATATATATATATATATATATTGAAGCAACTTTTTGAAGGAACTTATCTTCTTTTAAGGGGTATGGGCTCTGTAGCAGCTCTCAAATTATAAATGGATCGCCCTATAAAAGTTCCTTGGTATTTTATTTCATTGTTTACGGTTTTTGAGAAAAAATACTCCTTGAATCAATTTTGATAGTCCATATTAAGAGAACTATTTACTTTTACAATGCAATTTGTATGATATTAAAGGTATTGCATGCATGATACGGGCGCTGTAATCGCTATCTAATTATAAATGATTCATATTAAGGAATCTACTTACTTTTACAATGTAACTTTATGGTATTATAGGCCCTATGTATAATATAGGCGTTATTACTCCTTCAAATTATAAATGTAAAAAAAAAAAAACAAAGTAGTTCTTTGGAATTTTATTCCCTTACTTGTCCACACCTGTGGAGTAACGGTCAGCGCGTCTGGCTGCGAAACCAGGTGGCCCGGGTTCGAATCCCGGTCGGGGCAAGTTACCTGGTTGAGGTTTTTTCCGGGGTTTTCCCTCAACCCAATACGAGCAAATGCTGGGTAACTTTCGGTGCTGGACCCCGGACTCATTTCACCGGCATTATCACCTTCATATCATTCAGACGCTAAATAACTTAGATGTTGATACAGCGTCGTAAAATAACCCAATAAAAAAATAAAAAAAATTCCCTTACTTGCAGTTTTCGAGAAAAAAAAGCTCTTTCAAACAATTTCGATGATCCATATGAAGGAAGCTATCTTCTTTCCGATATAATTTGTATGGCACTATATGTATAATGTGGACGCTATAACCGGTCTCAAATTATAAATGGATCATTCTGTGAAAGAAGTACTTTGAAATGTTATTCATTTAGTAGCGATTTTCGAGAAAAAATACTATTTAAATCAACTCGAGTTGCCCATATTAAAGAATCTATTTACATTTACGATGCAATATTAATGGTATTGTATGCTAAATATATAAGGATATATTGAAGAAATAATCTTAAAACATGTAGAATTTTTAGACTACAAAAGAAGGACTTTGGATATTCTTGACCACAATTATAAAATTTGGTAATGTTATGTCCTATCAGATTTTCATATTTTTTTTTTTGAAATGTAAATATAGTTTGAATTTGAGAATCGGGGGTTAGTCATAATGACTACGTCCGAAAATATAGGATTATTAATTATTTAGATATATTGAATATTCGAAGAACGGAGATTTGTCTGCAAAATTCGATTGATGCTTAGAGATTAGGCTACCAAAATTGTATTTCAAAATTCCTTCAGGAAGAGACCCAAAATAATTACTGACTACCATGCTACCAAGCCACTCGTCTTTACAATCCTAAATTTTACGCTTTACTTAAAAAATAGTCAAAACCATATTTTTCATTTTATTTTTATTTTATTCTCTGATGTTTAAGCAAAGGGTTGTCAAATTCTATTTCCAAATTGCATTAGAAAGTGCTCCAAAATAATTATTAATTGCCAAGGTGCTCCGCCATAATTCTTCATAATCCTAAACTTTATACTTTATTTCCCTTAAGTTACATTTTTTTTAAAGAGTCTACTCACAGTTCAGAAATTAACTGATGGATTTTACTACAATTTTGGATATTTGCTTAACTTTGTATCTGCTTCATTTCAATGTGAGACAAATCTTCATACCTGGTTTATTTTTCAATTAGCACAATAATTATTATTGCAAAGGAAAATTTAGTACATTTTTTGGCAAACTATTTTAAGAAGTCACATTAGCTAACCCAAATGCTATAGAAAATATTCTGACCAGCAATTATTTCACTGTATATGAAGTTAGAGCGAACAAATTTGATTTAGTTATCGTCTTTGTATTTTATAAAAATTTATACATTAGCAAATTGAAAATTACTAAAATCCTTTAAGTTATTCTTGCTCAAAACATTTGTTAAATTTTTATGTAAATTTTCATACGTGCTTCACATGTTCTTAAATACTTCATATTCATATTTCGTAATACTGTGGCAGAAAGTATGGGAGATATGAAAATTTTAGCAATGTATTGCACTTTCATTGACATCATCCCTTAAAATCCCTTCTTCTTTTCTATTCCAGATACTTAACAAGGTGTACGCTTTCTTCACAATCTTGAAACAGATGTTCGAGTAGAAAATCTTTACCTGATACGGCAGTGACGTAACTTCGTGATACAGCACTACAGTTATGTGGCTCTTCGTGGTATCGACACAATGAAGGGAACAATAATGTTATGTTTGCTGCTGATATTTTAATTTCTTTTGAGAATAATTATTATTATTCGTGACATTATTTCTACACCAGTCTTACAAGAGTACTATACACTATATTAAATTACATTATGTTATATAGTGCAATCGAGAAGTCTCTCCGAAGTGCTTGTATAGCCGAGAATCCACTAGGCAGAGAATTCAAGTGTATTTGCTAGGGAATGCAAGTGCCAGCACTGGCCCCTAAGCATATGATGGACTGGGGGTGTGACGTTGTCAAACCGGAATTAATGAGGGAGTGCCAACTTTCTACAAGGTTGTATCATAGTCTACTATACAGGGTGTTTAAAAAATACGGGGCATAATTTCAGGTATGTATTTCCCACATGTAGACAATCAATATAGTTCATTACAACATGTGTCCGGAAATGCTTTATTTCCGAGTTATGGCCTTCAAAACATTGAAATTCACCGGAACGTTTTTCTTTCCGCAGGTCGTTGCCGTCAAAGGAGATATTAAGAGGGCACTCTGACAGTTTATTCCGAGGCGAAGGTTACATTCAGTGTTGTGTAAGCGTTAGACTGTGCGACATGTATTCAAATCAAGATGGATAGGTAGAGGTGGCCCAATTGCTTGGCCTCCACGCTCACCTGATCTGAACCCTCTCGATTTGTACTTGTGGGGCCATTTAAAATCATTGGTTTATTCGTCTCTGGTGCCTGATTTGGAATCCCTTCGGAATCGAATTGTGGCATGTTCTGAGGACATACACAATACTCCTGGAGTTTGGGATCGTGTTCGTAGGTCAATGAGACATCGATGTGAGGTCCGTATTCAAACAGGAGGTGGACATTTCGAACATCTTCTGTAATGACAACGACATGCGGAAAGAAAAACGTTCCGGTGAATTTCAATGTTGTGAAGGCCATAACTCGGAAATGAAGCATTTCCGGACACATGTAATGAACTATTTTGATTGTCTACATGTGGGAAATACATACCTGAAATTATGCCCCGTATTTTTTAAACACCCTGTATACAGTCACGAAGCTTGAGTTTTGAGGGTGCTAGAAACAATAGACTGTGAGAGTACTATTTTGCATTGTCTGTAATGAGGCGATATTAGCGATCCTAGTGGTGAGCAACTACCTAATGTTTGCATATTTACTACGTATATACTAGACTGTATATACTAGACTGTGGTTGTATTCTAGGGTTACTAGAACTAATAGAGCTGCGGAGGGACTTTTCGATGGCACTGCATCATATCCTATTGTGGAATTTCTGATAGCTTCTTAGTGAATTCCGGTGTTCGGCAAGGAGAAGGAATATCCCTTCTACTTTTAAATAACATTTTGAGTTAAAAAATTCACTTCAGAAAGAAATCAAACTGTATTTCTGGTTGAGACAGCTATAAATTTAGTGTACTTATAATAAAGATAAAACTTCTACTCTTTTATTTTGAGTCGTTTATCTTGTGATTTAATTTCCATTTGTCAGACTGATATTTAAATTTTAGATTTTCACATTGTTAGTCAACTAAATTGAGTAGTAACACTTATTGATTATTTGAAGAATATATTATCTAAAGCCATTTATTGAATACGAAATTTAAGATATTGTAATTCATCCTTCCAAAGTGAAAAGTCCGGTATATACATGGGTCATGCAATCATTAGTGGCAACATTCGAATTAACAACAAAGAAAACATTTTTGGAACAGTCACATTGTTGCAGTGCTCAGAGTAATCTCCTCCAACATGGAGAACTCGCCTCCACACCTCAGGGAGACGACGGAGACTGCTCTACTGCTGCTATAATTACCTGTCTGGTTGTAAAGCGAACTCCTCTAAGTGGTAATTCTATTTTCGTGAAAAAGTTCAAAATCACATGGACTCGTACCTGGAGAATATAGAGGAAACTCCAGAATTTCCCAGTTCCATCTGCGAAGTAAATTAACCACAGGGGCACCTATATAAGAGCTAACACCATCATGTAGCACAATATGATGAGAATTCAGGAGATTTGGACGTTTACGGCGCACCACTGGTTGTAAATGGTGTTCCAGAAAGTAACTGTACTATGCACCATTCACACGATTTGCGACAGGAACTGAATGAGTGAGGATTCCGTCAAAATCATAAGCAACAACGGTGTTCTTCCAGCAGCGTTCTTACAGCGTTCACTTGCCGATTACAGTATGCCAGCTCCACGTTTTTTATGAACATCTTCACTCCCCTGCGAAATGGATGCGCCCACCTAGCCACGGTACAATATGGTGAAGTTTCTATACCAGAAACTTCCAGTAATGCTGTATGGCATTGTCGAGCATTTTTCCTTCTTGCAATCTGAATTTCAATTCAGCATCTTTGTTCATATTAAATATGAACAAAGATTTAGCAAATTTTGCTAAATATTTTAGAGCGCTACAGATAAGTTTACAAATTAAACTCACTACAAATACTGTACCTTATAAATGAGATTATTGTCTTCAAACTCACAGATAACACACAACAGACGCTCTTCTTTCTCATTGTTAAAAGTTTGCATCATTTACCGCCGATAGCGCCACATACAAACATTGTTGCCACTAATTATTATTGAATGACCATGTATTTTGCTTTTTAAAAATCTGTAATAATAATAATAATAAAAAATAATAATAATAATAATAATAATAATAATATGTGTATTAATCTTTTTGGGAGGTATCAGCAGGATTAATTACATCCTTCTATTACGAAAGAAAATAGGATAATCACAAAGCGTCTTATAGAATGCTATCTAAACCTCTGTTTGTCAGTAATTTAGGTATTTAGCTATTTATTACCGTTACATGTTAGATCTTTTAGTCTGTGTACATAATTTCTCAGCAAATTTTGATGTAATAGGATGTGACATACACCACTATAATACTACGTAGAAATCAAATGCAAATATGCCATATTTTAGATTAAACAAGACCCGTAATAGTTACATGTATCTAAGATCTATATTTTATAGGCGTAATAAGTTGTTGTCTGAAAATGTAACTCACGCAAATAGTAAACCTTTTAAAACTGGAGTGCATACACGGTTAGCGAAGCATCTTTTTATGCGATTGATGAATTTTTTAATTTTATTTCATGTAATATAAATATGTAATTTATTTTTAATAATGTACTATGCAGTTTTTTTAATATTAACATTGTTATTGCTTGTATAGTGCTTAAAGACAAATAAATGGTACTAAACAAATACTAACACATTGCACTACATTACGTCAAACTGTAATATATTATATTATTCTAACCTATACATTTCAAATTATACAATTTGTAATGTGCTATTACAGAGTTTCTGTAACCTAACCGATAAGCGCTGAAGAGTATTTTATTGCTCGTAGCTGTTATCAGTTGCCTTTACGCCTATCTCGATGTGTACACTGGGTATGAGCAAAATTGTATATTAAAATAAAACAGATCAGTTTAAAGAGAAAACTGTAATCATTACATTCCTTATGCAAAGGAATCTTGTTTCCCGCAGTATCTGGTAGTCAGTGCGAATGAGAATTGTTTTATGGTGCCATCACACTACCACCTAGCCGTACGAACTTTCCTGGACGACAATCTGCAGGGACAATGGATTGGACGAAGAGGGCCCATTGAGTTCCCCCCACGGTCGCCAGATCTAACTTGTGAGGAACTGTGAAACATCAAGTCTATCGACGTAAGCCGCGCACGCTGGAGGACCTTCGCCAGGAGATTACAGCGGCAAGTGCAGCGATCTCCATTGAAACATTGACCGACGTAGCTGCAGCGACCGCTCGTCGTTGCGTTATGTGTCTGGCCGCCAACGGCGAACATTTTGAACATCTAAAGTAACCATGTGCTTAACTGAAGACAGTACTGCATGTGTGATTAGTATTTAAATGTAAAACAAACATATAGTAAATAGTTTTCGTTACTTAAAGAATGCATACATTTTTGGCGGACTCTGTTTGCAAAGTAATGTACTGTAGAAATACTAATTTTCCATCACATCGTTTCAATTTGTCTAATTCTGTTATTTTACATTCCTTTCCACAACCGGTACTCTTTCTCAGTGATTTGGTGGTTTACACGGTACCATTAGATCCAAAATTTCCGAGTTAAAACCCAGTCAAGGGTGATGAAATCCACCAGGAGGGAAATAATGCCATGTCTCGTGTCGTAGATTTACAGCACATAAAAGAACCTTGTCTATGAAAGTGAACTCCAGGCAAAATATGCCTACCATTTACTGCCCAAAATGAACTTCGACTCCCCATCTCAGTTCAAAGAGTCGTTAAATAAAATATTATTATTACTTTTATTAGCTAACTACCACCAGAAAGCATCATTAAGTCTATAATTCACTAAATTTAAAAATGAATATAATAATAGAAGTGTTAATTTTAGTATTTTGAAGAAGACGAAAAATTTTCTAGACCTAATTCTCAGTTAGGTTTCTTGTTCTTAAGTATCTGACTTATCTTGGCTATAATTTAACGTTTTTTGGTGAAACAGACATATCTTTAAAAGTTTTAAAATGCAATAACATAATGGGAATAATGAACAAAATTACGAAGCCTTCCCTAGTATAGCGACACACAAGAATAGGTTTGTATAAAACCTTAGCTAGACTTGCACTATGTAATACCTTTTAATATTTAATGTATGTTTGTGTATGTACAACAAAATTCTAATAGCTTAATTGTATTTCCTTTAAAAATCACAAAAAACTAGGTTAACATTAGGTCTACAATAGAAAGTAATTTAAATTTATGGGATAATTAGATAGGTGTAAATTTAGGAAACTCATAGACTCACTTCATGTTTTTCTAAGTTTTCGAGGGTTGATTTCAAAATACATTTTGAGATCGCTGTTTCTAAGATTTCCATTTTTTCTCAGAGAGGAAGATTTGTAGAATGTGTCCATAAAAATGACATTTCAACAATCTAGAAAATGATGCAACTCTGTCAACACAAGCTATATGTGATCACAATACTTGTCATTAGAAAATTGTTCCTCATTAATATATCGGTGTTCGGTCCCTTAAGACTAATACTATTTGAGTATTTTCAAAATTGAAGTATTTATCCCTGTCATTAATGGAGCATCAAACATACTTATTTATTATATTGCGCATTATCAATTTTGTAGTTACGAATTTAACGCACGCGGGTGTTAAGAATCAAAATATTTATTTAGTAGCTGGAAGAAGGATAATTTAAGACAGTCATATAATTGAAAATTGAAAAAATTCAGGTGCTTGTATTTGTACTTCTTTATTCTCTTAGATTTCATTGCAGGATGATAATCTTTCGTTGTTTCGAACTAATAACGAATTAGTGTGACAGAATTTATAGATAATTATCATGTATCAATCATTAACCTAGCTTTAAGCTTACTGATTTCTTAGGTTGATTTGGATTTGATAATGAGAGAGAGAGAGATGCATGGACAATGGGAAGTACTGATATTAGAAGAATAACGGTGTGTGAAATGAAATTTATGAGAGCAACATTAGGATATGGTATGGTATGGTATGGTTTATTCTCACTCAAACCTTTGGTCCTGCTGGCCCTTCATAATATAGTATTTGGGCCAGCAGTCCCTTTCATATACTATTTACAACTTGCACACTACCCGATGTTAATGACCGACACCTCTTCATCATTTAATGTTTATCCACTATGTCTTTCATGTTCGTTCACCACACTTACTATATTTCTGCGTTTATTAACTATTTCTTCTAATCCTACCTTCTACTATTTCCTATTCCTAATAACAACATAACAATTACTTCTTCTACTCTGTCTTCTCACAGACCCAACTTATTTACATATCACTACAATCATTTTACTGTACTATAGTCTTAACTAAGCCTACCCTCTATTATTTGCTTTACCTCTATCTATATTACTTCCTTGTCCTACTGATACCTATCTAGTCTGGTCCTACGTTTAGCTCCTCTACTCTTCCTATCTTTACAGTACGTCCTACTCATTCCTACTAATTAAATAAACTCATCATGACCCTTCTCCTCATACTTAAACACTATTCACCCATATTCACTGCACCCTTAATTAATCCTTCATTCCACTGACACACCATTTCCTTAGATTGTATGCTGGTTTGTCCTTGCTGCTCCCCGCCCCATTTCCTCTATCTGCTCTATTTACCTTCTCTATACTTTAACTTCTTACCCCTAACCCCTCTTTCTTATCCCTGTCGTCTTTCTTTTGCAACTTAACCTTTCCCAGCTGTTGGCTCGCGTTGCCTTTATTTCTTTCGCTGACACCACACACGTCTACATTACCGCTCTTGTTCGTTTGACACATTACACTCTTGTTGTGACCTTGTGGTGACGTCACTACAGATTAACATTAGGATATAGTCGCTGGGCTGCAGTGACGTCGCCAGGACCAGAGCAAGGGGGGTGCGGATTGGGTGCGAGATTTAAAAATGGGGTGCGAGATTTAAAAATGGGGTGCGAGCTGTAAAAATGTGGTACATAAAAAATCCAAAATGTTCTTTCATGCACTTGCGCGCATACTATACATCTGTTTATTAATATTATTATTATTATTATTACGGTATTATTATTATTATTATTATTATTATTATTATTATTATTATTATTATTACTCATCACACTATGGGACGTAGTTGTTTTTTCACATCCAAGAAATTGTTTGTTTGTTTTTGTTCTTCAAAATAATTTATGCCTAGTATTTTGTTAATAAATTGCCCTTTGGGGTGCGGAAAGTGGTGCTCCGATTTTTTATGGGGTGCTTGCGCACCCTTTCGCACTCCCCTAGCGACGTCCCTGCTGGGCTCCAAATAAATGAGGATATCATGCAAGAACTAATTACAACCAGTCTCACAGTATACAGTACCTGGCCACATTATTATAATCACTCACATTTTTACTATACTTTACATATTACTTCCTCATTTGAACTCTGGTTTTCTTTCTTAAGCAGAATTCATATTACATATTTAATTTTTAAACAATATAAAGTAAAATTACAATTATGTATTTTTGTGCAAGATGGTGCACCTTGCCACACTGCTAGGAGAGTCAAAACGTTTCTGGCTTCCAAAAACATTCCACTTTTGCCATGGCCAGGAAACTCACCGGACTTGAATCCCATTGAGAACGTCTGGGTTCTCGTAAAAAGAGAGATGGCAAAAGAATTTATTACTACCAGAGTTCGACTTATTGAAAGGCTGATACATGTTTGGAATCACAACGAGAGGATCCAGGAAATAATACAGAAGTGTATTGAGGGCATGCCAAAGAGAATTGAAGCTGTAATTAAAGCCAAAAGAGGTCGTACGAAATACTGAAATTTCTGTAAAAATGAGGTGTGGTTGGTTGTTTATCAATATTTCTTGAATGAACATTGTTATAATTGTAATTTTACTTAATATTGTTTAAAAATTAAATATGTAATGTGAATTCTGCTTAAGAAAGGAAACCAGAGTTCAAATGAGGAAGTAATATGCAAAGTATAGTAAAAATGTGAGTGATTATAATAATGTGGCCAGGTACTGTATAATCAAGTACCAGCTGCAATGGAAAAACCATATCCAACGAATGAATCGGAATAGACTTTCAAGAGCCATGCTTCAATACCGTCCACCAGGGAAGAGATCCAAAAGAGGGGTGGACCGAGAATGACTCACTGAGACCGTAACAGGCTATGGGCATGCACTTATTTGAATGATGATGATGATGATGATGATGATGATGTATCAGAATGACCTTTTAATAGTATGAAAAGTTGTCAGCATTTCCAGTGATATAACGATAGTATAACAGACGTTATCCATAGTAAATTATATACAGGAAAATTAGAATATCCTGATGAAATAAAACCCAGCTTGACAGAACTCTTGTACATACAATCGCTATTTTTAACAGCCACTCAGTATAGATTTAATTAGAAAATGTAGGATTTTGTTTCCAATAACTTCTTTGTTTGCTGCTTTAATTTTGAGTATCTATGTTATACAAAACTCTTTCAATATTGATCTGAGAAGTTCACAAGTAACACAGAAGTTAGTTCGTGCTTCTGCCGATGGCTGTCGCTTGTCTTCTCGTTAAATTTCATGTAGGCTAAAAAGCGGTCGTGGCTACTTGGGTGTTACGCTACACATGCGCGACATGATCTGCAGCAAAACACCGGCAGTTACTATGGAAACGCGATCAACATAAATATGCAACGTGTTGAAAATATAAAGGGCAAAGATACTCCGAAGCGCGTAAAGTAGGTTTTAATTTGGCGCGTATATTTTAAGGCATTGTAAACGTAGCATAACCTTGGCAGCTTTTGTCTTTTAGTCGCTCATTAACGCTTTAAAACTATTTTTAATTTACCTTTTTCTTATTAATACAGCATAGCAAACAATAAAAATCGTTATAAAAATTTCGTTCATTTCATTCTAGAGTGTACGTTAGGGTGGCTCAGCCATATAGGTGGATTTTTATTTTTCGTAAAAATTTAAAGATGAGTCATTCCACGTCAAATCGCACAGCCATAAAACAAGACCTTCTCGGAAATGGTCCAATTTTTTTTTCATGAATTCCAGACATCAAATAAAGAGACCTGTATTGTTTTATTTTGACAATTATTAATTATTTGTGTAGTTATGACTATCTGAAATTACGCAAATTATGCGCGCACTGTTACATAAACTCACTTGGAACTCTGTGTCTACAAATGGTTTGGCGCATTTTAAAGACTAAATACAACACTTTTTTATTACTTTAGGCCTACCACTAATAAATTTAAAATTTGGCCTATTTTTTTAATCATTTCTTTTTCAAAGCATAATTACTATATTAAATATCCAAGTTAAAAATCTGAAAAAATATAGACTTGTTCGCTGATGTATTATCTGTAAACTACTACATCTAGAAATGTGGGATCTCCACACATACATTTGTAACAATTTATTTTCCCGAGGCATGCACGCGCTCGCGATTCCCAGCTAATGTACTACTTGCGGCCATAGATAGACTAGAAGGCTGTCCGCGGAAATTTTTACGAAATCCCCCGTTCCATGTAATATCTGATCTCGCAACACTACGAAAGAAATGCATTCATTCATCAAATGATCAATACCTTAAGGAACAGTAAATATCTAAAGTTATCCTATTATTGTCAGAACAGCTAAAAGGTGAGCCCTTCACAATGCTGTATGTTTATATTGTAATATAGCGAAGTGTTTAAAGATAGCAAGGCTGGGTAAGGAAGTAAACTTTATGGCAGTAAACAGATGGCAGGAGACAAAATATAGAAGAGAAAAATAATCAGTCAGGGTTTGAATTTCACGGAGGACGTGACTTCTATACAATATCAGTGACGGTAAAGAACACGTAATATATAACAAGTGTTTAAATCCATTTGACCTTTCTAATCACGCTTTTAAAAAGAAAAGAACACTAAGACGCATAAGTCGCGATTTATTGATAAAGCTCAATTTAAAGGAGTCTTTGAATGTGCGAATATGTGATTCGTTCCGTAAAAAAATCTATCAACTTCCAGATAGGTCAGATGGAATTATATGTGAAGCCGGTAGTTCTTGTGATATTAATAAACATAAATAAAATAAAAGTGCGGGCAGAGAGAGTCATCCCAGTTCTTCTTCTAGCCGATCTATGGATACAGAGCTAGAAATCACCAATACTGAGGAATTAAACAAGAGTTTGATGTCAATAGAATCCCCTATCAAGAAAAGGAAACTACAACGAAAACGATACCCCCGTGAAAAGTTTAAAAAAATAAAAGGCTTCCAAGCAAGTAAAGTTTTTCATGTAGAAGATGCATCGTCATCCCTTCAAAAGTCGCCATATTTTATTTTTGACAGAATGCAAAGAAAATGTACAACCTGAAAATTACATAGTTAGGCCTATTGCAGACTTTTATGAAAATTATTCATTTGTAATACAAGATTGAGTAGAAGGTGTGCATTGGAACAAATGCCAAGACACAATACATCCTTTCGTAGTATATTTCAAAGAAGATACAGAAATTCGTCACAAAAATATTGTCGTCATCTCAGAAAGCATGAAACATGACACCGTTTCCTTTCATTGTTTTCAATCCGAAGCAATCAACTTCTTAAAGCAAGAATTCAACGATATGAAAAAAAATTAATTTACTTTTCCGATGGATCAAGTTAACAATACACAAACAAAAAGAATTTTAAAAATAATTGCTTACATGAAGACGATTATGGATTTTTTTAGTAGGTTATTTTACGACGCTTTATCAACATCTGAGGTTATTTAGCGTCCGAATGAAATGAAGGTGATAATGCCGGTGAAATGAATCCGGGGTCCAACACCGAAAGTTACCCAGCATTTGCTCATATTGGGTTGAGGGAAAACCCCGGAAAAAACCTCAACCAGGTAACTTGCCCCGACCGAGAATCGAACCCGGGCCACCTGGTTTTGTGGCCAGACGTGCTAACCGTTACTCCACAGGTGTGGACACGATTATGGAATTAGTGCTGAATGACACTAGGTACTTTGCAACGTCGCATGGTAAAGGTCCATGTGGTGGCATTGGAGGAACTGTTAAAAGACTTGCCACGAGAGCAGCCTATACAAGATCCTATAAACTAACATAAACAAAAAAAAAAACTCTTTTATTGGACACAAAAACATTTATAAAGTGTCATTTATATTTTGTCCATTGAATAAGCACAAAAACCACACTGAAAATTTGCAGGCCAGATACCACAATCTAAAACCAATAACTGGTACATCAATATTACATTCTTTCATTCCGTTGTCAAAAACTGAAGATTTAGGCCTAGTAAAACAATTTTCTTTCAAGAATGAAGGTAGGCGAATGAAAATTTAAAGTGTAGTGTGAATGAAAACAAACATTTAAAAAGCATAATGTACAAATATTTGAGGATAACATAATAAGTAAATTAGCAGTGTTTTCTCGATGACTTGATCCCTACTGTGTGTAATCTTGCAACGTTCAGTCGATCATCCAGCGCCGATAAACCTCCCAGCGCGCTTTAATGCTTCCCCTCCACTGCTGCTGCACCGACCGCTACACATTGCATCGTAAGTAATTAAATTTCCATTAAACTATTGGAGATCCCATTGTGATTTTTTCTTGAATTATTAAGAATACTTCAGTGCACCTAGTAGGCATTTTTTTAGATTTTTAATACGGCTATTTCACATTGACATCTAACTTTTAAAAATTTAATCATAAAAAATATTTGTAATAATTATATTAAAATTAGTTAGTAAATATTTAACAAAAGACAGTACTTTAAGCTTTTAAATGCATTTTTCAAAAAAAATTTAACATAAATATCCTCGGAAATATGACGCTTTAAATGTTGCATTGTGCGACATTTTTAACGAATTTTAACATGCAATATTTTAAAAACATGTGGACTTAGAAGGAAATAAAAGTACACTTATTGGTTTATTAAACGCATAGAGTTGGTAAAACTATATAAACGCAATCAGAAATATGAAGGTCAAAATTTGTATAATTTTGTCCGATTTGACGTGGAATGACTCAGATATCCCCTAAAATTGTTACACATACTGAGAAAATAATTAATGGGAGGGATTGGGTAATAAGAATGTATCTAAACGTTGCCGTAAAATCAAAAAGTCAAACCATCATTCACGATGGGAACATAACATAATCGCAAAGATACTTGATAACCATGGAAACACAACAACGACGTCATTTCGTCATATTCTTTTGTATCATGGCTAACGAGAAAGACAGGCTTCGGCACGAATTGGAGTCACGTGATTATCATGGTCTAGTCATGACCATCTTGACAGTCGCCTAATATAAATACATATTCTAAGTTCTAAAAAAACAAAGGAATTGCTATATAAAACTCATGTTAAACATGTACAGGGTCATCATTTTATTTCTACTTCAATTTTTATTGTACCTGAGTTTTTGAATGTACTTCACTCCCACCTCTTCTACTAATGAAGTTCCAACTGTCCTCCACACAGATCCAAGACCGCACATAGTAAACAGCAGCCTACTGAGTTAGTGAGTATAGTACGTTCCAGAAATATGTTCACGTTTTCCAGTGACGAAAGAGCTTTCAATATTGAATAATATTTTCGCACAGATACTGTTGTCCGTTTGCCTACGTCGCATCCCGATTTCCCCCAACCGCTTCTCCTCGCTCCTCTGTAAGGCTAGGCTGTCTTCGCTCTTTTCTGAAAACATTAATTTCTGTTAGGAATTGGACGTCTACATAATATTACACAACAGTTTAAAATAACTTAAATAAAAGGGCCTCGTTAAGTAATTAACTGTAATGTGATTTTCCTCCTTTCTACTAACCTGCGATAAAACCACTTGGACGGACAGTAGATAGCATGTCTGAGTAATTTTATCTTTTCGGGTCGGGCAGAAGTGAAGATTGAATTTACAGTACGTAAGGCTACTCTTTTATAGAATAGGTACAGGATTATTTCAACATGAGTTACTAGTACGACAGACGAAATTGATAATTAGAATTAAGTGCAATAGTCTATAGTGCGATAATATGCACAAAAGAACTGAAGCCCGTATCGAAATGAACGGCCACCATTTTCAAAAATGTGTTTAAATACCCACAGTATGATTATTTTTAAATTTAACTTCATTCTCTATATTGTACGCTAATGTGCTGTAGACAGTATAATGTACACTGCATAATGAATACATCCGAACGGATAGCTCAATTCATGAGTAAAAACACTTATTGTTAATACTGTACTGTATTTTCATTAAACAAAAACCTAATGAAAATTATGAAACTCAAAATTGCGATATTTCCTAGTTTACGTAAATGGATGAACTACTTTTCTTCCCTCCTATACCAAGTAAAGTGATTTGTTTGTATTTTATGCCAGTATCATCGAACTCCAGTCGTGGAAGGGGGTAGCAAATGATGTTTCCGGTTTTAAATCGTTAATTTAAAGATATAGCCAGTTAATATTAAAAATGTTAGTAAAAATAAAATGATGTCCCTGTATTTATATATAAACTTGTTCAATGTTGGCCATGTTGTGACCAGTAGCGGCTGGTGGTCAAAATAATGAGTGTGCTACAATCTCTATATCGGCCTACTGTAGAGGCCTACACTTATGTATTTATCATAATTTGGAGTCTCGTCTAGTGATAAAATATGAAGTCCATACGACGTTCTTTCGTACTGCAGAACTTGTCATTTGGTGTTAAACCCCTCCATCTTGGACATCACACTCTTTTCTATTGACAGTATTGCAAGAGCAGTGAGACGATCCTGGGACATAGTGTTCCTTAAAAACGTTTTTATGCGTTTCAAGGAAGAAAAACATATTTCTGGCTCAGCAGTGGTCATTGGTGTTGTAACCAAAATATTTAACAACTTCGATACTTCACAGAATGGATCCTGTAAATTGCTGGATACTATGTATTGTGACAATTGAACAGCCATTTATATTTCGGAAGTCAGGTCTTCCGTATAGAAATCCAACTTGTATCTGGAACACTCTTTTGTTCAGTATAGTATAGCTGTTGACAGCAACTTGAACTGGTAGATGGCAGCAGCAGTCGGACACTTGAATTACCAAGTACATTGTACATAGTTCCGAATTCTTCCACAAACAAGCATTCTTTCGTTACGCTTTACTTTTGCAATCTCCAAGCTGTGTTGTGCTGAAGCTGACTACAGCACTTTCCCGCGTAAAAATAGCCAATCAGAGCAGTGATTTCAGCTTCGCACATGCGCATAACTGTCTACATTTTTCATGTGGAGCTTTGAGTAGCACAACGAACCCCCTCAGGCACCAAAGAAGGCACGAAGACTAAACACTTTATAACGCGTCATGAACATATGCCACGGGAAATTGTCAAATGACAGATCAAATACTATGGCGGTATTACAACTACATTATTTGAGCCAAAATTATCATTGTGCTGTAGCACTGTAGCACATAAGCACGGGCCGCCCCTGGTTGTGACTAAAAACGTGACTTCGCGTTGTAGCCTGTCTTTCTTGTTAGCCACGCTGTTGTATACTTTAGAGCTATATGATTGTGTGTCGTTTTAAATTCACATAAGCATAAAGTAACATGAAAGTTTACATTTTGTAAACTTTCATGTTAACGTCTAACTGTAATGTTAATACCAGTGTTTATGTAAATCATTTTGAATGATCCCAAATGATCCCATTTGGTAATCTGACTGTGTTAATGTTACTTTTATGTTTTATTTTCATTGTGAATGGGCCTTAACATTATGAAATGTGTGGCCAAAACACTGCGTGACAAAAATATAATGTGTGACCAAAACACCGTGTGATAAAAAAAAATATATCAAAATGAATATAAGTTATACAAGGCCATAATGCAATATCACTGACCATTTTGTGACGCAGTGTAGCGTCTGAGAATAGATTGGCTGCCTCGTGAAGCATGATATAACTTTATGTGCTTGTAATTTTATTTCTGAAAGGTAGAGAATTATTAATATGAGTCTCAAACAGCTTAACTATATTTGCATGCATAATACACTTTTCTTTATTTGCGTTCAGCTTACAAGAAATTCTTGAAATACACTTACAAGAGACGCTTGAATGCTGTATTTACATTAATAAGCTACATTCCTTCCCTTTCCTGACATCTCACTTTAACTCTCATCTTTTTTATATTCTATTTCTGTCGTTCTTCTTTTCTCTGAAAATTTTTATCTCTAATTATTTTTCCCAATCCTTATATCATTTTTGATTCTCACGTTCTCTCTTCTCGCTGTTTCTTCTATCATATTTTCATCCATTCTACTCCTATTCACTATTTCTTTCTTTCCTCCCACTTCTATTTTCCTCTACTTCAGTTTTTTCGTACTGTAGATCTGTGATTATATAAAACAATGAATTGTTCCTAGGTTTAATGTCAGTTAAAAACGAGAATCATGACTGCATACAGCACTATCTCCCGCTCACTTCATTTTCCTTTCAAGTTTCTGTCTAGCGTAGAGAAAATTAATATAAAGGGTTTTTGTGTTGGATCTAAATCCTTTTTTATGGCGTAAAGTCAACCACTATTGTTACATTTTAATCCAGTGCTCCTTAGATTTATGCTGAAAGGAAATAAGTAGATCATACCTCTTAAGACATTATCTGGAAAGCGTGCTACCTCTTCGTTCTCAGATTATATCTAACTCTCTCCGTCTCTCATCGATCCTTTCTTTCCTCTCCCACATTTCTTCTTTTTCTGTCTGTCTTCCATCGTTTACTCATTTCCTTTCTCCCTTCTCTATACGCCCTTTCCTTCTTTTCGTAACTACTTTTTGCTTCCGTATTTCTTCTCTTCTTTCCTCTATCTTATTATCTTTCCTTCCTTATTCCATAATTTTTTCTTTACCTCTTCACTTTCCTCATATGTTTATTCTTTCCTCTTTTCCTTCTATCCTCTTTTTCTTCTGCCTTTCATATCATCTTTCTAATTCTCCTGTCTATGCCAAATTCCTCTTAACCTTTATTCCAGTTCTTTCGCCTTTCTTTCTTCTATCAAATTTTCTTCTCAGTGCTCTATCATTCACTTATTCACTAAACTCATTTACTCACTGTCTCTCCTCACTCGTTCACTAAACTTAGTCATGAACTATACTAGTTGACTCATTTCACTCACATCACTCACTCATTCACATATCTCACTCACTCATTCACTCATCTCATTTCACTCTTCAGTCACTCATCTCACTCATTCACACATCTCACTCACTCATTCACTCATCTTATTTCACTCTTCAGTCACTCATCTCACTCATTAACATATCTCACTCACTCATTCACTCATCTCATTTCACTCTTCAGTCACTCATCTCACTCATTCACATATCTCACCCACTCATTCACTCATCTCATTTCACTCTTCAGTCACTCATCTCACTCATTCACATATCTCACTCACTCATTCACTCATCTCATTTCACTCTTCAGTCACTCATCTCACTCATTCACATATTTCACCCACTCATTCACTCATCTCATTTCACTCTTCAGTCACTCATCTCACTCATTCACATATCTCACCCACTCATTCATTCATCTCATTTCACTCTTCAGTCACCCATCTCACTCATTCACATATCTCACTCACTCATTCACTCATCTCATTTCACTCTTCAGTCACTCATCTCACTCATTCACATATTTCACTCACTCATTCACTCATCTCATCTCACTCTTCAGTCACTCATCTCACTCATTCACATATCTCACTCACTCATTCACTCATCTCATCTCACTCTTCAGTCATCTCACTCATTCACATATCTCATTCACTCATTTACGCATCTCATTTCACTCTTCAGTCACTCGTCTCACTCATTCACATCTCTCTCTCATTCACTCATCTCATTTCACTCCTCAGTCACTCATCTCACTCATTCACATATCTCAGTCACTCACTCACTCATCTCATTTCACTCTTCAGTCACTCATCTCACTCATTCACATATATCACTCGTTCATTCACTCATTTCATCTCACTTTTCAGTCATTCATATCACTAATTCACATATTTCATTCATTCATTCACTCACCACTCGTCACTCATCTCACTCACTCACTCACTCATCCACTTTTCTCTCTCAATCACTCATCTCATCTCATCTCACTGATTCACTCACTCAGCAAATTCATTCATTCACTCAACTCACTCATCAGTCACTCATCTCACTCATTCACATATTATATCACTCACTCATTCACACATTTCATCTCACTCTTCAGTCTCTCATCTCACTAATTCACATATCTCATTAATTCATTCACTCACCTCACTCATCACTCACTCGTCACTCATCTCACTCACTCACTCATCCACTTTTCTCTCTCATTTACTCATCTCATCTCACCTCACTCATCAGTCACTCATCTCACTCATTCACTCACTCAGCCAATTCATCCATTCACTCAACTCACTCATCAGTCACTCATCTCACTTACACATTCACTCACTCATTCCAATCATCACTCACTCATCTCACTGATTCATCCATTCACCTCACTCAGTCACCTCATCTCACTCACTCATTCACTAATCTCATTTTATCTCACTCTCACTCACCCATTCACTTATATCGCTCATTCATTCACTAATCATCTCATCTCACTCACCTCACTCATCACTCGTCTCACTTACTCATTCCCTCACCTCACTAATTCACTTACTTCATTTATTAATCTTCTCACATCTCATCTCATCTCATCTCATCTCATCTCATCTCATCTCATCTCATCTCATCTCATCTTATGCATCATTCACTTATCTCACTCATTAACTCAACACACTCATTCACTCATCTCATTCAATCACTCACCTCATTCATTCACTCACTCATTCATCTAATTCATCAATAATTCACTCACCTCATTTATTCACTCAGTCATTCACTCATATCAGTTACTCATTCACTCATCTCACACATTTACCTACCTCACTCACTCATCTCATTCATCAATAATTCACTGACCTCATACACTCATTCACTCATTTCATTCATTCAGGCACCTAACCTATTCATTCATTCACTCACTTATTCATTACACTTGCCTATTCACTCAGTTACTCACCTCGTTCACTCACTTCCCGGTTTTTGTCTCTTCTCTTTTCTTTATCTCTCTATCACTTCTTGTCTTTATTTCTAACTCTGTTCTGTATTCGTTATTCTGTCCCCGTGCATATTCGCTCCAGACACGTTTCAGGATGTGTTAAGGTTGTACAATTGTTTAAACGGGGAATGTGGGGCAGCAGAGGACTGTGTTAATTAAATTTGCGGTATGTGGACTCCACTATCCCCAAGGTAAGAGCCGCTTACAAATCCAGACTTATAATAGACGGTCAATGCGACAATGGACTAAGCTTGTGGGAGAACGCTTGGATGTGCAATGCGTTCCTAACCTCAGCCTGAATTGGGGCATTAGTTACTTCAACGCATTAAACGGGTGTATTTTAGCCTATTCCACTGATCACACGTCGTACAGTCGGTGCCTGTAATTCTGAAAACGCTTTAGTTAACAAGCATCACTTCATTGTTTCTCTAGTCATAATATGTTTCTTTGAGATGTACAAAGCGTTCTTGAGTATTTTTTCTTTTTTCTGGGTGGAGACTGACCTACTTCTAATTTCTTGATGTCCTGATGTATCCTTGCAGTCTCCTCCTGTAGCAACAGAAGGATATGTTAAAGGGAGGGATGTGGTTTGCCCATTAAAGTAGTGAGACGTCTATGCCACGCTTCGCAAGCATTTGTTGTTCTGGGCAGGTTTTCCCTGGTACGAATGTAACAATTCAGTGTAAGGTAAGTGTCCCTGATATGGCCATGCTAAGATATGAGAATTTTTCTAGCCGCCATTTTGAAATAAAATGTAAACCACTTTTTTCTTACTCGTTCTCAGTCTAATGACCTTTCTTAAAACAATTTCCTTTCCCCATAAAAATAGCTTTACTTGTCCAAAATGTCCCAAATTCCAAAAGTCTACCTAGTGACCATATCAGGGACATGTGCACATGATATGGCCACCCTCGTTCCATGTTCTACAAATCGTGATTGTTTTCAGTTTGATAGCGCAGTTGTGTTAAAATTAAATAATTTTGGTGTAAAATGAATAAAAATGACACTTAATAAACTTTTTTATAATTCAAAAGTGTAGTCAAAACAGGTTTTTCCATTAAAAAAATTAAGTTGTTTTTCTTAAAATACAAAATTTTTGCGTAATCCCAGCTATAAGGCATGTAAATTTGTCAGGTGAAAAAATAAAAGTGAAATGAAATTGATATGGTCATGGTGCATATGATATGGCCATGTCAGGAGCAGGTAAGCTTTCACGAAAATCGTTTGATAATGAACAACTTGTTAAAGATACGCTATCAACGACAACACCAATCAACAGAACATTAAAAACTGAATGGAGTACGATGGTTTTCATGAAACAAGTCTTTGAAATACATGCATAAAACAAAGGAGACTTACCAGAGAAAAATAAGAAGAGGTCACATGAAAACTGCAAAACAACAACTGACGCCATATTGCTCAACCTGACTGGATGGAAAACGATCAAGTGACATACCAGGATGCCCTTTCACTGGATGCTGCTGCAATTTAGCGGATTTTTTGGTTAATTAACTCACAATAGGAGGGTGGCCATATCAGGAACATGGCCATAACAGGAGCACCCACCTTATTTGGAGGAAACATGGATGCTTCCTACCTCTGCCACGTCTACGAACCATGACATAAATTATCCTCAAAGTATTCGAAGATTGGGGTTAGCTCATCCGTAACACTTTATATAGGGCCTAGGTATCATCAAGGGAAGCGACACGAAGGGGGAAAATTGTGAAGGCGAATAGTGATGAGGAAATTAAATTGGTGACAAAATATGGTGGAGACAAAAGTGAATCGATGACAAACTGTTGCAGTGGCAAAATGTAATAGCCCTATGTGACGAAATCACCGGGTGATGAAAAATCGGTGACGAAAATTCCGGATCCCCATCAAAACAAAGATGAGAAATCTCATTGAACTTCAAAGTAATATCATTAGGCCTATGTTGTCTATTTTGAAATTCTTAAATTAGTTGAACCTAAATGTTTCACATCTGCTGCTTTACTACACAGTATAAATTATGGTCAACGTCTATATAATTCGATAATAAAATTTCATCCTGAATTGACTACTTTAAGCAATGAAATTTTCAGATACAGAATTAAAAAAATATATATGACAGACTTCCCTGTATTATATTATGTACCATGTATTGTAAAACAAGTTTATTTCTATCCTAAGTATATTTTTTCTATCTTATCTTTGTTACTATATCAACATAACCTGTACTAATTATACTACTAATAATAAGTTATTAGCCTATTAATCTATCATCAATCTCAACATCGTCTCTTTTTACACTCAGTTATTACTAATATTATTATTACTAACTTTATTATTATCATCTTTATGTGACTTTTTTCTTAAGTATTTTGTCTACAAAGTATGTGTATCTATGTAACGGAACTGTCCCCGAACACGAGCTTTGCCCTTTCGGGGTATTTTAATGTAACGTTTTTATGTACATGTTATTATTAAATAAAATCTAAATCTAAATGTGTGTATCAAATACACAGTCCAGATTCGAGAGATACTTACTTTCTGAAAAACAGGCAAATATTTCGCATTAATAACATGACTTTTTTTTTTCTTTTGTGTACAGCTACTGAAAGTTTTTTTTTTTTTTTTTGTTATATTGAATGTTATTTATGCTTGTGAACACATAGTGAGTGTCTGTTATTTAATTTGTGAATCATCTCGTGGCCACCCTCAGTTCTTTACACGATCCCCAGTTTGGGAACCACTGCTCCAAACTGAAGTGATTTGATAATATGAAGCCTTTATTATGTGACGGGTAATTTGGCATGGCTAACCAAGCCTGTGAGGTCCACGTATGATTAAATGAGAGGTCACTAGTTTGCAATAAATTATTGTTAGGGTAAAAATAAAAACACACATTCTGTAACCTTTACAAAATTTCTGATAATTTATGGCTAACCCGATGTATGTTTCACTACTATTGAATGTATAGTTTGCTGTTGCAGGATTTAGCAGTGTTTCTACTCATACAAAATACATGAATGTTATTTCGCTTGGGAAAAACGACGGAAAGTCTTATGTAAACATCTGTATTTACTGAATAAATTGATTTATATTTAACAAGTAAAGATTTATGTGAAGCAATTTCAATTCTGTATGTATACATGTTGTTGACACAATTCCGGTGGTGATCAAAGCTATAAGGTCAGTGAACACGGTTACGAACTACGAGTTGAACTTTATGAAAACTACTGATAACTTATCGAGCTCTTTAATATTAAATTGCATCATCAGATATCCGGATTGAAATACGAGAGATATCAGTAGTAGTAGTAGTAGTAGTAGTAGTAGTAGTAGTAGTAGTAGTAGCAGCAACAGTAGCAGCAGTAGCAGCAGCAGCAGCAGCAGTAGCAGTAGCAGTAGCAGTAGCAGTAGCAGTAGCAGTAGTAGTAGTAGTAGTAGTAGTAGTAGTAGTAGTAGAGTAACGGTTACATATCGATCTACTGTATATAGAGAACTTCAACTTCTTTTTCCTTACCTTCCTCCCGAGGGGTACTTTTATGACCACATTCCAAATTTTTATTACTACTCAGTCACGTTCACAATGTTTTATTTATTTATTTATTTATTTATTTATTTATTTATTTATTTTTACTAAATGTAGCCTACATAGGCCAAATAGAAATGATCGGGACGAAATTGAAATACAAACTGTTGAGCTATTTACACCCAAACCCACACTTCCAGAAGTTGAAATTGCGATAGAAAACCTGAAAAAGTAGAAGTCTCCAGGTATCGATCATATTACAGCAGAATTAATACAAGAGAGTGGAAGTGCATTATCTAGAGAAATTTATAAACTTGTACTTGCTATTTGGGAAATGGAAATTTTACCAGAACAATGAAAGGAATCCATAATTGTACCTATTTTTAAGAAGGGGGACAAGACTAACTGTGGTAACATTCGAGGAATAGCACTTTTGTAGACGTCGTACGAAATTTTGTCCAATATTATTTTGAGAAGATTAACT
Source organism: Periplaneta americana (assembly GCF_040183065.1). Lineage (NCBI taxonomy): Eukaryota > Metazoa > Arthropoda > Insecta > Blattodea > Blattidae > Periplaneta > Periplaneta americana. Next base: position 48,618,956 of record NC_091130.1, read on the forward strand.
CCTTACCTAGATGACCTAATAGCGGATCATCAGTGCGGTTTTAGGCTTAAAAGATCGATTACTGATCAGATTTTTTGTATTCGACAGATAATGGAGAAAAAATGGGAGTATAAGGGTACAGTACCTCAGTTATTCATAGATTTCAAAAATTCATATGACACGGTTAACAGAGAAGTTTTATATGATATTCTTATTGAATCTGGTATTCCCAAGAAACCAGACGTTTGAGAGGGCAGGGCATGTAGCACGTATGGGCGAATACAGAAATGCATATAGAGTGTTAGTTGGGAGACCGGAGGAAAAGAGACCTTTGGGGAGGCCGAGACGTAGATGGGAGGATAATATTAAAATGGATTTGAGGGAACTGGGATATGATGCTAGAGAGTAGATTAATCTTGCACAGAATAGGGACCGATGGCGGGCTTATGTGAGGGCGGCAATGAACCTTTGGGTTCCTTAAAAGCCATTTGTAAGTAAGTATTTATTTATTTATTTACTTACTTATTTATTTATTTATTTATTTTTATTTAATTGTTACTTGTCTATAACAGGGCAAAGCCCCAATTATAATAGACGCAACAAATAGTTATTTAGAACATAAAAAAATGGAGACAAGAACATAAAAATAAATAAAAACAGATATCAATGCAAGATCATTAATTCATTCATAATGTTCTGCCCAAAGGCAGGTCTTTCACTGCAAACCCAGAATTCTCCAGTCTTTCCTATATTCTCCGTTCCTCTTTGTCTCCGCATATGATCCATATATGGATACTTATATATAAGTACATTGAATTTGTTTCGGAAACTGGAGAAAGTGTTAGGTCAGCAGTATAAGAAGATTTGAAATATACGGGCGCGGTTAACAATGACAGTTAAATCGAAGTCTTAAAGTAAATAATTATGAAAAAATTGAATTGATTGAAATGTTAGCCTGTCATCTTTTTTACCTATTGAAAAAGAAATATCTGTGTGTGTAGACCATACTGCAAACAAACTCTTCTATAGTAAAGGAAAAAATAACTGTGAAAATAAGAATTCCGATAGGTTAAAGTGTGTTTCACGGAGAAATATTCATCCTTCTGTTGACTGGCTTCATGTGGTTTACAAATTTGAAAAGTATTTTGAGGAATAGCATGGGACTACATTAAACAAGTTAAAAAACGTAGCACAAACATCTGCTAATATACTGAACGAAAATATCTCTAGTAGGCCTATAGATCCAGGGTGCGAATTAACGGGGGAGGGGCGGTTTGGGGGGATTTCCCCCTGTTGGAAAGTTATTCCCTTCTCATAAATTCATACTAACATCCCTGTCATGGATAACTTCTATCCCTCCCTCACAAAATACAATTGTTTTAATACGAGTATATGTACTTAACAAAGTATAAAGCAAGAAAATAATAATAATATTGATGTATTATCATCACCGGCAAGCTGATAATCAATAACTCAGGAATTACACATCTTATCTTAAGCCTGTTCACGGATATAATTATTATTATGATCAAGATGCAAGGCAAGCAACTCAGTGCGACCAAGCTTTGAGCCGTATCGAATGAGGATAATAATAATTTTATGTAAGTTATGGTATTCTCTATCTAGGATTCATTTCCCCCCCCCCCATCAGAAATCTTAATTCGCACCTGTATAGATCCATATGTTATTGAATGATACTTTAGAACTCGATCATCATGAAAGCTCTCAACAAACGCCGACAAGGACAGAAAAGTAAATTGTCTACAACTAGCAGTAAAACAACGAAGAAAATTAAGAAAATCGTCAACTATGTAATGTGAGCACAATAACATAATATTCTTCTTAGAGAGTCATTCTGTATTATTTTCATATCCTCATTGTGAAGAATGAAGCAGTAATTAGGAGAGGGAGAGACCGATTTATTAGCGAAATGATATCTCCATATTTTTGTAGTATGTATTCGCGGGGATGTTCTGGCGACTTGGTTAGAATTAGCTTCCCACACAGGTGTTTCGTCACTTGTCAGCACCGGACAGATTTATGACCACCTTGAGCGGGGTTTCGTATATAGACACTCGGCGATGCGTAAAATCCTAAAGTTGGACTGGACCCGTGGGAAAAATACTGCCAAGCTTGGGTTTTCCAAAGAACGGGGTTCTCCAAGATCTTCGAACTAATTTGATGTTGTGGAAAATCCAAAGTCTAAATTTAGAGATGACGTATTTCGCGCCCAATAAGGAGAGATCTTGGTTTAGCTTATGAGGTCACTTTGGACCAATAGAGAATAGATTTTAGGCCGGTTAAGTGACGTAGTTTTTAACCAATAGGATAGTTAGTTTTAGCGTAGGATAGGTTTTTATAAATAAGGGTGACGGGGAGCGGAGATGGATCACAACATCTCATCGTGTCGGCGGCCCTACATACAGGGCACAATCACTACTCCTTTTCGTGTCGACGGCCCTACATACAGGGTAGAATAACTACTTCGTTTCGTGTCGACAGGATAACTACTTTTCTTCGTGTAGACATCGCGACATCTTTCTTTCGTGTCGGCGGCCCAACTTAATAGTCTTTCTTCCGGCGAAGACTCGATAGATAGAACTTTGTCATCGGCGAGACCACTCGTCAACGTTTAGGAGCTTCGATCATAGTGTACTGGACAGAGTATTGAATTTGTAGTATCGGATAGAGCTTATTCAGAGCCGCCATAGAGTCGATACAGAAGTGCGACCAACGATTGAATTATAAGTCAGCCGGAAATACATACTCTAGGGTTTACCAAGTGAATACGACAATAAACTTATAGTTTTGGAGTTTACACTGCCTTTTATATAAGTAGCCGGCTTGGTATTATTCCCGACATCATCCTATACCACAACAGTACCTCGGCTACCCTGAGTGAATCTCACGCAACACCGAGACGCACCCACCCACAAATGGTCTCCAACGTGGGGCCACAATAACCACCCACCCTCAAGAAATAAGTATTTTAACAATTTATAAAGAGCCCACAAAAATTTAAAAATTGTCTGGGATCACAATGGTCTTTTTATGAGTGCCATAAATATCTTCGGTGCATTGTTTCCGTACTTCGAGGCATGTTACAAGTCCCAGCCTTGACGGCAGATGACGTCACGAGTGGTGTGGGGTGTTTCTGTTGGCCAGTACCTCCTATTCTATTTTCCTTGGATCAGACGACAATTTTATTATGAATCGACCTAAGAAATCTTTTTCGTAACGTTGAAACAGCTCCACCCATCTCGGGTTCATACTAGTGTCGTGCAATGTTCGAACATGAGAGGGGATGTCAAGATACTAGAAACTTCGCGCTACTCTATAGGCATCCCAACAGTACGTGGAAGTGAAGCATGTAAACTAAAATAATTGAGTCCATTGAAAACCGGTAAGAGGCCTTATGTTCGGTTCATATTTGCCGAGTCTCTGAACTGAAGCTTCCTTTGCGTTTGTTCAACATTTCCCTTTCCTCACATATATTCGGTGCCATTCTCTTTAGTTGCTATTTTCCCTGCGCCTTTATCCTTTACCTGCATAAGGATATCAGACATATATCTTGTGAAGTTCCGCATAATAATGAGTATAGATTATTTTTCTTGTTATTAATATGACTAAACATTCGCACAATTATACATATAAATAAATCAAACAAAATATATTTAAAAAAGTAGTATATGTTCAAAGTACAGACTAGTACGTGCAATGTTCAAACATGAGAAAGGGAACCAAAACATTGCAAACTTCGTCTTATTCCATATGGAAAAACTAATAGCAAGGTTTATTCTAAAACATGAAGGGGTGGGAGTGGAGGACAGCCAATATTTTTATAACAAAGTGGAACAAATACGACAGGCCTTCTTCTGCAGAGCGAACATCGACGGATGTCGAACTTCGTCAAACTCGACTAACCTGAATCGAACATAATGCCTGTAATATTTTCATCATCCGTATAGTCAAACAAATATTGTTACCGAGAAACTGTGATTTATTTGAATATTATGTGAAGAATGGAAATATATCTATTTTCTTTCTATAATTGGTATAGAAACAACTGTCATGTATTTTAAAACATAATGTGATGTACCTCTATTACGTATATTTCTATCGAAGTTTAATCGTATTTTTGTAATAAAATTACCTGTCCTTACATCTAAATAATACTTCACAAGATTTGTTCTAAAATCCTTATTCAGCTAAAAGCATGAAAGGTTGCGAGAGGAGTGTAAGAGAGGCCAGCGAACTTCAAGAGCACAGATCATGCAAGGGACAAGATCAAGCGAGCGAGACAGATCCGCTTCTTCAAAGCAGACTTCGGTTCTTGTCACACTCGACAAACTTGAACCGAACATAGAGCATGAAGTGCACGACACTAGTTCATGCTGTGCAGAATAAAACATATCGTCACTTTGCTATAGGAATTTCGCTCGCTCCCTTAGGATAAAAAATATTCAAATGGCATCTTGAGTAGGCCTATATTTCTTTCTGAACTCACATTAATATACAGGGGCATCATTTTATTTTATTAAAACTTCTGATATTATCCTGGCTATACTTTTGGTTTAACAGTTGAGAAACGGAAACACTGTTTGCTACCCCTTCCACAACTGTAGTTCGATGATACTGGCGTAAAATACAAACAAATCACTTTACTACGTATAAGAGGGAAGAAAAGTAATTCATCCATGTACGTAAACTAGGAAATATCGTGATTTTGAGTTTGATAATTTTCATTAGTTTTTATTTAATCAAAATATAGTACTGTATTAACAATAAGTGTTTTTACTCACGAATTGAGCTAACCATTCGGACGTATTCATTATGCACTGTATGTCTACAGCACATTAGCATACAATATAGAGAATGAAGTTAAATTGAAAAATAATCATAATATGGATATTGAAACACATTTTTGAAAATGTTGGCCGTCCATTTCGATACAGGCTTCAGTTCTTTTGTGCATTTTATCGCACTATAGACTATTGCATCTAATTCCAATTACCAGTTTCGTTCTTCGTACCAATAACTCATGTTGAAATAATTCTGTACCTACTATAGAAAAGAATACCTACTGCTATCTACTGTCCGTCCAAGTGGTTATGCAGCAGGGTCGTAGAAATGGGGGAAATCACGTGACAGTTAATTACTTAATGTGGTCGTTTTATTTAAATTATTTTAAACAGTTGTATAATCTTACGTAGACGTCCAATTCCTAACATAAATTAATGTTCTCAGAAAAGAGCTAAGATAGCCCAGCCACTAGCCTTTACAGAGGGGCGGGTAGAAGGGAGTAGGGGACACCGGGATGCGACGTAAGCAAACGGACGACAGTGCCTGTGCGAAAATATGATTCAATATTGAAAGCTCGTCACTGGAAAACGCGAACATATTTCTGGAACGTACAATACTCACTAACTCAGTACTGCTTATTATGACCGCATATGTGGCCTTGGTTCTGTGTGGAGAATGGTTGGAAGTTTACTAATTGAAGGGATGGGAGTGAAGTACATTGAAAAATTCAGGTACAATAAAATTGAAGTAAAAAATAAAATGATGTCCCTGTATAACTGCAATGAAGATGTGGTACTTATATAATATATAGCTTACACGTACACATTATTTATATAATTATGGATATTAAACTGCAGAGAGGGCTGGATCATATAGGAATGGGATGGGTGTGGGAGAAAGGAGAGAATAACAGGAGGAATGTGTGGCGTAATGTTAAGATACGTTTAATTGATATCGAGAGGCAAGAGATTGAGCTCCAATGTTCGGAAAAGTCCTCACTACATTTACAATCAAATCTCATGCTTAACTGGGGGAGCTGTAACTACATAAATTCTTGTAACAAAGACAGCAGAGCAGGTTTAGCGTGGCTAAGATTGGGGGCATGGAAGGGTAATAAAATTGTCAACGAAGAAGGGGAGCGTCTTTGTCTGCTTTGCAAAGAAAAGGATTCCTTTAAGCATATTTTATTACTGTGTGTCGAATTGGAACAGGTGGGGAGAAAATATTTACCACCCTCGATGCTAAGTCAGAGTAGGAGTTCGCTTGCATGTCTTGACCTCATGGGGAACAGAGAATGGGAACAAAAGACTGAATTGTTCCTCTTGAAGGCGAGGAAGATTAGAGCTGCAGCTGTCGAAGTTTGCGACGCGAACTGAGGAAGGGATAATAGTATCCGCCCAACTGTACACTTTTTATGTCTTTTAGGTTAGGATATATTATATAATGTGTTTTATTGTGTAATTTCCATTTTTAATATGTGTGTTCTTTTAGGGAGTAGTTGGATGTAATCATGGGTGGTGGGGGGGACCTACAAAGGAGGACCTGTTTTGGGTACAAAGCACGTACGGTCAGAAGACCCGTGCATTAGATTTTAGACAAAATTATGATAATATAAAATTTGTATGTATAATATTAGTGAATAAATCCATCCATCTCTCTATCTATCTAATTACGGATATTATGAGATTTGTTATTGCTCAATTAATGTTATTGCTAGTTTTATATAAAAGTATCTGACACCAGTGAAATGGAAATACTTCACTGTACGGCAGGTGTTTCTGACATTTTATGGAATAAAAAGTGTGTGGAGAGTGAGGTTGAAACTCAGTTTTGACATGAGATGGGAAATGTTATTCTGGATGGACGTCTGACTGACATCTAGCGCACTGTGATGAGATTCAGGCTTACAATTCAAATACATTTTTCACATTATTTTCGTGCTACAAAAAGTACAGCTAATCATCATCATGTTAGTAGTATATTTAACGACGCTGTAACAACTACTAAGTTATTTAGTGTCGATGGAATTGGAGATAGCGAAATAGTATTTTGGTTATTTTCCGATTAGAGGACAATTTCAACTTGGTAAAAAATTATTTTTGAAGTTTGAAAACGAAATCTAAAAACAAATTTTCTCCGTACTGAACCATATTTTGATGATATATAGCCAGCAGGGCTGAATTTTAATAAACAGCTGTTTTTTTACTAATTAAATGTTGATGATGCTCCATCCTAATGACTGAGTCCTTAATTCCAATGCTAAGAACTTATAAAAAAAAAACTGAAATATAATACAAACCAATCACATAAAAAATCACAATTTTTTTAATGTCCATATGATTCGTAACTAGGCTCTGTATACGTAGAAATTGTTACTGTGAATGTACTATAGTCCGTTTGGGCGATTGATAGATTCTGCCCGCGTCAAATTTTAAACCGTAGTCACGTGACGCGGTAATAATAGGAGAAGAATCAAATTAAACTTAATTTAAACAAAGAACACGTAAATATAGATATTGATAGGAATGTTTAAAACCAGTGTTAATTGCATTTTACGTTTCCTCCTTCTTCACCTACCCTTTGAAATTTCAAATGGTACTCCTATATTATGGTAGACCTACTTGAATTTGAAGGAGTGTTCAATTGTTTATAAATCTCATTCATTTGTTACAGCTTTTGTCAAATTCCTATCAGTAATGACTAAGGTTCGGATAAATTAGTTGTATCAGGATAAACATCCTTGGTTTGTGCGTTCTATTTACAAACATTAACTATGGTCCGTCCAAAGACTCTGTAGAGTGACTTGGCGCATATTGCAGCGGAGTCTATTGTACTCCAACCAGGAGGATGTCTCAGGGGAATGAGACGCAGCGGGGTTATGCTTTGAATGAATATTGATGTCATGAGGTCACACACGTGGGTACACGCATCTCCATTGGCTAACTCTCAAAGCACAAACGATAACACTGATACACACATGCTTACACTCGAGTTCTCAATGAGCAAGCAGCCCAGTAAGACGTGATTGACCGCAAGCCCGATAACTTAGCAAAGTGCAGTAGTATACGAAAGCCGTTTTATAGTGAATAACAAGTGAGGTGAAGGATCGGTGGAGAATGGATACCTTAAGTCTAAAGGTGACCATCGATAGTATTAACAGCAAATTGGAAGATCTTCAAAAGGAAAACATTCTATTAAAAAAGATCAAATATTCAGAAGAAGAGAAAAGGAGGAACAATCTGACCTTCTTTGGTGTTGAAGAGCAAGTGCAAGAACAGTCTTGGGACACGTATGAAGTGATAGTGAACGTGTGTTGGGAGTGGTTAGGTATTGACCTAGGAAATGGAGAAGTGAAAGAAGTGTATAGAATGGGTTATGGGGAAAATAGGCCTGTCTTGGTCAAACTGGCAAACAGGACGATTGAAGAGAAGATCATGTATAGTAAGAAAGCATTGAAAGACTCGAGCATTAGTATAGATGAAGATTTTGAATACGAGATGAGGTGTAGGAGTGTCTAAGTGCCGTTTATGAAATCAGGTAGGAAAAATGGACATTACGCTAAATTAATTAAGGATAAATTGAAAATTAATGGAGAGTTATTCGATGTCGAATTTTGTTTAGAGAACTTAAATGCATCGTCTAATGATGAGAACATTGATGAGAGAAAAAGAATAGAGATAAAGGAGAGAGTAAGAGAAATTGTAAGTAATAGTGGAAAGAATAGAAAAAGTAAAGTTGTGGAATGCAAGAGGGCAGTGACACAGGAGATTGCGATAGAAGGATGTCGGAGAAAAAAAGCATTATCATCAGATTCCATTCAGGCGATGAACTCGAAGGCAGCGGCTGCAACATCAACTACACGAGTAGGAATGACGTCACCCCAAGGCCAAGTCGGCAGAACTAGCCAATCATCAAATAACAACAGAGTTGGAGACCTTGGAGATAGAAGGCAGAAGGGGGGAGTGAAGAATGCTGGACCATCGAAAGAAGAGAGTAGTGAACGAGGAAATGAAATAAGTGCTGGGAATAGAAGGGGAAGTATTTAGAATGCAAATCGTACTAGGAGTGCGAAACAGGGGGTCAATAGAGAAGAAAAAACTGTTTATAATCTCAGAAAGTGGTGTATTAGTGGGTTCAAATAATAGCAGGTGTAAGTTATGTAATGCATTATTGAAATTGAACTGCGACACTTCTTCAGGGTTATTGAAAAATAGTTTTGTTCAAATATTGTTATAAATAAAGTGGAACAAACGTGCTAAGCTGCGAGCGCGAATGTGTAATATAAGAAGTGTTTAGTCAGTGTATTTAATAATAGGGTAAATCTTTAGGGAAATAGTCAACTAGGGTTGGGGTTCTATATTAAGTAAGGTTAAATGTATTTTGTTATTTACAAGACGGTAGTATTTAGTTAGTTATGAGAAAAGGGGAATGAAGTTGAATGTAGGAATAGGACAAGAAATGAATTTGGTAAGTGAAAGTGAAAGGGACATGAAGAACAGGCTTCAAGGGTCACATCACGGCAGTGTTAAAATTGTAAATAGTGTAAGTAAGGAAATGCTGGCCCGAATACAGAAATGTGAAGGGTCAGCAGGATCGAGAATATTGAGAAATATATCATATCATATCATACTTATACTACCCTAGTTACAAAATTAGATCACGGTTAATTTCCTGGTCTTTTAATCCCTCCATACAGGAAATAACATATGCAGGAGAGCGCATGTTTTTTAAACGCCGTTATAACGGTAATATTATCTATCTACTTCGCTCCAATAGATGACGCAATAGTAATCACATTCCTTTCACGGTAAATCTCCTGGTTGGAGAACAGTGTCTGTGCCGGAGTGTACTGAGGATAGCATCAGCTCGAGGCCGCTAAGGAGTAAGATGCTCGTCAGAGAGAAATGATCCACCTCCTGCAAGCGATTGGTAGCTTCATGCAAATAGATCGGTAGCAAATTCCATTGAGTTCATTATGAACATAATATTGCAGTGTTGACAATATTACAGAAGCTTCTCACAATCAGTGAAAAAATTAATGATTATTCATATAAATTACAGTATATTATATTTTAGACTAGGCAAACGGAATAAATGATTAGCTGTATTAATAATATTATTTTATGTTATGATAAATAATAAATATTTGTCATTTATGTTCAACGTTTTCACTTAGACTACTTTAATACAAAATGAAAATAAGGAACGTATTACATGTATGAGTACACGTTAAACTCTCAATATGGCGACAATGATTGTTTAAATATAAATTTCGCATTATTTAATTAATTTTAATTTTGTATTATGTACTGCGTTGTCTTATATCTGATTACCTATAACTATTCACCATGACGTAAGGTACCTGGGAGTATTAAGGCCCAGCAAGTTATAAGACCTACTACCTAGTTTTGCCATTAGTTATAATTTACACCTTTGCAAACGAGAACAACAGCTCTTAAGACCTATTTCTTCTTGCATTCGAAAAGAAATTAGATTCTCGTTCTTGTTTGTAGCTGAAACAAAGTTATGTGTAATTATTTCTGCTTTCATTGTAACATTTTGCAAAATTAAGTTGATATTTAATAGTTATAGCCTACTGTGTGTTATTAATATAATATTAAATGCACGTTTTGTAAACATTAAGAAATTTGGGGCTACCGTGAAACTTTCGCTAATGAGCGTATGAGCACTCCATAAATTAAAATTGGCGCGAAATAACAGAGCAGGAAATAAAAGCCATGAAATAAATACGTGGAAACGTCCGCAAGTACATAGAAATCCCTGAATTATAAAGTTCAAACTCTGAAGCACATTTGCCAGAAATAAAACAAACGAAAGACAGACAATTCCAAATGCAGAAAGAGCATTGGATAAACATCAACTTTAGGATTTGTAAACATCCAGGGAACGCGGATGTGTTGTCTGCGAAGAGAATTGTTGTAGATATACATGTGTGTGATTCTGAGAATGTTGGATGCACGATAAACGTGTAGGTCTCACTGAGGAAAAAACTGAAGACTTTGTATGCCCAAATTGTGTTCAATACGTCTTATATTCTTTATTGTGGGCCTTATTATTAGGGAGCGGTTCAAAAATTTAAATATATTTATTTTTTATGTGCTAAAAAGTACGAAAATATTTGCTAAAAATAAAAAAAATATATTTTTTATATGAAAAAAATACCTTACTTAGCTTGAAAAGAAATGTTACTAGGTACTCACCAATCACATTTGAGTATCAGTTGCTAGTAGTTGTCCGAGAATTGCAGTGAACAACGAAGGTCATTTCCAAATTCTCCATCACAAATGCATGCCCATTATCTCTGAACAACGACTTATACTGTGAAAACGATCTTTCCACATCACAGGACGTCAGAAGTGAAAGAGAGGAATGTCATAAACACCTACACCGTCAATTTCACCTACAGGCACACCCTCCAGCACTTGAGCAACTTTACACATTTTTTATATCCACTGTTTTGCCGTGAATGCACACGTCAAGCAGCGGCAATGTGCTTGTTTCCAGAAAAATGTTGGGTTACCTGACAGCTCTGATCTGCACTTACTGATTTACCACATGGTTGGCAAAATAACACTTTTTCGTCATTAGTAAAAATGTTTTAAAATTCATCTACATATTGGTGTAGACGCGATCTTAAACTCGATTTGATTTTAGGCATCTTAAGAGGCTAATATACACACGTCTTAACGTAAAAAAAATGTTTTTAGCTACTGACTGACAATGTCGGAGAAAAGCTTCCTATAGCGACGCCACCGCGTCTACACTACGCAGCTTATGCTTATGGTCCAATAACGGGGAATCACAACAAGAAGTATTTCCTCACTTCATAGGCATGAACGAGAGGCGAGAGATTTGTTTAAATTAAATAATGTTTATACCCGAGCTCTTATCCGTTGTGTTTCACAAACAAAGCGTGGAATGAAATCATCTTCAGCAACAATAAACATTCCTAATTATGTGTTGCAAAATCTCTCCTTCTTGTCCATGTTAATTTATTCTCATATAATAACACTGATATGCTACCTAGCAGTTCTCAGAACTTGAGGCGTGACTATTACAAAAATAGATCACGGATATACCACACAGCCCATAGAAATACGAAACAACCAAAAATTCTTAAAAAGGTAACGTATTTCTGAGTGATATAATTGATTTAGTTTTAAAATATTTAAAAGTTCTTATAAAAAATTATTTAAGTAAAAAAACTCCAAGATTTATGTGTTTATAATAGATTTCCTGAAAATATGTATTTACATAATTTTTTGTGAAAATATGTGTTTTTATGTGGAATAAAATTCGGGTTTCAAACTTGAAACTTGACATTCGGAATTTTTAACTTTGTTAATTGTGTCTTATCACACGCAAGAAAAATATTTAATTACATGGGAATCCGCTCCTTACTTATTATCTGTCACAGCAGGATATAAGGCCCAGCGACATGATGTTAATTTTCATTGCTCACAGCATTTATGTGTCTGTTTGAATATTTATTTGAAATAAAATATAGGATAACTATAAAAGTATGCTATTCCATTATTTAAAAATTGATAAACGTCTCCAATTCCTTAGGTGGGCCTTATTAGCCCCGGTTACCTTATTTGTAAACATTTCTTGGGTTGGGTTCGAACGTGGTCTACTACTGAATCCTATTGGAACCTGTCTTTAGAAGGGACTTCGTGTCCTGTTGCAGTTAACTTGCGATGTCTAAAAATTCCGCAGTATAGTTTAATTTTTCACCTTCAGTTCCTAACGTTACAAGCGAATTTTCAATAATTTTTTCAATTATTTGTCAAAGGTATCCTTCATAGCAGAAAGTTTCTCCTTTGTTCTCATCATAGGTGCTTTGAAGAATCTCACAGGAAGCGCTGTCTTGGATACCAAATGCAATCTGTAACGAGAATTCGTAACGAGATAGTTTACGTGACGTCACGAGCAGCTTCCTGTCTCTTCAATGCGCAGTCGCAGTGCCCTGAACCCAATTCAGCACGCAGATTCCATAGTTCAGTAACCTTAATTAACACAGTTCCCTCATCAAATAGCTATGACCTTATGTTCTGGAACATGTGCCATAACAATGCACAAGGACTATAATTCAGAGTTCGAATCCTGCCTAGAGCAAGGCAATTTGTATGTTGTTTTTTTTTACTTATTCTATTCGAGCAGGCAAAACGGTGCAGTTGAGCAGCATATGGTAGTCGTATTTTTTTAAAGTGACAAATTTATACTTCTTCTTCTTCTGCCTAACAAGTGTTAGGCCACGAGGCCTGTTACGGTCTCACATAAAATTTTCACACCATCTCTTAGCAGGATGACCCATAGATCTTTGGCCATGTGGTACATAATCATAAATTGCCTTTGGGAGTCTACTATTACTCATTCTTTCCAAATGATGTTTCCAATTACACTGATATTGAACAATGTAATCTAAAACTGGTTGAGTTTTTAGTTCCTTTAAAATTTCACAATGTCTTTTCAGATCCCATTTAGTATAGCCCGCTGTTCTTCGTATGAATCGCATTTCACAAGCCGTTATTCTGCTTTTATCTGCTTTCCTTAGTGTCCATGCTTCGCTGCCATAGCTGAGCATCGGTCGTGCCAATGTGTTGTAGAGATGTATGCGGGTGTGTTTCTGAACCAAAGATGGTTTCATCACACTATTTATAATGCCCATAGCTCTTGTGTATTTATTAATTTTCTGTGATGTGTCCAATTCTTCAAAAATGGAAAGATTGTAACCTAAATATGGAAAACTATTACATCTTTCTAATATTTTATTTTTTTATTTTATTGGGTTATTTTACGACGCTGTATCAACATCTCAGGTTATTTAGCATCTGAATGAAATGAAGGTGATAATGCCGGTGAAATGAATCTGGGGTCCAGCACCGAAAGTTACCCAGCATTTGCTCGTATTCAGTTGAGGGAAAACCCCGGAAAAACCTCAACCAGGTAACTTGCCCCGACCGGGATTCGAACCCGGGCCACCTGGTTTCGCGGACAGACGCGCTGACCGTTACTCCACGGTGTGGACTCTAATATTTTATTATCGAGACAAATGTTACTTTGTATTGGGTATTTCCCACAGAATGCCATAATTTTTGTTTTATCTTTTGAAATTTCCTGCAAATTATAAGTATAGTATTGACCTTTGGAGGTCGTCTTCTGAAAGTGCTAATAATACCAAATCATATGCAAAGAGAATTGAATCAAATTTAAGATGTCTGTTAATTTGTATATATCCATGGCGAGTTTGCTTCCACTCTTTAATTATTCAGTTCATATAAATAATAAAGAGAATGGGTGATAATCCACATCCTTGTCTTACACTAGTATTGATGGGTGTCCAAGATGATAACTTACCATCTTGTTTAATTGCTATTTTATTTTGGTTATATATGTTATGAATATTGTGGATAAACTCTTGTGAAACATTGTCGTCTACTAAAATTTGTAATAACAAATTTACACTCCTGTCTCAAATGAATAAATGGTTATGAAATATAAACATCTGACGTCAGCGCTTAGTCACTGTAATGAGTAGAGACCTACTTTGTCCCAGGAAGCTACAACATTAAGTATTACCACAGTCTAGTATATACAGTCACGAAGCTCAATATGTAATAAATATGCAACCATAGATAGTTGCTAACCACTAGGATCGCTACTATCGCCTCATTACAGACAATGCGAAATAGTAGCTGCACAGTCTATTGTTCCTAGCACCCTCATCAACTCAAGTTTCGTGACTGTATATACTAGACTGTGGTATTACTGCAGTTTTTACTGAAGTAGGCGAAGTGCGTGTATCTAGCAAGCGAAGTATTTCTGTCTGCTCACGCGATTCTTATTGGTAAAATTACGTGGAACAAAACAAAGACCACTCCAACAATTACACTAATAGAGTATTTACAATTTATATAATTTACACTATGTATAGCTCGATTCAACGATTTTGGCTCTTGTCCTTGCTTACTTGGCTAGTGAGCGAGCTGAGTATTGCGTCATAAGAAAGAAATTTATTCACAAACGTGCAAAGGAGGGGAAGAGAGAAGAGAAAGAATGAAAATAATATCTATGCTCGTAGCTGAGGGACACTCATGTAAAGAAAATATGCCATCATGTCATTGTTTAGAGTCAAGAGACATAGTTAAAAAAATGGTTTATTTAACGACGCTCGCAACTGCAGAGGTTATATCAGTGTCGCCGGTGTGCCGAAATTTTGTCCTGCAGAAGTTCTTTTACATGCCAGTAAATCTACTGACGTGAGCCTATCGCATTTAAATTCAAATACCATCGATCTGGGCCGGGATCAAACCCGCAACCTCGAGCACAGAAGGTCAGCGCTATACCAACTACGCTACCGAGGCCGACCACACGTAGTGGTTAGTAATGGGATATGTGGAAGAATATTGTGTTTAAAGACTGAGTGTATCGCTACATGATAAGAAGGAAGGGTTAGGTGTTCCGACTTTGCTGGCTGACCCGGGGCCCGTTTCACAATCCTTACAAATTACAAATTAACAATTTACAAATAACAAGTAAAAGATTACAAATGCTTGTAAATTGTGTTTCACAATGATATTTTATAGTTTGTAAAGTCTGATAAACTTTACAAAATCAGCTAAAGAAATTTACAAATACGCATTATTGGTTACACACGATCGCCAACGACAGTTTACAAAAATCGCTAAGGTGCAGAGCTAAAGTCGCTGTATTTTTACTACTATCGATACATATGTTTATATTTTGTACTAAAATAGATTATTTTAAGCTTGCTGATTCATATTTTATCAACAGAAAATATAAAGTATTGTTTAAAAAAATTAAAAGTATTTGGATTTTTATATATTGGCGACAATGGAGTTTCATGTGATGTGATTGGTCGAGTATACCAATACGTCTATTACTTAAATGACCAAAGTTAGCACAAAATTCAGTCAAATAAGTAAATAACAGATTTGGTCCACGTACAAATATGTAATTGTTAAAATTGATGTCTAATCACAAAATCAGGTTAATTTTTTGTGTTGATCCATCAGTATTTATTAATGTTGCATCCATAACCTCACAAACATTAGTGATCCCATCAGCAGCATAAAAATTCTGAGCTATAGTAAATAACATTTTGGTGATCAAAAACCTGCCCCGAATTTAACTCTTTTAACAACATCAACTACCCTGTGGGCACTTCTGCACATTGATATCTTAGAAATTCCGTGCTTATCTGCTAACCCACGGAACTGACTGGTGACTGCATCCAATGCAAAACAATACTGTTCTCGCTTTGAGGTTAGGGCATCACTTTTCTCTTTTGGATGTTGGATATGATGTCCCATATCTTGTAGGAGAGATTCCAGCGAAACGGGACTCGAAACGACTTCGGAATACCGCGTAAGTAGTGTCGCTCTTGCATTATTGAATTATTTATTTTTGGTGCAGGGAACTTCTTTATTAAGTGCGAGTATTTATTAAATGCAGTCTTCGTATATAAATACTTACTCGGTATTTGAAGTATAGCGCGGGACTCATTCGAAACCTTTCATTAAATTTGTACAATGATACGAACGTGTTATTAATTCTTGCCCGGAGAATTATATGTATACGTCTTCGTTTGATTAGGCCTAAATTCAATATCTTCGTCTGAGTCATTAGAAGTCCTTAATAACATAAAAATGCTTTAGTTTAATCCTTAATATTATCCAGTTACACAAAAATTAATTTAATAAGTATTTCTTTATTGTAGGCTATTTATTCATAATTTGTTGCAATATCAAACTTTACACATCTCAGAGGTATTGTAGAAAATGTGCTAATTTAGAAGTAAAATTTACACGTTTGTAAAATTACTCTTCATTGTGAAACAGAATACTTTACATTGTGTAAAGTGAGCAAAATTTAATTTGCAAAGATTTGATTTCCTTTGTAAAGTTCAACATTACAAACAAAGATTATGAAACAGAAGTTTACAATTTACAAGATTGTAAACATTGTGAAACAGGCCCCTGAGCGACCTAGCTCGCCAGTAGTGATGAGTAACTCACTCTTAGTCCATCTACTTACTTTTTGCTGGGGCCAAAATCCCTGAATAAAACTGTAAACTAGAATACGCTATTTTTACTATTTACACAATAATAAAGAATGTAGGACTACTCACTACATTGATCTGACATTATTTACACTGTTATGTACAGTGTCGTGTACTGTAATGCAAGATACAGTCAGCTCCGGATATAGTGAACCTCTGCGGACTTGCATATTTCGTTCACTATATCCGAAGTTCACGAAATCCGAAGTGTCTCTCCCCTAACCTTAAATGACAGGAATGAATGAAATTGTGAAGAAGAAAATAAAATACGATACAGTAATTAAAGTATTTTATTTTTGTGGAATGGATTACACTGTATACTGTACACTGTTACAGTTGTTAAACTATGCTGTCGACCCAAAACGACGTTCAATGTCACTTACAATATTCGCGTTATCTTTCAAAGAAAACACTTCACGCTTCGACATTTTATAGAATACATTCACTGATCGGGCACTAATTCAGGTAGAAATGACAAACGCTGTTATGATGTGACTGCGTACACAGCCTTGGAATTTCCCGGCTCACTTAATGAAAGCTGGGAGGGGGTTGATGGAGCTTGAAAGCCTTCGGAATCTTATCTTCATTTATGGTCTGGACATAATATCCGTTCCCTTTTAATAAAAGAAGGAAATTCCATTTTCCGTTGTTTCGATGCTATCCATCATACGTTTTTCGTAAAGACTCTTAATTTTAGGACTCATGTTTATTTGAATTATTTGTTGTGATGCGTGTTATTATCCCTCAAAATATTAAACCCCTTTTTCTAACACCTTGTATACCCAATGGTGTTACTGATTCATTTTATTTATAAATACATCTAACCTACATTTACATTTCATTTTATGTATGCCGTATAAGGGGTTTTCACATTGAGTGTGTATAATGTGCTAGTAAAAACTTCGAGAGTTTCTTAAACAAATTAAATACACCAAGCTATTGTATCGTTAATGTTTACTCAATAAAAACCATATGAAAGTGTTACTATAATTCTGAAACACGGGATATATAACATTTGACCAACACTAGACAGGTACATATTGTGCACCTCCCTGGTCGTGTTGTGAGCACGGTACAGGGTCATGTCTGAGACAACATAGGATAATGCATGACAAGGGACAGATACCTAGACCCATGGACAGAAGATTTATCTCTCCCATAGACTGTTTGGATGGAAAACGCATACGCTAACCAAGGAGCCAAGATGAGTGTTATATAATAATAATAATAATAATAATAATAATAATAATAATAATAATAATAATAATAATAATAAATAAGATGAAGAGCATGGTCATAGGAAGAAAAATACAGAAGATAAACTTGCGAATTCTAAATGAGGCAGTAGAGCAAGTGGACAGCTTTAACTACTTGGGATGTACTGTAACCAGTAACATGAGCTGCTGCCAGGAAGTCAAAAGGAGGATAGGAATGGCCATGGAAACTTTAAATAGAAAAAAAAAACATTTTCTGTGGACCTCTGGAAAAAAGATTAAGAAAGAGACTAGTGAAGTGCTTTGTATGGAATGTGGCATTGTATGGGGCGGAAACATGGACATTACGACGAAGTGATGACAAGCGAATAGAAGCATTTGAAATGTGGATATAGAGAAAAATGAAGCGTGTGAAGTGGACAGACAGTATAAGAAATGAAGCTGTGTTGGAAAGAGTGGGTGAAGAAAGAATGATACTGAAACTGATCAGGAAGAGGAAAAGGAATTGGTTGGGTCACTGGTTAAGAAGAAAGTGTCTACTGAAGGATGCACTGGAAGGAATGGTGAACGGGAGAAGAGTTCGGTGTAGAAGAAGATGTCAAATGATAGACGACATTAAGATATATGGATCATATGCGGAGACAAAGAGGAAGGCGGAAAATAGGAAAGACTGGAGAAAGCTGGGTTTGCAGTGAAAGACCTGTCATTGGGTACAACACTAAATTAATAATAATAATAATAATAATAATAATAATAATAATAATAATAAAATCGGCGGTAGGTATCCAGGCAGTTGAATAATAATCAAATGCGAAAAATTAGCAGTGTGTCTGACTTGAACAAAAAATAAAACAAATGTATTACTCGAGAACTAATGAAGGTATTTTCATACGGGTTTTTCTACATAGTCAGCAACTCAAAATGTTTAGTGCGCATGGGTTGCATGACATCATAATGCCAGGAAATCAGACCAGAGGACAAGCCACTCCGGAGAGAATTCGCAGTATCCATTTCACAAGAAATCGAAGGAAATGACGCATTCCTTGAGGAATCTGTTTTTCAAACAAAGGCAATGTTTCATGTTTCCGGGAAAGTGCACAAGCAAAATTTCAGAATTTTTGGGACATGGAAAAACTCCATGCGGCGCGGTTCATACCATCGTGATTCTCCCAAAGTAAATATGTGGTGCGCACTAATGAAAGACAGGGTAATAGGACCATTCTTTTTCCCGAAAAAAAAAAACAGTCAACGCAACTGTCGAGAGTTACGCCTGTAATGTTGTCAAACACATGGGCGGAGATTGAGTATAGGTTGGACAGCATCCAGGCTCCGCTGCCTGCTGAAGGAGAGCTAGTGCGTGTGGGGCTTTGAATTCGTTTTGTACTTAGTTCATTTCATTGGATAAATATAAACTGGCCTTTAAGAATTACAGGTAATATTCTCTGAAAAATAACATCTGTCGTGCGACTATGGTGCTCATATCGAGGTGCTATGAAAGAAATGTGTTATAGAAAAGAACATTTTGAGTTTCTATTTATGTAAGAAAACCCGTATGGAAATATCTTATCTAGTTTTCGAGTAATAAATTTCTGTTTTATTATATGTTCAAGTCGGAAACTTTATATGAATCATGTTACAAACACTAAACATATTTCCAGTAGATAGAACGCGGTTCTGATTGGTGGTAATAAGTACTCTTTATATTAATGCATGTAACCTAGGCACTTGAAATAAACTGACATCAAATTGACTTGCTTGTAATCAAATTTTTTTAGTGTTATGAACAAATTAGCGTAATGGATTATAAGCTCCACGCAGAGTTGTAGGTTGCGCATAGGCGTAAATAGTACATTACGCACTTGTGTGTACTCATATGTATCGTATTTAACACCGCCGTTCTACAGAGAATGCATTACGGAGTTCTAGGAACCAACTACCGCATGAATACACAGTACACAGAAAATTACACGATAAAGCAATATCTGATAACGTTCCTCTCTCTCTCTAGCCCCGAAACACAGCATATCCACGTCCATCAAACACAGCTAGATGTCAATTTATGCATGTGATCTAGTTTCAAACTTGGTAGTTCCCCCAGCACTATATGTTAAGTACTTACATGTATTCTGATGTATCAAATAAGCAGAGTTTTCTATTGAGATGGTTTCAACTTATTAGTAGTCGGTACATAACAGGTTACGAAACCAGAAAGGGTGAAAGAGTAATGTACAGTAGTGGCAGAAAAAACCGGACTGATCCTTGTAGCTGATTTCAGAGCCTTGTTGACTCCAGAGCACGATAGACTAGTAACTAAGACATTCGTGGTTCGAATCCTGCCTGGGAACGTAACTTTTTTGTTCTTTATTTAAATGTATTCCCAATACTTTTCGATTGATGGTAAAATTCATGTTCTGGGAATAATAAGTTAATTAAGTAGTAAAATATCGCTGCAATCGAAAAGTATTGGGAATAAATTTGAATAAGAAACACAAAAAAAGATTCCTTCCCAGGCAGGATTCGAACCATGAAAGTCTTAGTTACCAGTCTATCGTGCCCTGGAGTGAACAAGGCTCTGAAATCAGCTACAAGGGTCTGTCCGGTTTTTTTTTTTTTTTGCCACTGCTGTACACCGTGTTTCTAAAAGAACTTTACAACTTTAGAAGTTTGTATTGCAGACATCGTAAAAGGTCACAAATTCATGACGCAATATAAAATTAATACTACCCGTTACAGTCGCTACACAAAGTGAAGACATAGGGTGGAGAGCATCAGTCGCAGTAAGCTAGACAGAAGAGGCGGTTTTTGATCGTCACTACCTTCCGTATTCATAACAAAGAAATAACAAGAGAAAGAAGGAATTAATATCTTTTTAGAATTATATTATTTTCACCTGCATTTTTTTATTTTTTTTATTACAATATTTCCATTCGGTAAGATCTCAGACTTAGAGGATGCCTCATAAGTAGCCATACTAATTGTGCACGAAGCCTGACAATTGTTAAGCGTGTCTTTCTTCTTGATTTTAATATATTTAATTTAAAAAAATCACAAATATGCGTAGAACCGAACATAGCTGCGATTGTGGCAGCAAATGATCTAAGACGTGGACATTTAGAGGAGTCAATATTTTTAAATACATCTAAACCAACACAATCCTTATGCTCCTGTTCTAAAAGGGGTCATTTTGGAGATCAGCAACCTCAAATTGTAAGTTTGGTCGTGCCTTCAGAATGATTGTGTTGAAAGGATTTTCAAATAGAGAGAAATCATTTTCCATTTCTTTAAATTCACAAAAGCTTCCATCTTTAAATTCTGAAAGTAATGTTTCCAGAATGTCGCAGGATTTATCTATTCTTGAAGCAGAAAAATTTGAAAGTGACTTCAGACAAGAAAAATGATGAAACTCATTTTCTTTCAATTGCACTTTCCAAACATTTATCATGGAAAAATATTTCACCGCGTCATACATGTCTACTGTGTTCTGATCACGTCCTTGAAGTCGGCAGTTTAGTTTTTTCAGCTGTTCAGAAATATCTGTTATGAACGCCAAATCACTGTTGAGACAGTACTGGATAACAGAATGAGCCACTGCTGACAGTACAGACAATCCTAGAGGAAGGGGTTCAGCGCGGAGAGGGGTGTTGTCACGTGGAACTTACGTCAGAGTTCATGCACTGTTTCACGAAATACAATTTTGCGATGCCCGATGTAGCGCTTTATGCAGTAGACTTACAAAATTGGTTGATACATTAATTTATAAGTAAATAGGCCAAGTTTTCGTGACGTAGTGCTGTAGTATCTAATTCTGCCACCGCAAGCGCCAGGGAAGTAAACTTCAAAATGGCTACTTCAACGAGTGCGGAGCGTGCTGTAGTTTGAAAAATCTAAATAAACACCCACAATTGTACAATTTTGGGCAGTGAAAATCCTCACGCAACTCTGGAACATGTTCGCGACAGTTCAAAAGTGAATGTATTTTGTGTTTTAAGCAAAGTTAAAGTCTACGGTCCTTTCTCTTTTAAAGAACAAACCATAAACGGTTTCGTTTATCTCGATATGATGGAAAATTTCCTTATCCCAAGATGGACGAGGATAATGACCGAGCTCATTCACTTCCAACAAGACGGCGCACCACTTCACTACCAAACAGAAGTCCGAGATCTCCTCCATGCCCGTTTTCCAGGTCGCTGGATAGGCCGAGGTGGGCCGATTGCATGGCCACATCGTTCTCCAGATTTGACACACCTCGATTTTTTCTTCTGGATTAAAGATCGAGTGTATCATCCATCCTTGCCAGCTAATCTTGCTCAGCTTAGAAATAAAATCGAATCACCGCTGCAATTGAAAAGTGATGTGGATATGCTTTAGCGAGAGTGGCAAGAATTTGACTTCAGATGGGATGTCTGTGGTGTGACAAATGGCAATCATATCGATCCCTACTGACTATTTGAGGTAAAACTTGATGTAATTTATATATTTTGATGTACCGAAGTACATATGATATTTCCATGCAGATATTCTGCGTCATCATATGATGAAAGAGTGATGGAACGGAGAAAAATTCTCTCCGGCGCCGGGATTTGAACCCGGGTTTTCAGCTCTACGTGCTGATGCTTTATCCACTAAGCCACTCCGTTCCATCACTCTTTCATCATATGATGACGCAGAATATCTGCATGGAAATATCATATGTACTTCGGTACATCAATATATATATATATATATATATATATATATGATATGCGTAATAAATCACTTTATGATTTAAGACGGCGCCTATACCGTCGGATCCCGGCCAACCAGTCACTCATCCGAGTGCACCTCAACACATGTATGGACTTCGGTCCTGCGTTCATAGACATCTATGACGTAGTGCAGAGGGCGGCCACTAGAGGGAACCCAAGAGATGGAGCTTCATCTGAGACGATTCTAACCGGCGTCGGGGTTGTATCCGGCGTGGCTTAGTGGATAAAGCATCAGCACGTAGAGCTGAAAACCCGGGTTCAAATCCCGGCGCCGGAGAGAATTTTTCTCCGTTCCATCACTCTTTCATCATTTGATGTAATTTGCTAACTGAACCATTTGTATTAGTTTTCACAATATATTTGTGTGCTTGCAAAGTTGTAAAGTCCTTACAGAAACAGGGTATGAGATGTAACTAGAACTGCGAATAAAGAAAAAGAATATAATGTAAGAGAGAGAGAGAGGGGGGGGGGAGAGAGGAAATAAGGAAATGAAAGCACTCGAGGAAGACAAAAGTAAGATAAAGGAAAGTGCAGGTATGGGAAAAAGAAGGACTTGACATAAGAACTGGGAGAAAGAAAAGTGGATGACAGAAGGAGAAGCAAGAATTGGAAAAAGATAAATAGTAAGAAAGAAACAGGGACAACAGTTTGGAAGAAAAAAGAAAACAAATGACGAATTGATGAAAGACGAAAGAAAGTAAAGGAAAAACGAGAGGAAAGAAAGAAGAAAGGCAAACTGGAGAAACGAAATTAAATAAGAAAAAGAAAAACTGAGAAAAAGAGGCAGAGAAGGAAGAAAACGAAGAAAAGAGAGATAATAGAAGGAATATAAAAATTGAAAACAGGAAAATAAAGAAAACTAGAGAAAGAATATAACAAAGAAGAGACGAGCAAAAAAGAAATAAATATGAATAAAGGAAATAGGTAGCGACGAATGGAAAGAACGAAAAAAAATCGTCAGAATCGGATGTTAATGAAGGAATGGGAAATTGGAGGAGAAACAATATTTGAATAGTACACGATCGCGTGAAGTTTTAGGGGAATTTGGGACTGAGAGGAAGTGAGATGAGCTCGAAGCTCGTTGGTCACTTATCCCATTCCGATTTTCATTGATATCTTTCCATTTAATTATTCTTAATTTTACATCTAACAATTATTACTTCTTTTAATTTTTATATTCCTTTTACTTTTTCTGTCAAAATAAAAAATAATGCACTTACATTAAATGCGTATAAAAGTACAGTGGACGCTCTTAAGTTCGACAGAAAACAGGTTCGACATCCTATAGTTCGACTGCTTACTTAGGAGAATTAGACACGCCCCTATAAGGGCACTAAGAAAATGAGTTTGCCATTTGAATGGGAATTGGTTCTGTGTCTTGTAGTGATACTTTTGTTAAGGGAAAACAGAATATTTTATTGATTAGGAAATCCATATTTAATCACTGATTTTAAATGAATGAACTCTTTTTTCTCTATTTGAGAATTGTGCCGTTTGTAAGACGGAACTGTCGAAAAACCCACTGTGGTACTAGAAGCGCATACGCAAGTCTCGGGGCGGGTAGGAAATGCAAGTACAGTACTGTATTCGTTGATGGATAACCAATAAGAATTTGTATTCATTTCACCTGCCACACCCACTATCCTCATTGGACTGAACTTTCAATTCTGTTCAGTCGCACTTAGGAGTGTCCACTGTATTGATAAAGTTACATAACGCATATACGTATTTGTACTGTAGACTAACCTTGATCGAAGAAAGAAGGCTAGTGTAAGCAACATGAACAAAACCAAATTGCCTGAAGATATAACATGCCAATAACGAACTTCAGAATAAAAGCTGTGGTTATGTGTTTGAAAAATTTCATTGAGAGTCAAATTCGAAACAGAAAACAAATCGTTTACTTTTCCATACCTGGGATGTATAGTGTATTTTCGATATGCAGTCACGATACCGTTGTTAAGCTAATACCAATAATAAATAAAAGAAATTATGAAATAAAGCGGAAAAATAAGTTCCCTAGAAAAGAATTAGTTATTTATAATACACCGCTAGAACGAAATTGAAATGTGCAAGTAATATTTGTATTAAAAATTAAAACAAATCTAAAACTGGAAACAGATCAATGCATTCTTAAAACCGTTTTCAGGAATGGCTCATTTTGATCAGCAAAAAAATATCAATATTCGAAGGAAATTAAGAGTGAAACATCTGTAAGATGCTGAGAGAGGAGAAGGAAGTGAGGAGGTAAAGATAGACAGAAAGTATGAGTAGAAAAGAAAAGAACATAGAGTAAAGTAAAGAACGAGCGATTAGTTAAAAAGAGTGAACCAATAAGTGAAAAAAAGAAGATCTAGAAAGCCAGAGCATACTAAAAACTAGATAACAGGGAATCAATGAGAAAAATTAAAGGAAGGAAAAATGAAAAAAAGAGGAGAAAATATGCGCAAAGGTAAGGAGAAGAGAAAAGAGAGGACGTTGAAGGGAAAGCAAGAACGAAAGAGAATACTGAAGTAGAGGAAAAGACAGAAAGAAAAAAAGAAAGGTGAAGGACTAGTAAGAAGACGAAAAGAGAGGAAATAATAGGGTTAAATAAAGAAAAAGAGAAAAGACAGAGTGAAATATAAGACGAAAGGAAAAGAAGGAAATTGAAGGGAAAGAAAGAACAAACGACAAAATAATGAGGAAAACAATGAGAGGAGGTTAGCAATGGAGAAAGAAAGACAGGAAAAGTAAACATAGAAGAAAATTGAGCAAGGAATTAGAGAAATTAAGGGGAATGGTAAGTCATGGTACACAACTGAAAGAAGGAAGAGCCAATAAAGAACTAATACAGACACAGAAACAAAATCTGGGCCACCTGAATTATCTAAGTTACAGGGGAGGTATTAAAGAAGGGAAACGAAGACGTGAGGAAAGAAATGAAAAAATTGAGAGAATAGACAGATGGAGAAAAGGAAACAAAACGTATCAATAGAAACTAAAGAAGGGAGTAGAAGAAAAAGAAAGGAGGAAAGAAAGAGAGAAAGAAGGAAAGGAAGACAGAAAGAAAGGAGAAAGAAAAGAAAAAGAGAAAGAAGGGAAGAAATAAAGAGAAAAGGGAAAGAAAGAAAGAAAGAGAGGAGAAAGGAAAGAAAGAGAGAAAGAAAGAAGGAAAAAGGAGAGAGAGGTAAGAAAGAAGGAAATGACGAAAGAAAGAAAGAGAGAAAGAAGGAATGAAAAACAGATAGAAGAAAAGAAAGAAAGAAAGAAGAGAAGAAAGGAAGAGAGAACGAGAAAAAGAAGGAAATAAAGAGAGAAAGTAGAAAGGAAGAAAGAAATGAAGGAAAGAAAGAAAGGAAGAGAGAAAGAGAAAAGAAGAAAAGAAAGAAAGAAAAAGAGGTTAAAAAAGGAAGAAAGAGAGAAAGAAAGAAAGGAAGAGAAAAGGAGAAAAAGGAAGAAAGAGAAAGAAGGAAAGGAAGAAAGTGAGAAAGAAGAAAAGGAAAAGAGAAAGAGAAAAGGAGAGAAAGGAAGAAAGAGAAAGAAGGAAAGGAAGAAAGCGAGAAAGAAGGAAAGTAAAAGAGAAAGAGAAAAGGTGAGAAAGGAAGAAAGAGAAAGAAGGAAAGAAAATAAGAGACAAAGGAAGTAAATAAACTAGGAAAGGTAAGAAAGAAAGAAAGAAAGAAAGAAGAAAGAAAGAAAGTGAGAAAGGAGGAAAGTAAAATAGAAAGAGAAAAGGTGAGAAAGGAAGAAAGAGAAAGAAGAAAAGAAAATAAGAGAGAAAGGAAGTAAAGAAACTAAGGAAGGGAAGAAAGAAAGAAAGAAAGAAGGAAGGAAGGAAAGGAAGAAAGAGAAAGGAGAAAAGAAAGAAAGAGAGAAAGGAGGAAAGAAAGGAAAGGAAGAAAGACAAAGAAGAAAAAGAGAGAAAGGAGGAAAGAAAGAAAGAGAGAAGGAAGAAAGAAGTAAAGAAAGAGATAAAGGAGAAAGAGAGGAAGAAGGAAAGAAATGAAGGAAAGAGAGAAAGAAGAAAGGAAGGTAGAAACAAAGGGAAAGAAAGAAATATAAGAGAGAGGAAGAAGCAAGGAAAGAAGGAAAAGAAAGGGTGAGAGAAAGAAGAAAAGAAAGAAGGAAAGAGACATAGTTAGGAAAGAAAGAAAGAAAGAAAGAAAGAAAGAAAGAAGTAAAATCTCAAGGAATGAATGATTTTCATAACGATTTGTAAACATCAATGATAAGGCTGGATTTGATACAGACAGATGTAAAGATAAATATGAAGCGTTCACAAAGCCTCGCAAACGTCTGTACGTCATTCTTGTGAACTCGAGTTTCCTACGTAATGAGTTTAATGAAATTCGGCCTACGGATATAATTAATAAAACAGAGGAGAAAACCCCATCCGTCCACACTACAGAGGGCCACACCATATGGGGGGGGGGGAGTGCAGATGCTTTGATTTGCAGCAGGCGTATTGCTGATAACAGAACGCACGCAATGCTGTCGGATTTTGTTTCAAATGAAATAAACGCGGGTGACGTGACCGGGGCACCTGTCCCATTAGTCAGGTGATGTGCGATGTCATTACGGCGGTCGCCCCGACCCGGCCTGCTAATCCCTTACACACGGCCAACGATCCACAGCCTCAGTTAAATTATTTCACAAGAGCGGAATTTTATGTATATTGCATGTCGAGACGTGAGTGCGAATTTATGATTTCATATAGGCGATACAGTACATCATGTTCAATATTGTAGCCTACTACAAAAGGTCGTTACACAGGTAAACATTGTAAACATATGTGCAGGACTTCAAAGCTAATTTAGTATATAAAAATTACGTAATGTGAAGACAGAATAACAAAATGTTCTGTTAAAACAACGCTCAGAGATTGATTAATATATTTCAGCTCACATGATCCCTCTATTAAAGACAGCTAATATCTATTCCATGTAAAATGAGGTGATCCATTAACAGCACATCATGACAGAGCAAATATGAGTCATGTTCTCTTCTGTTGTTAGCTGAATATGTTGAAAAATTCAGGAACAACCATGTAGCATGTTTATATATAGTGACACAAATGGGGCAGCTATTTATTGTTCATCAAAATGTATGTTTCCAAGCAGAAGCTGCAGGTTTTGAGTCATATAACTAGTGATGGGAAATTCAGTTCAATTTACAGATTCATTCGCGGCGAACTAGTTCGATAGTGAGATTAGTTCAATAATCTAGTTCGTTTAGTTCATTTAGTCCGTCTGAGAAAAACTGACGCATATAATCATGGTTCATTTATTTCGCTTGAGAAAAGCTGATGTAATTAATCATTTAGTTAGATTAGTCCATTTAGTTCGCTTGAGATGAAGAGGAAAGCTGACGCAAAGATATAATCAGAAAATCAGTATTATTTTAACTTTGAGGAAAATATACTTATGCGATAATTGTTTCCTCTTAAATAATAACTGATTTTAGGGAAATATGATGTTACATTACTTACTGTAGGCCAGTGCTTATTTATCACAACATTTATTTTTGAAAGTAACAGCAATGCAGTATCAAAATATTTCAGAGTTGCAAACGTTGATTATATGATTAAAACTACGGTAAAGTGAATGCTTTAAAGAAAAGAAATATTATTGAACTGTAAACTGTATAATCTAAACCCAACTCTCAAATTTCTTAATAATAATAATAATAATAATAATAATAATAATAATAATAATAATAATAATAATAATAATAATAATAATATAACAGAAAATAAAATAATAATCTCTCTTCAGACATACACATTTGGGGGACCGCATAAAAAATAACATAATTTATCAAAATTGTATTGTCAGCAGAGGAACAGATGGAGTTTCTCATTAAAAGCATCTTAAAAATATGCTTCTTTATCACATCTATGATGCGGAGGAAGCAGGGGCGCCGTTAGCAATAGGGGCATAAAGAGGAAGAGGGCGTGTCCCCCAATATTTGGTCTAATTGTTTACTATTATAATTAATTTTTATTATTAATCTGTTTACATGTGTTTAATAACCTATGTTGTATTATGCAATCAGCAGTAATTTATTTCTTCTAATCTTTATATACTTTCTTCTAATCGTTTAATAGTCAATTAAATCCCACTCGAGTTTTGATTTTCTCTACATAAATCAAAACATTTAGTGAGATTACTGTTGACTATTACACTTTTACTACGTCACACTACTTTCGACCAATAAAACGGTACGAAAGGACGTCTTTCAACCAATCATGGCTGCTTATCGCACAATTTTATCGCGTCCCTAGCATTTGTTTAATTTTATCGCGTTCCTAGCATTTGTTTATTTTTATCACTACCCTAGCATTTGTTTCTTTGTTTGCCAACATTTCAAACTGCACTGGTCTGGACGTCAAAAAAAAACAGAAAATTACAAACCACTCCAGTCGATGCACAGCACTTTCAAATATGACTCGCATTGGCATTCAAGAACAAGAATTAATAAAGATCACTGGTCATATATATGAAGAGCACCATTCGGAAATCCTGAATAAGTTGAGGGATACACCATGTACATCAACGAGTTCACTTCTTTTACGCACACGTCCAATATAACATCAACTGAACCACCTACCACTAAAACATTCAAATCTGAAAATTGTACTTTCAATAAATGTTTCTTTTAAAATTATTCATGTTTATTTTTTATTTCATCATCGTTAATTAAAACGTTTGTTTATTTCATCATCCCTAATTAAAACTTTTCTAACACTTGTTTATATTATTTAGGTTATGTTTGTTATAGCTTCTGCTATATGATATTATGGATAGTTACGAATCAGAGATTGTTTAATACTAAGATTTATTGAAAATCATCCGTCAAGTGACGTTGATTACTGGGATCCGGACGATTGAAGTGAAATGCAAATGTTTTAATACAAATTAAACTGAATCAACAAAGCCTTCTTGACTAGTAACAGTCCACAGAGTTCAATGATGATTCCATAGTTGGTACAACTGATACCGGTAACAAGAAAACATAATCATAAAACACTACTGCCATCTAGCGTAATGTTGAGATGGTACAATAATACATTTGAAGACAGTTGTATTTTCGTAAGCCAATTAACATTTTATTGTATTGGAGTACTTTGATACTTCTAATCTTTATATGATTTCTTCTAATCGTGTAATAGTCAATTAAATCCCACTCGAGTTTTGATTTTCTCTAGATAAATCAAAACCTCTAGTGAGATTACTGTTGATAAAATAATTAATGTAGGTTATAGACAGAGAGACAGGCAGGCAGCGAGATGGATGGATGGATGGATGGATGGATGGATGGATGGATGGACGATCGGATCGACGGACCGGCGGACGGATAGACAGACAGACAGGTAGCTAGATTGCGGGCAGGCAGACAGATAGACATAACATAGATAGATAGACAGACAGACAGACAGACAGACAGACAGACAGACAGACAGACAGACAGACAGACAGATAGATAGATAGATAGATAGATAGATAGATAGATAGATAGATAGATAGATAGATAGGAACCGTGATATTAGGCCTACATGTGAAGGCTTATTAGAAACTAGGATCGTGTGTGTGGTCTGTAGCACGGGACTGCATTCCATACAAGATAGGAGAGAAGTTATTCACTGCAGGTGGAAGATATCCTAACTGGTCAATAAGGCATAGTAGTAATGGAGTTTACGTCCCTTATGGGACGACTTACAAAGTAGATTGCTACTCAGTTGGCGGACTCATTCGCATGACATTCGTTTTTAAAGAAGTCGGGACATGGGATTACACCCCGGGCGAGCCTCGCCTTTGATGACCCACAATTTGTTCTACGTGGAAACCATTCTAGTTGCCTGCCAGGTGGAAACAAGTGTTCCCTTGAGACGGCTGATCGCACCACTTTCCTTTCCCACACCACTTCCTAGTTCACTTCCTTCGTCTCTCGCAACAGGGTTACAAAAAATAATTGCATTCATTCTTTCAGCTTTCAGTGAGTAGCCTATAGTCATAATAATAATAATAATAATAATAATAATAATAATAATAATAATAATAATAATTTATTTTTATTCATTTATTGATATTTATGTGATGGACAACAACCATTGGCCAATAAAAGTCCAGCACAGTGATACAATTAATACAATATGATACAAATTAAATAATTGCGATAACAACAAAATGAAGAACATAGACCATAATGATTAATTTACAGGAATTAATACTATAAAATTTTATGGAAAGGAGTTGATTCTTACAAAAGGATTACCAATTTGTGTATAAGGGTTATGCAAATAATATTAGTAAAGACATTGCCATATTCTAATATTTCTATACGTTGAATAGATCGAAACCGCCTACATGTAAGTCAGCATTTTTAATACATCTTGTTTAGGACAGGGATCGATGGCGGGCTTAGTTAGCTATGATATGTCTCTCAAAATTGCAAAGACGTGTCATTCTTTCTCTGGTGGACCTTTTAAGAGTTGTAGGCTATTGTGGACACTGTAGCTAAAATATCTCCCAGTGATCTAAGAAAGTATGAAGAAATATATTTTTACCTAGAAACTTTGTTGCCAAGAGGATACAAGAATTGTCACGAGATTCTGAAGAGAAAGGGTAAATACTTATGTGAAAAATCTATTATTTTTTTCTCATTATTTATTGATGGAAAAACACAAACGTGTCTGGCACCTTGCAGTTTGTAGCATTTGTTCGTGATATAAATTAAAACATCATGCTTATAGAAGAACTATTACTGTATTTCGAAGTCGGTGGAAAAACAATTTAAATTTTAGATAGTACAAATATAACTGACCATGTATTGTGGGTCCCTATCACCACGGCATGGCGCGTCCTCAGGTTGCGGATAGAGGAGACGGCCTCCAGATATGGTGAATATATTGAATAAGCAGTCGCGGACATCCGATGAGGGGTGGTCCTCCAGCTTGGGGGTTGGGCGAAGGGCTAACAACCCAACACCGTAAAAAACACCTTGTTACGAAAACTCGAAATAAGCCTCGTAATGGGACTGATTCTCTGGCACGACCACAGCAAGAGTGTTAGTTGGGAGGCCGGAGGAAAGAAGTCCTTTGGGGAGGCCGAGACGTAGATGGGAAGATAATATTAAAATGGATTTGAGGGAGGTGGAATATGATGATAGAGACTCGATTAATCTTGCTCAGGACAGGGACAATGGCGGGCTTATGTGAGGGCGGCAATGAACCTCCGGGTTCCTTAAAAGCCAGTAGCCTGAGTAAGTAACTAAGTACGAATAGGCCTAATAATAGAATAATAGAAAATATTTTTTGGAATCACACTTCCAAAAAAATATTTTCTATTATTCACTCATTAAAGCGACTGAAGCACTTTCTTCCTGATAAATTAAAATTAATCCCTGTACAAACACTCGTGATGCCACACTTCGACTACTGCGATATTATATTAAGTAACCTACATGCAAATTTGAGCAGCAGGCTACAACGTGTGCATAATGCGTGCGTCCGTTATATTTGTAATATTCGTAAGTATGATCATGTTTCCCCGTCTTTCCAAACTCTGTCTTGGCTAAGGCTGAGCGATCGACGAGCCCTGCATTCTCTTGTTCTCTTATTTCAAATTCTGCGCACCGCTACCCCAACCTATTTGGCTTCTCGTTTTCAAAATTTATCCGCATATCATCAGCTAAGTACAAGATCTCATCAGAACAATTTAGTCATTATACTCTACCACAAGACATCTTTATATTCTTCATCTTATACAGTTTCAGTTGCTAGAAATTGGAACTCGCTACCGAGTGATGTAAGGGGTAGTTGGACAATAACTTCATTTAGGTCAAAATTACATAAATTCTTACTTAACAAATTAATTGCTGATTAATATTTATTACATATTATAATGAAACTAACATCTGTCCATTCCTATTATTATCATTAATTTCTGTAAACAGATTTACAAAACCTCTAATGGCAATTACATTAATATTCTCATTATAGAAATATATATATATATATATATATATATATATATATATTTTTTTTTTTTTTCTCCCGGTAACATAGTTCTAGTAAGCTTATATTAAATTAATTTTCATCATTTTACTATCTCAAACCTCAAATTAATTATAATTGATTGAATTAAATTAGCTCATAAATTAAGTTACCACTTTACCTTATAGGTTTATCTAAATTTAAATAAATTTGTAGTCTACTAGTCGTTAACTGAAGAATATTGAAGGAGAACCTTTTAAGTGTAGTGTAAATATTCGTAATTTAAATATGTATTGTATTGATTAAGGCTGGTTGAGTGGAAGAGAAGGCCTTATGGCCTTAACTCTGCCACCGAAAATAAAACATTATTATTATTATTATTATTATTATTATTATTATTATTATTATTATTATTATTACAAATACAACTGAATGTTGAACACAGTGTTACTTTAAAGTGCCTGTTATGTTATAATTTGGCATTATACTTTTCGAGAGAAAGTTGTTTATTTATGTTACTAATTTCAATCCTATCACATTCAACTATTACTTATATTTTCACAAAGGAATGTAGAAAAGAACCATGAATATCTACGTATTTAGAAATTCTGTTGTGCGTGTCACATTTCGTCTACACACTTGACGCCAGCCCACTATTTGTACACCACTGATTTCCTACCCCTCTGCAATCAGCTGGTTCCTAGTGTTCCTACACGATCCACCTTGTCATTCTCCTGACAGTGTCCCAGTGCTTGGCGCCAACGAGTGATTTCAAGGTCATAAAATGCGCTTCCTTTTGACATCGCTGCTGAAAGGCCCATTCACAATGAAAATTAAACATAACCGTAACATAAACACACAAGTTTGTGCCCAGGTTACCAAATGGGATCATTCACAATGATTCACATAAACAATGACATTAACATTACCGTTAGACGTTAACTTGAAAGTTTGCAAACTCCAAACTTTCATGCTTATGCTTACGTGATTTGCAAACAGTACACAATCGTGAAGCGCTGAAGTATATGACAGAATATGAGGAAATGGCGTCGTTACGTTTCCATGGTTTATACATAGTCCTAGGTTTTTATTTATAGTCCTAGGTTTATTGCATCTATTTATTTATAGTTAGAAATAAATTTAGTTTTATTTTATTTTACTTATTTATTTTTCCTTTTTTTTTCTTTTATTGCTGAAATTATTGTAGAAGTATATAATTATGGTATTATTGTATATTATATATCACTGCCACCGGGAGTATACGCAATTGTAGCGTTAATAAATATATAAATAAATAAATAAATATATGAATATATAAATAAATACATAAACAAATAAATACATACATACATACATACACACATACACACATGCATACATACATACATACATACATACATACATACATACATACATACATACATACATACATGCCTTCTTGTTTAAAAATATTGTATTATATAGCTCATTGTATTCATTCTAAATAATATTGTTTTAAGAAAGATTCAAGCATGTAATATTACAACAAATGTAATGGGACATGCTGTTAAATAAATGAATTAAATACAAAAAAATCCCCTACCTAAAAAATACATTCATACATACATATATACATATATACATACATACATACATACATACATACATACATACATTCATACATACATACATACATACATACATACATACATACATGCATACATGCATACATACATACATACATACATACATACATACATACATACATACATACATACATACATACATACATACATACATACATACATACATACATACATACATACATACATACAAGTTTCTTTGCGGTTATGTTTATGTTCCCATCATGAATGATGGTATGATTTCTTGATTTTACCGTAACGTTTACATTTTTAAGTTAATGCTTATGTTATGTTAATTTTCATTGTGAATGAGCCTTTAGTCGAAGTGAGCGCGAAGAGTTGTGAAGAAAGTTCGGTAATGCGATAATCTGATACAAGTGTCGAAATGACGCCATAGTCTAGTATATATAGTCACGAAGCTCAATATTACTATGTATGCATACACAGATAGTTGCTAACTACTAGGATGGCTAATATCACCTCATTACAGACAATGCGAAATAGTACCGGCACAGTCTATTGTTCCTAGCACCCGCACAACTCAAGCTTCGTCACTGTATATACTAGACTGTGCTAACACTGTGTTCAACATTGTTATATATTTATACTACCTGAAATTTAAATTGTTTTTCCACCGATTTCGAAATACAGTAATAGTTTTACATGAGAAATTTCTTTTTGGTAACCTCTATTCCTCTTCTATGTATTTATCTAAATGTCCAGTTGTCGCTGAAATAGAACATGAAAAGCATTTATTTTGTAAAATTACAATACAGTTTCTTTCGTGAACTTTCCATCCCAATATCGGTACTTGATGTAAAGTTCCACAAAAATACACGATTTGAGATTCACCTTGCTTCATATTTCCAATTATTATTCCAACTATCCACATAATAAGATCACTAAATAATGTAATGTTACTTTCAGGCTAAGGGCGAGATTACATTCCTACTCTCAGGACTACAACATTCACGATATAATGCCGGGACATTATCGACAGCTAAAGGGATATTGTAGTTTCTACAGTCATTGCCCAACTGTGCAGTCACGTGTGATGTCTTTAATTTGACTACGCATAATTCCCGAACCCTCAATTACGTCCGATTCATTTCACAATAAACGTTAACCACTCTCACTGAACAATGAAATTCTCCGCTGAAGGCAACTGGCGAATCATTAATCGCACTGTTTCCTTGTGAACAAAGATAACGACGCCTCTATCTTAAAACGTAAGAAACTCGATCATGCAAAACAAAATTCTACAATTAGTTACAGATTCGTAAGGTATCTCTTAGTTTTATAAAATTAATCGTTTAGAAGAAGGGTTTTTGCTGAAATTAGAATAATTTTCAGCGTTATACACTCTGGTACTGAAATGTTAATGTCCTAACTAAAAACCCAGAGAACCCCGGTTCGATTCTCTGCAAGCTAGTGGAGATTTATCTTACAGTAAGACGTTAAAAACTTCTCTTAGCATATCAGGCTGTAAGAGGCTACTTCATATCTACCACTATGGAGGTGATTATAAATAAAAAGTAGAATAGATTCCATATCACGTGTGGAATGATAAGACAAAATTTCAAAGAGAGATCCTAATTAAGTTTTATGTGATTGTTGCAATTTCGAACTTGATATACGGATGTAAAAACTGGATGATGAATACAGCGGAAAGAAGGATTGAACCTGCTGAAGTGGGATATCTAAAAACAATGCCAGACTACAAAACAATAAACCAAAAAAGAAATACACAAATAAGGAAATAGGCTAACTAAATATATTTCATTTAATAGATAGAACAATAACCCAAAATAGAGACTAGTTTCAACATGTACTTACTTACTTACTCACTCACAAATGGCTTTTAAGGAACCCGGAGGTTCATTGTCGCCCTCACATAAGCCCGCTATCAGTACCTACCCTGTGCAAGATTAATACAGTCTCTATTATCACATCCCACCTCTCTCAAATCCATTTTAATATTATCCTCCCATCTACTTCTCGGCCACCCCAAAGGTCTTTTCCTTTCCGGCCTCCCAACTAACACTATATACTTTTCTGGATTCGCCCATATGTGCTTCACGCTCTGCCCATCTCAAACGTCTGGATTTAATGTTCCTAATTATGTCAGGTGAAGAATACAATCCGTGCAGTTCTGTATTGTGTAAATTTCTCCATTCTCCTGTAACTTAATCCCTCTTAGCCCCAAATATTTTCCTAAGAACTTTATTCTCAAACATCCTTAATCTCTGTTCCTCTCTCAAAGTGAGAGTCCAAGTTTCACAACCATACAGAACAAACGGTAATATAACTGTTTTATAAATTCTAACTTTCAGATTTTTTGACAGCAGACTAGATGACAAAAGCTTCTCAACCGAATAATAACAAGCACTTCCCATATTTATTCTGCGTTTAATTTCCTCCCGAGTGTCATTTACAGTATATTTGTTACTGTTGCTCCAAGATATTTGAATTTTTGCACCTCTTCGAAGGATAAATCTCCAATTTTTATGTTTCCATTTCTACAATATTCTCGTCACGAGACATAATCACATAATCATATACTTTGTATTTTCGGAATTTACTACCAAACCTATCGCTTTAATTCAAGTAAAATTTCCGTGTTTGCCCTAATTTTTTGTGGATTTTATACTAACATATTGACGTCATCCGCATAGACAAGAAGCTGATGTAACCCGTTCAATTTCAAACTCCCTCTGTTATCCTGAATTTTCCTAATGGCATATTCTGGAGCAAAGTTAAAAAGTAAAGGTGATAGTGCATCTCCTTGCTTTAGCCCACAGTGAATTGGAAAATCATCAGACAGAAGCTGGCCTATACGGACTCTGCTGTAAGTTTCACTGAGACACATTTTAATTAATCGAACTAGTTTCTTGGGAATACCAAATTCAATAAGAATATCATATAAAACTTCTCTCTTAATCGAGTTATATCCCGTTTTGAAATCTATGAATAACTGATGTACTGTATCCTTATACTACCATTTTTTCTGCAATATCTGTCGAATACAAAAAATCTAATCAATAGTCGATCTATTACGTCTAAAACCGCACTGATGATCCCCAATAAATTCATCTATGAATGGAGTTAATCTTGTCAAAAGTAAGTATACTGGACAAAATTTTGTACGACGTCAACAAAAGTGATATTCCTCGAAAGTTACTACAGTTAGTCTTGTCGCCCTTCTTAAAGATAGGTACAATTTTGGACTCCTTCCACTGTTCTGGTAGAATTTCCTTTTTCCAAATAGCAAGTACAAGCTTATAAATTTCACTAGATAATGCACTTTCACCCTCTTGTATTAGGGGAGAGTCGGGTAGTATCGGACAGCGGGTAATATCGGACAGTGAGTTTCTTTCATCTACCACACGATGATAGTACCTGATTGACATGGTTACGTTTCTGTGATGTCGCATAGAGAAACGTAACCATGTCATTCAGGTACTACCATATGATAGTAGATGTCCGATATTGCCCGATGTCCGATACTACCCGACTCTCCCCTAATTCTGCTGGAATTTGATTGTACTAAGGTGAATCCTTGGCCTCATCTTGCCACATACCTTCTCGCTGTCATCAATTTCATTGACGCTAAATAACCTAATAGATATGAGTGATAGAGCGATGTTAAATTTAATAACGAATTAAAAACTGATCTCTATTCCATTATCATTCCGTAGCGTTCTTTAATAGCTGGCTGACGACCCGTAGGGATAACTAGGTAGAATGGAGTTGCCTACTCTTAAGAGATGGATACTGAGCGAACTTCAGCGCAGTCAGAGAGTGTGGATTGGTATGCACATAGCTGGAGGTCACCACCATAGTTTTTTCCATATGGATGTAGGATAATAAAAAATGTTTGAAGTTTTAAGAAGCAAAGTGAAAAGCACTATGCTGAAAAAGACAAAATACGCTTATATCTTGTAGGAAATATTCTCTGTTGCTAAAACAGACCCTAAAGAGCACTACGGAGCCTACGCGTGGTGTGTAAAATAATTCTCAATGTAATAAATTATTCGTATGATATGTACGTAAATTTAACATAATGAGAATTTCATTCTGTAAACTGAAAGAATGTAATTCCTAAGTCTCATATATAATAAGAATAAATAGGAGATGAAGTTTCTATATAAGAAATAAAAAGATCTTCAACAAATATGTTTAAGAGTCACATTCAAAGCATGAATAATTACGTTGAAATCTCGTAAAACTAAAGACAACGAAATGAAGAAGAAAGAAGAATTTTATATTAGAATCCGTTCCGTACCAATAGAATGGGACATTTTCAAGTAAAAAGAACTAAAATGTAGCAACAGCACACAAGTGAAATCAGCATAACGTGTTTTACTGTCATTAAATGAGGGAATCCGGTTCAAAATTGTCTAAAGCAGTTTTTAATAAAAGTGATTATACCTATACCAAACCAGGTATTCTGGGACATATTCTACTAATTGTAGTAATTACAGTTATCAAAATTGTAACATTTACTGCACCCATATAAAAAGGGGTGCATATAACTTTTGCAGTGATTATTCCTCAAACATCTCATTAATCTCTAACAGGATCCATTCTTTCATTAAGGTGCATTCTTCTGCATAATTCATGTGAATTGTAACTGTGACCACAATTTTATATTATAATTTTACTATAGTTCTTTTTTTGGTTATAAAACATGTATTTTGATGCCAACTATAACCCTAATAGGATACCTCAGAGTGAAATAGGGTTTATTAAATTTGATAATAAAAAAACAAAATAAATAAATACAAAAATAAATTATATGTTAATTTAAGACAGACAGACAGACAGACAGACAGACAGACAGACAGACAGACAGACAGACAGACAGACAGACAGACAGATAGATAGATAGATAGATAGATAGATAGATAGATAGATAGATAGATAGATAGATAGATAGATAGATAGATAGATAGATAGATAGATAGATAGGATAGGTAGGTAGATAGGTAGATAGATGGATGGATGGCTGGATAGATAGATAGATAGATAGATAGATAGATAGATAGATAGATAGATAGATAGATAGATAGATAGATAGATAGATAGATAGATAGATAGATAGATAGATAGATAGATAGATAGATAGACAGACAGACAGACAGACAGACAGACAGACAGACAGACAGACAGACAGACAGACAGACAGACAGACAGACAGACAGACAGACAGACAGAGAGATAGATAGATAGATAGATAGATAGATAGATAGATAGATAGATAGATAGATAGATAGATAGATAGATAGATAGATAGATAGATAGATAGATAGATAGATAGATAGATAGATAGATAGATAGATAGATAGATAGATAGATAGATAGATAGATAGATAGATAGATAGATAGATAGATAGATAGATAGATAGATAGATAGATAGATAGATAGATAGATAGATAGATAGATAGATAGATAGATAGATAGATAGATAGATAGATAGATAGATAGATAGATAGATAGATAGATAGATAGATAGATAGATAGATAGATAGATAGATAGATAGATAGATAGATAGATAGATAGATAGATAGATAGATAGATAGATAGATAGATAGATAGATAGATAGATAGATAGATAGATAGATAGATAGATAGATAGATAGATAGATAGATAGATAGATAGATAGATAGATAGATAGATAGATAGATAGATAGATAGATAGATAGATAGATAGATAGATAGATAGATAGATAGATAGATAGATAGATAGATAGATAGATAGATAGATAGATAGATAGATAGATAGATAGATAGATAGATAGATAGATGCTATACAAATTGTGTTCACATAATTTTCTTTTAATTAACGATTTGAATGAGTCGCAATTAAAATTTTTAGTTGAGTTAGGTAAGCTATTATAAAACTTCAGAGACATATAATAAAAACTGTTTTGTGTAGTCTTGTATCTACATAAATCAAGTCTTATATCGTTACAACTTCTCGTATGGTGTTCGTGATATTCATTTTGGTATATAACAAACACTGCAATACATATAGCGATGGAAGAGTGAGAATTTTACAGGATTGAAATAACGGTTTACAATGTTCTTTTGGTCCAACACCACAAATAATTCTCACTGCTTTCTTCTGTAATTTAAAAATATTAAAAGATGGACTATGATTTCCCCATAATAAAACACCATATTGAAGATGGCTATGAATATATGACAAATATACTGTTAATAGCACTTAAAAATATTTAAGAAAAAAAGGCAATGAAAGAAATTAAGAATTTAATCTTTTAGTTATTCTTTAGTTATTGCCACACAGTTTCAAGTACATTTCGTTTGCAGCTTAATGTAGGAGTGTTTTGTTTTTAATATATATGAATGATTTATTGGCAATTAATTTAAAGAAATTCAATGCTGAGATATTTTCGTATTCGGATGACACGGTTGTTACTTTTGCAGATAATACTTGGGATGATACTTACTTTGATGCAAACAATGGCATCACATTGATTCAAAATTGGTTTGATTCCAACATACTTGTCTTAAATCATTCTAAAACCACGGTTGTACCATTTTCGTTAACATCTGTTGGTATGAAACCTCCTGATTCGCTCCTGTGTTTAAAAATTCGTACATCCAATTGTTCTTCTAATAGTTGTAACTGTCCTATTCTACATGAATCTCAAGTTAAATATCTCGGAATAATACTCGACCAACATTTACGTTTGGATAAACATGTTCTTTTTCTGTGCAGTAGATTAAGAAAAATTATTCATTATTTTGTTATCCTACGAAATTACTTGACTGTCCATACTTTACGACTGATTTATCTCGCATTAGTACAAGCTATATTACAATACAGCATTATAGGTTGGAGTAATGCTTATAATACCTCTCTCGTGTCAATAACTCTGCTACGGAAAAGAATAATAAAAATATGTCTTAATAAACCTCTTGATTATCCTTCAGAGCTGCTTTATTCAGAATTTAAAGTATCTGACTTCCATCTTTACCAATAACCAAAAATGTATTTAAAAATAGGCTTAAGGACTTTACTAATAGGCGGTAGTATATTATACACACTAGTTAAAGGGTGTAATTGATATCTTGTTATTTGAAGTGTTCTATCAGTGAGGAAGTGTGTTGTGCCAGTGAAGTGTGTAGTGTCAGTGAAGTCTATTGTGTAAGTGAAGTGTGTTGGTGTCAGTGAAGTGGCTGTGCAAAGTATTCGAACAGTGTAATGTTTAGAAGTGTTAGTGAAATCAGGTAGAATCAGTGCAGTGAGTGAGTTGACAGCGAAATAAGTGTAGTGCCGAAAGGTACTTGTGCAGATATGAACCGTCAGAATCGTGGGTCTTAGTTCGAGCTTAGGGTTAAGATGCAAATTAGATTTACTTTAAATGTTATTTTAAATGATCATGCTTCATTTTAATTTAGGGGATGCTTATTATTATTATTATTATTATTATTATTATTATTATTATTATTATTATTATTATTAATTATTGTTTTTATTAGTTGTGTTTATTATTAATTGTCATCATTGAATGTAATTAGTTACCACTGCCACCGGGTATATACCCATTTGCAGTGTGAATAAATACATGCATACATACATCTAATTTATAACAATGCATTACTGAATTTCGTACATAAAAACCGAAACATATTTAATTTATATTCATATAAATATAAAACCAAAAGATCAGACAACATATGCTTGACGGTTCCTATATGTACTACAACTGTAGCATATAATAACAGTAGCAACTTCGGTCCAAGACTTTATAACATGATAATAGATAAATTCCCAAACATACAATTTGCTAATGTTCCTTCATTCAAAAAATCTACTAAAAATTGCTGTTAACAGAGAAAATTTAAAGTTCAATTATTGTCATATGTGTTTTTCTTCTTCTTATTTATTTTCTTTTATTACTTCTTACTCTGTTATTCAATAAAATGTCTTAACATTAACTTATGTGGAATGCCCCCTGAGCACGAGTATGTAACTTACTCTTTCTGGGGGTGCTGGAGAGTTCTTATATTAAAAAATCAATATGTACCTTTGTTCTTGCAATAAAGTATTATTATTATAACTATTATTATTATTAGTGTTATTATTATTATTAGTGTTATTATTATTATTATTATTATTATTATTATTATTATTATTATTATTATTATTGAAATCTATTTCTACTAAAGTATACCTGTCTAAACTTCGTCACACGATCTCGAATTTTTCAATTTCTTACACACTCTTAAGTTATCCATGAATCCGATATGTCTATTCCACTCCAGTAACTTGCTGTTAATAATGCTGAACGTTCAATTTGGCATTCTTCCCTAATGTATGGCAGAGTTCCGGGTTCTGTCCATTAATGGCATGAATCTAATTTTGCACAATGCTCCAATTTTCATGGTTTATTGACTTATTTTGTTTTCCTCTCTTTTGATTCTATACTCATATCAATAAATTAACACAATACAAATAGTTCTAAAAGTATATTAATGTTTTTTCTTATGTTTTTGTAGTTTCAAATATCAGATAAAACCCTTTGACGAATCTTTCAAATACTATCTCGCTATTACCAATTCTATCGACGTTAAATGAACTAGTAGTTGATGTACTATTCATTCACAGTTTATGCTCAAAAGCAGGTCCTTCACTTTAAATCTAGCATTCTCCAATCTTCACTATTTTCCGTATTCCTCTTAGTCTCCGCATAAATCCATATTTTGTAATTGTCTTATTTGTCATTTGATATCTTATTGTGTTCCGAACGATATTCCCGTTCACCATTCCTTCCAGTGCATCCTTCAGTAGGCAGTGACCCGGTCAATTTGTTTTCTCTTCCTGATCAGTTTCAACTTTATTCCTTCTACACCTCTCTCTCAGCACAGCTTAATTTATTATTTTTCTTGTCATTTTCAATTCTTTGCTTTTTAACGTTTATATGAATGCCATTGTGAAAGATTTTAGAGAAACAAAACACGGATATATCACTATTAACAGAAATTTAAAATTAGATGTAATAACATTTGCAGATAATCTTGTTTTACTAGCAACATCTGAAGATGATTTGCAATGGTCAGTACATAATTTAAATTTAATAGCTCAAAAATATACAATGGAAAAAATGACCTTTTGTGGTAAATATCCAATACCAAGCAAAACTTGTTTAAATAACACAATTTTGGAAAGTGTTAATGATTTTAAAGGCATGTTGGGTCCGATAAGTATAATATAAGTATCAAATGTGTAGGTTTATTACAGTCAAATTTCTTATCGATAGTACACACGTTGAACCATTATGATATTGCACGAAATGGTATATAAAAGTTTTGACAACCGTTTTCGCATCTTCAGGTCATATTAAAGGAGAACACAATAACACATGATGAACACTTAAAATATTTAGGTTAAAACAATCGTTAAAAGTTTAAAAACTGGTGTGGTAGACAGAAAACATCCCATTAAAAATTATTACATGTAGCATGAAATTAACACCCTGAAGAACGTAGCATAGGCAATTAACACTGTACTAATTGATAAGTGTACAAAGAAGTAGAGTAAAAGCATAACAAAAGCATGTGTTCTAACTGCATACTACACCAGTTTTTAAATTTTTAACGACTGTTTCAACCTGAATATTTTAAAGTGTTCATCATGTGTTATTGTGTTCTTTTTTAATATGACCTGAAGATGCCATGGTTATGGCGAAAACGTTTGTCAAAACTTTTATATACCATTTCGTGTAATATTGTAATGGCTCAACGTGTGTACTATCGATAAGTAATTTGACTGTAATAAACCTACACATTTGAAGTTTTAATGAGTGTAATTATTTAAGATATAAACTTTCTTTTGTTGAAAAATTGGATTTATTAGAGAAAATTATAAAATTCAACAAATCAATGGGCATCATTAATAGAGTTTTAAAACCTTCATTAGTGCAAAAATCAACTCGTACTCGTCTTTACCAAATAATAGCTCGATCAGTCTTATGCTATGGGAGTGAAGCGTGGACTGTAAGGACAAAAGATGAAAGCAGACTAACAGCTTGCGAGATGAGATTCATGCGCCGAACAGCTGGCTACACTAAATGGGATCGAAAGAAAAATGAAGATATCCTTCAAGAACTTAATGTGCCA
The DNA here is from genome assembly GCF_040183065.1 of Periplaneta americana. NCBI lineage: Eukaryota > Metazoa > Arthropoda > Insecta > Blattodea > Blattidae > Periplaneta > Periplaneta americana. Next base: position 48,663,553 of record NC_091130.1, read on the forward strand.
TTAATACTGGACCATATCTCCAGATATCAGTTAAACTGGAAGGAACACGTCTCAAGAATGGTTTCATCCAGGATCCCTAAGGCAATAATGAAGTATCGTCCAAATGGGAAACGGTCACTTGGTCGACCTATGAAAAGATGGCAAGAAAATCGCTTTTTCAGGCCGTAACAGTTCTTTTGGGACTAGTACTTGACAGATGATGATGATGATGACTTTCAATTCTTTCAATCGCTTCTCTTTACTTCATTGTAATGTTTATGTTTCTACCTCATACAATACCACACTTCAACCAAAGCATTTTACAAATCTCTTTCTTAGTTATTTTTCCGCAGAAGGTGCTCCATTTGCTATTAAAAGCTTCCTTTGCCATTGATCTACATCTTCCTTAAATAATAGACTGAAAAAAGAAAATAACTTACAAGCAAACATTCTGATGGGGGCAAATAAAAAAGTTAAACTTTTTTTCTTCCATCGTGTGAATAATGTCAAGAGAAATGCTTATACAAATTTTGGCCACTGGACCGCAATTACGAGGCCGTTCAGAAAGTGATTTTCCCTGGGGTCGTTTACAGAAAAAAAGCACAATTGCATGGAAAGATTTATTGAAACAGAGACAGGAATTGTTGCGCTATTTGTCAACATATCCCCCACTGGAACTGAGACATTTGTCATACTATGGGATCAATTTTTGTATCCTTGTGTCGTAGAAGTCAGCCGCCTGGGATCGGAACCAGCGTTTGACAGCCGTCTGCACCTCTCTGTCGATCCAATGATGTGACAAATGTCTCAGTTACAGTGGGGGATGTGTTTAAAATAGCCCAAGAATTGCTGTGTCTGATCCAATAAATTGTTCCAATGAAATTGTGATTTCTTTCTGTTAACGGCTCCTGGCGAACTTATTGTTTTAATGACCTTATAACTGCTGTCAAGTGGCCAAAATTCGTATAAGGACTTCTTTTGCCATTATTAATATGGTGAAAGAAAAATAAATGACTTTTTTTTTATCTGCCCCTATCACAATGTCTGTTTGTTGGCACAAGGATCAGCTTTTTATACTGCGTTCCAGAATATCTGATAGGCGACATAAACATTGCCGGCAGACGAAAGGGAAAGGATAATTGTTATTCAACCAATGGTAGAGCTCACATTCGAGACTTATCTTGAAGTTGGGTAGTCTGAAGCGTTCTACCTTCGCCCAACTTGAAGACAAGTCTAAAATGTGACCTCTGCCAATGGTTGAATAGCAATTATCGTTCCCTTCGTCTGCCGGCAATGTTTACGTCGCCCGTCAGACATTATGAACCGAAGTATAGTGTTCTACCATTTTATTCAGGGTGTTTCAGGACCTCTCCAACAAATTTTGGGAATCGATTGATCTTATAATTAGGATCATTTTTCATGAAGCAAACCACGTGCTCCGATGCTAGTGTAAGAACTACGGAACATCGAAAAAAGAGACTGGTTATAATGACATTTCTTCTTCTTCTTCTTCTTCTGGTTTCATTACTGCTGACGCCGTCTTCCGGAAACCAAAAGCCAATCCTCTCCATCCATCCACTGCTCTGGTGTCAAATTCCTGGAAGTCATGGCAGTCTGTACCCCTTCTATCCACGTCTTTGGTGGACGACCTCTTTTCCTTCTTTCTGTCGGTATCCATTCCATAATGTGTAGTGGTAGTCGTTCCTTTGTCATTCTCTTTACATGTCCATACCATTGTAGTATTTTCTTCTTTATAACGTCAATAATGTCTGGTTCTTCCTCTATCTGTCTAGTTTTTACTCTTTCTTCTCTTGATTTCCCTGCTGATCTACTTAAAACATCCATTTCTGTGACCAAAATTTGATTTTGTTCCCTTGTAGAAATTTGCCATACCTCTGCGCCATAGGTAAGAATACTTTGAATTACTGTTTTATAAATTTTCAGTTTCCTGTTTATTGTTATATGTTTGTTCCACCAAAGAGAATTTAGATCAATAACTGCTTGCTTTGTTTCGGAAATTCTATGTTCAATTTCTGTATTACTTTTCCCAAATTGATCTATTTTCGTCCCTAAATATATACATTCCGTACTTGGTTCTATAATATCTTCATTGTCTAGTTGCAATGGTTCTATCTCCTCGGCATAAATAATGAGGTTTCTTTATATTTATCGTCAATCCCCAACGCTCGTATTCCTCTTTCGTTCGTAAAGTGACACTTACAATTAATTATTAAATGAATTTTTCATTTATTTCTTCAAGTACTCTTGCGGACAGGTTACAAGTGTCCTGTCATTTTGCTACACCGTTTGAACACGATTCCATTGCTCACGTTTCCACCTTACACTTTACAATGTCTGAGGACATTGATTCCAACATGACGTCCCAACGCACTTTAGTCTGGTTGTACGAGCACATAAATGAACAACATCTACGGAGAGCAATGGATAGGGAGAGAAAAACCTGTTGCGTGGGCAGAGTGATCACCCGACTTCACGACCTTAATCTTTTTGGGTGAGGATATGTGAAGTGTCACCGCTCGAATTGACACCAAAGAGGACCTGACTGTGCTAATATTCGCTGCTTTTGATCAAATTCAATACAGTAATGTTCGACTGAGTCCGACAATCACTGCTACTACGGTGTAATGAATGTAATCAGGTTCAGGCTACACACTTTGAACACCTGTAACTTTCCAGCAAAAAAGTGGAAAAAAATAATTCATTTCATAAATGTCAATGTCATTAAAACCTGTTTCTTTTCGATGTTTCATAACTCCTAAACGGGACATCCGAGAACATGGGTTGTTCCACGAAAAATAATCCTCATTATGAGATTTATCGATCCCCAGAGTTTGTCGGAGAAGTCCTGAAACACCCTTTATATACATTTTTTTGTCCGCAAATCTACAAAATACAATCATTTTGATATGACTCCCAAATAATTCTGTTTGTTAATTTCATGATAAGAAAATAATTATATTGACGCTTCCAAGGTTCATCATATTGCGCGCAATTGAAATAGCACTGCAAAACTGGTTTGAAAAGATAGAAATGAAGATCGATTATTTTCGATATAATATCTATACGAGATCATTTTTTTTTTAACTTTTATGCGCAGTTGGAAAAGTTGATAAGCATCATTAAGGTTAGTGAAAAGTTTGAATGGTAATTGTTTATGTTCGCGAACAAACTAAAACAACGTGATGTTGTTAATAAATAAAAAAAATTGTTTATTTTTACACCCAAATAATTACACGCAGTTATTTACTTTACTGAATTTCATTTAATTTTTGTCCATGTCTCCCATAATTTTATTTTCTCGTAATGACTTCGTTGTTTACGGAACTTTTCACTTTATTTTAATGCAATTTTTAATTTAGCGAGTAACATTTTTAATTCAACTTGCGTTTATGCAACAGTGCTTCTGTACCTAGTTAATTGAAATGAAATAGAAATGAAGTATTTGAGAGCTCTGTACCACATTATTATTGTGCAATGACGTTTTGCTGTACAGTTAGTAGTTTATAAAGCAAAAATATGTAGCTATTTAAGTAATAACTAAAACTATCGCTCGACTAAAATATTGATCGGTTAACCGGACGCTTTTAATCGATTAATTGACTGGTTAATCGAATTTTGGTCAATTTTTTGAACAAAACCATTTAGGGCCAAATATGGCTATTCTGATGAAAAAAAATAATATTTTGCTGTAATTTTTCTATCAAGGCATATACAAATTTGAAAAAAAAAAAAAGGTAATGTGCTTACTTTAGATATATACGAAGGATTTGAAAATAAATCTATTTTTATTTATAATAGTGGATGTAATTAAAACAAAACTAGTACATCATAATAGCCTTCTTTGTGGGGTATTGTGATACATCTACGGGGCTATTCTGATACAGTGATATAAATCTGGCCATATTATACGGAGCAATAAAGTAAGGCTATTGTGGTACACAGAGATGCTTAATGTATCTCCTGTAAAAGTTTGGTTGAAATCACATCAAAACTAACTGAAATTTAGCAACTTTTGTAATGACATCTTTTTCCCATAAAATTTATAAGTTTATTGAAACTTAACATCCTACTGCCAATGCTAGAAAAGTGCTGATGCCCAATAATTTTTGTGTGTAAGAAAATAGATTGAGAAAATTATGATACAGTTTATATTGCTGAAATAAACTTAAAACACATTTTTAAATGATGGTGAGTATATTTCCAAAGTTGTGTTAAATTATAGGGGAGACTCGGCTAATTCCGCAATATTAAGAAGTAAATCTATCATATTTTTATCAAAATGTTTATTGAAAAATATTCTCAAGGTATGCAGACATGGACCAAATCTTTCATTACCAAATGAGATAAAGAGATCTATTAAAATGCAAATATATTTAGTTGTACATACATTACAGTTGAAAAAGAACAACTCGGGTAATTCTGCAACAGTGCGGATAAATCCGCAATAGGACTTGGCTAATTTCGCAGTAGTAAATAATTATGAAATACATTATGAAAGTAAAATAAAAGAAACAATTTATATGTAACAATGCTCATTTTCTTCACAGCTGTGTAGCAAAACACGAAAAACAGCCAACTTTCGATGTTTCACTGTATTGCCGATAGAGGTGTCGACCAATATCCTTGTTTTGCTATAGCACTACAGAGGACATGCCTCCTGTTGACAGCCTCTCAAAACTTACGATCACTCTATTGCAAAGCCACAGTAAAATCATATATGCACTATTGCGGAATTACCCATACTGCGGAATTAGCCGCGTTTCCCCTAGCACTAAAAGGACTATTATTATGCTAAAAAATATTAATTAAATAAGTAAAACTAAGTCTGCATGTGTATTTTTTAAACTTATTTTGTATTTTATGTGCCAACATGCGAATTCAAATATCTCTAAAGAGCTGAGAAATTATGAAATATCCCTCAAGAGGTAATAAATTATTTTAAGTTATAAAATGGAATAAATAAGTCATTTTCTTTCATAGTAAACATATTCTATCGTATCATAATTGCCCTTCTAGCGTAACATAATATCCATAAAAAGTATATAATAATAGACCTTTTCACTAATTCATTCGAAAGCAATAACTAAAGTAACCGAGTATCACATCAAAGTTTTCACAACAAACAAAACTTCCTTTTCTTTTAATAAATTTATGAGGCTGATAATGATTTTTTGTAAACTTTGTTCAATATTGTTCCTTAAAGACCGTACAATGTACTACCATACTCGCAGTTTTTTACAGTTCCAAACTGAGATTTTAGAACATTTTAAAGTGTGTATCAAATTAGCCCTACTTTCTTTTTATTGTATCATATTAGCCACACTTGACTCTACGTGATACAATTTTTATAGCAGCCCGAATTCCATACTATATAAAGAATGACACACGTTTCTTCAAATATTTTTCATCTAATTAATGTATATCGTAAATAACTTCTTTGTTAAGAATCATTCGACAACGATGGTTTATGCAAGAAGAACAAGTTCCCAGTTTACACTTAGACTGGTGGCCATAATTCTGGAAACTTTTTGTGTTTGTACTGAATTATCATAACATCTATTTTTATTCACATATTATTACAATTTAAAATGTTACTCGTGACTGAAAGCATCAAACAAACATTGTCCATTCCATTTTTTTAAGAAAATGCATAACTTTATAGCAAAATGTGTATTAGAAAACAGATATTTACACATTAAAACTTAGAAAAATTGTCGTGTTATTTTCTCATTCATTCTGTAAAAGTTAGTACTCTGTGGGATAACATTTATTTTTAATGACAGCATCAATTCTGCGGGGCATTGAGTCCACCAGACGTTGCAGTTCTTCCTTGCTGATGATCCGAAACCAGCTGTGGATAATGGTTTTAATCAATTGAGTTTTGTTAGTGGGATTTTTTTAGACACCAAACTTTTTAACATTGACCACAAGTTTTCAATTAGATTAAGGTCAGGACTATTCCCAGGCAACTTTATCACCTTGATATTTTTCTGTTGAAATCATCGCATAACACTCTTGGCAGTATGGCATGGAGCACCATCCTGTTGAAATACAAAGTCATCACAATTTGGGTATAAGTCGAAATTGGATAGTATCAATTTCGCTTCCAGAATATCATTATGTATTTTTCCGCATTGAAGTTCCCTTGAACAATCTGAAGTCTTCCTACTCCATTCTTGGACATGCATCCCCAGATCATGACAGCAACAGGATGTTTCATAATTGCGATGAGGCACTCAGAATTCAAAGCTTCTCCATCTCGGTGACGAACGTATTTGACTCTGTCACTTCCAAAAACAGAAATTCTTGTTGTATCACTCCATATCACGATCGCCCAGTTCATTGGTCCATGATTGATGATTTTTGCACCCATTTACACTATTTTCTCGTTGCCTTTTGTTGAGAAATGGTTTTTTTCTGGGTGCTCTTGCTTTCAATCCATTGTCAAATAACTTCCTTCGAACAGTCCTCGCAGAAATACCAAGTCCACTGCAGTGTAGAACTTCCTGTATCTCTTTAGAAGATTTCTTTCGATCTTTCAATGCTAATCCACAAATCTGCCTCACATCTCTTGGACTTACTTTAGGTTTTCTACCAGTCCTAGATGTTCTTTTACAAGACTTTGTGGATTTGTGCCTCTGCCGTACCTTCTGGACGCCAGACACTGTAGCACCATTACCAAGTTTTCTTGCAATTTGCTTGAATGTGTAGCCTTCTTCTCGAAGTGTGACTGCCCTACTTCGTTTAGAAGGTGTCCAACCCTTTCTTGGAGCAATTGTGATAAAATTATCAATAGAGTTTGTGGTAAAATAATCAGGTGTTAACCAAACGAAATCTTAAGTCAGACTAATAATAGAAACACACTCATAATGTCCATATTTTATGCTAAAATTGCTCAACATTGTTCTTACTGATCAACAATGATCTTAAAATCAACAATGGACCAATTTTTATTTCAGTAAATAATCAGAAATTATACTGAAATCTGAAATAAATATTTAGATCTTAAATGACAAGAACATAATTCCCCACATAGTAATGATTATTCATTGTTAAATATTAAGGATTTAATATAATACCTTTATTATAACCCCATAATTAACGAATCAGTCAAGAGTAACATTTTAAATTGTATAAATCTGTGAATAAATACGGATGTTATAATAGTTCAGAACAAAAACAAAAAGTTTCCAGAATTATGGCCACCAGTGTACATTACCATTAATTGTGTTCCACTCCAACTAAACATTGTTTTTTATGTTCCTCACCTTTCCACAATTGTTCAATTTAAATCCAAATACTTCAGCAAGTTTTCCACACAACGGTTCATAAGCCATATTTATATAACTGAAGTTAATAAATATAGATCTCCAACAATGAGTAAACTAACCTCTAAGTAAATAAAAAATCAGGCATAAACTTCCATTTCATCAGTTTCCTTTACTACAAACAAAAATTATTGCTGCCAACATAACAGTTAGAAAATAACTGCCAGTTTTCGTATTTGTCCGTACTCAAAATTCGAAACAAAGTTGGTGAAAGAAAATTCAACCTGACATCTAGGAAATACTAGCATATGTAGTAATAGGGAAAAATGGTTAGGTTTCACCCTTAGAGTCTTAAGTAAGCTAGGGTTAAAGCGGCGAGCACAAAGGATTGACATCACTACTACCATTAATCCCAATTGTCTCTAAAGGTTTAATCTCACACAATCCTCTGTGTCGATTTGGCCTCCGATTGGATTGATTTTACTTTAGAATACCTATATTTACGGCACAGTAACTTTTTCCACTTTAGAATGGTTTGCTGTTTCAGAAAAACTCGTGAATTTTGTATGAGAAATTTAAGTGCAGCATAAATGCGTCGCTGTCGATAAACTTCACTGATGTAACGTGTACTGATGAAGTCTGTCAACATATGAATTAAATATCATGTTACTTGACGATTTTAAATTCTCTTTTGTGATATTACCTCTATCCATTCCCATATCCCAAAGAAATATAGACCTACATTAAATGAACATGAAATAACAGAAATACACTTTTTACATTCCAAGAGAATATAAATTGATAAACAATACAACCTCTCTGCCATCCTCAATCTGTCTCTACTTCAGCCTATGCAATAAAGTACAAGATCCTCCCCAACTGTATTCCGAGAGAAAATTTCAGGATGTAGGTAAGTAGGGTTGCTATATATATATGTTTGAAACTTATACAGCGACTTCAACTTAAGATGCCGGCGGGCAGTACTCTCAAGCTGTAATACCCAGCGGCGTTGTGCGGTAATTCAACTGCTAAATGACCCGGTATAGTCGTAGATTCTTTCTACCCGGCCTGTTCTCATATATTTTCACCAGCACAAGCCATATAGTATTAACATTATTTCTAGCATTACCACTCTGAGTTAGTTTCATATTATTTGGTTGAATTAATAATACTCCGTATTTAGTGTTAGTTTATCTTTAGAACACTAGTCAATTAAAGAAATGATGCTTCTGAATAGTTCACTCTCTATTTGTAACATTCTTTTACTCTTAAAACTAAAGAAAAAATATATTTTACTAACAACTTCAAATTAGTATAACTCTGAAAATATTGAGATTAGGATACATGTTTATATGACATTTTTTGCTCACAATGTCTTCGGAAATAAGTTCCGTAAGTGACGGTAAATCCTCGTGAATCACCCTGTATGATCATTTATACATGACAAAAGTCCGTCATAAGAAAATGCTGGCGTTTATTGAAAACCTTGTCTCTATCTTCAAGGGGTGGAGGATATAGGATGTAGAAACTGAGTCATTCCATGCAAAAAAGTATGTTTTTGAATCATGATGTCTCAAAAGTTAAACATATTGTAGTGGGTTATTTTGTGTTCTAAATGTGAGTTTAAAGCAATAGGTACTATATTTATATTTTTCATAGTTTGGCAGCAATCAGAATTAAAAAAAACTGGTTTAAGAAAGAACACGGTTTCATTCATTGAAGTTTGCTTACAATGTAAAGGAAGATGGAAAAATGATTTCAATGTAATTCGAAAAAGGAGAGCCTTGTTTATAAATGCCCTTAAAATGAAAATATATATATATATATATATAATTTTTTAATAATAATAATAATAATAATAATAATAATAATAATAATAATCCGTGGCGCTACAGCCCGTGAAGGACCTAGACCGACCAGCCGGCTGCTGGCCTCACGCCCACATGCCGGAGCAGAGGTGGACGATCATCCAACCAGAATGGAGTATCGTGTGATTAGCACGATGATCCCCCCCCCGTCGTTATAGCTGCTATTCGCAACCGGATTTCGCTACCTATCGTAGCTCCCCAAGTGCATCACGATGCTGGGTGGGCACCGGTTTCATACACTGGCCGAAATTGCATGAGAAAATTTCTTCCCCCATGAGGACTCGAACCAGCGCGCATTCCGTAACGCGAGTCCTAGGCAGGATGCCTTAGACCGCGACGCCACGGCGCGGGACTTTTAAATAGTTACCCACCGTAAAATAATTAAAAAAAATATAGAAAACAAAATGCAATTCATTTTTACAAACGAAAAAACATGTGTTTAATTCTTTAGGGTATATTGATTCCACTGTGAAAATTTCAGAAAGTTGACTTAAATATCATGTCAGATTTTAATAACAATAACTCACCGAAACTAAGGAGCTCAGCAGGTAGGCTCTCCCGTCGTACATAATGTTGTGCGATCAAGGTCAGGGAGACGGAAGTTTGAGATTACTCATCGTTATGAAGTGTCGCGAACGCTGCGACCGCCACACATAGCAAGCGATTTTCAACCGTCAGAACAAAAATTAATAATTTTATTAATTTAATTATTCACGGTTTTTTTTTAGATAAAGTCATAAAACTTTGGAGATGGATTAGGAATATGACCCAACTGCCAAGCAAATGTTTCACGTGATTAATTGGATACTGCCACACTTCCTCTATATTTTCTATTTGCTTATCACAAGACAGGCAAAACCCTCTAATGCAACAACTTCTACGACATTCATCTTTCAACAACACTGATAAGACAGAACGCGAGTGTCTCTGTCTATCTATAGTCTGTTCAGATCCAAATCGCAGACTTAACGAGTGCAAATATGACTCGACTAAATAGCTCATGTGTCCGAGACACAGTGTCCCCCTCAGTAATGAATTGCTAAATATAAAGAAAGTTGGTATATACATGATGAACCGTAAGTAATGTCATTAATTTCAGAGGGTTATTCTTTGAGATATTTCAAACAAAATGTTTAATACAATTTAGATCGTTTTTCTATCATTTTCGAATTAAAAATTGTTCTATATGAAACATTTAATAACATTTTTGGGAAAGCCATTTAATTATTTCCAAAAAAGTCGAAAAAGAGAGGAGAATTGGGAGGACAAATTTAAAAGCTACGCAAAACGCGTCATTGCAAGGGGTTGGGGGCTGTAAGAAACTAAATATGTGAGCTCCAAGCCTGTTGGCCACTAGTCTCACTCCGGGTTACGCTGCTCCACTGAAGGAGCTCTAGAAAATTTTGAAGGGGAAAACCGAAAATGGACGTAACCTCTTAGGTATCACATATGCGAGGGGGATGGAAATGTGATCAAAATGATCACGGGACGGAACGAGGAGGAGATGGCTGGTGTAGATCTGCACATTGAAATGAACTGTCATTTCGCAGTGCAGGAGGAGTCGAGAAGACTCTGTCGTCTGTTGTTCGATGACAAGGCAGGTGAAGACCGCCAGGAGAGACGCCGTGAATTCTGAATCTGCAAATTGAAAGGTTCCCTGTCCTTTCGCATTGCGACATGCGTGATGTTGCACATGTATTTCATAATTTATATACTCTGAACTAGTGCTTTAAGTTGTTTGTTAGAAAAATGGGGGGCTTATGGGGAAGGACATATAGGTCCGTGGCCCATTTCTCTTAGGGCTCATCTCGACATTTGTCTTAACACCTTAGGAAAACCACGGAATACCTTAGGCAGGATGAGTTGTCTCAATATAAGAGACTAGCCAATTTGGCTTTTAGGTAATAGGTCTAATTATTTACCAATACGCTCATCAATTTAAGAGAGCAGTCAGTGTATTATGATAATAAATGATTGAAATAATTTTAGTTTTGTATTTTAAATGTGCAGGAATTTTATCCGAACAAATGTAACTTTTAATTCTGCAAAGAAATTTTACAATGTTACATTTGTTTGGATTACATTTCTGCACATTTAAATGACAAAACTAAAATGCTTTCTATCATTCATTATCATAACACCCTGCTCTCTTAAATTGATTGAGCATATTGGGAATACAATGAATGGCTTTCCTAAAATACGCTATGAAATATAAAACCACTTTTATTGCGAAAAGGAAACAAAAATGAGAAAAATTGTATTAAAATTGTTATAGAAACTTTTAAATTTGGAAAGCTGACTCCGCACACTACAGTAACACCACTCAATACGTTACTGATAAGGCGATCGCTTTGCTCATGCTCGACGTTGACATCAAATGATACAGTCAAGGAGAAGAAAGAAATTCATTTTCGCTTATACATGAAGATTCAAACTTATATAAGAATTATTTTAGCATCTAAATATATACCTACACATACCAATATAAGGAGATTTCTTAATAACACATACACTACAAACGACAGCAAGTCATTTAGACTGATACCATTTCGTAATACATTTACTCAGACAAAAATGAAGTTGAAACATGTAGGAAATCTGCTGTGTAGTCCCTCCAGCGCTTAAAGACAAGTACATCATCCTCAGTAATACATAGTATTAAAACAGTAAATAGTGTTTGTACTCACCCGCTTGCTTACACCCCACCCTCTGTCTACGAGTCACTGAGTACATTGCTCGGGAGTGGTTGCCTCGGCGAGATAAGGGCGGACACATAAGACCAATAACATAATACACAGTACGTACAAATATATTAAATGACCTTTGATTGGCTGATAGTTTTATCCCCATTCATGAACAAGGAGGGGACTCCACTGTATTCAGGAGAATAACCCCCTGAAATTAATCACTAGGCTTCGTATTCCAGCTACCTAAAGACTGAAGTTAAAGACACATTGGGTATACAGTGTGTTTCAAAAATACGGGGCATAATTTCAGGTATGTATTTCCCACATGTAGACAATCAAAATTGTTCATTACAACATGTGTCCGGAAATGCTTCATTTCCGAGTTATGGCCTTCACAACATTGAAATTCACCGGAACGTTTTTCTTTCCGCAGGTCGTTGTCATTACAGAAGATGTTCAAAATGTCCACCTCCTGCTTGAATACAGACCTCACATCGATGTCTCATTGACCTCCGAACACGATCCCAAACTCCAGGAGTATTGCGTATGTCCTCAGAACATGCCACAATTCAATTCCGAAGGGATTCCAAATCAGGCACCTGAGACGAATAAACCAATGATTTTAAATGGCCCCACAAGTAGAAATCGTGAGGGTTCAGATCAGGTGAGCGTGGAGACCAAGCAATTGGGCCACCTCTGGCTATCCATCGATCAGGAAACTTTCGATCCAATTACCGGCGAGCCGTACGACTGAAGTGTGCAGGAGCGCCATCATGCAAGAAGTGAATTTGTTGACGATTGATCAGTGGAGTGTCTTCTAAAACATGAGGTATGGTGTTTTCCAGGAAGTTTGTGTATGCCTGCCCCGTAAGTCTGTTTACAAGCTCATGTTGTCCAACTAATCGATCACCAATGATACCGACCCACATGTTGAGGGAGAACCGCACCTGGTGATGAGATGGAACAGTTGCACGTGGGTTGGGTTTCATACGCCCATACATGCTGATTGTGGAAATTTGTTATGCCATCTCGTATGAACTGTGCTTCATCTGTAAATAATACTAAGGCAGGAAAGTTCGGATTTACACCACACTGCAGGAAAGTTCGGATTTACAGAATCTAACTCCTGCAAGGTAATCTGCTGGTGACAGGGCCTGTACACGTTGCAAATGATAAGGATACAATTGATACTCTTTCAACAGTCTCCAGACAGTCGTATGAGGAACATTGACTTGCAACGCTACTCTTCGTGTGCTGATAGAAGGAGTCATGTTCACAGCCTCCAGAATCTCCTCCTGTACTTCTGGAGTCGTAGATCTTGGTCGTCCCCTTCCAAAACCAGGAGAGTTAAATTTTCCATACTCGCACAGACGGTAATGGAGACGTACAAATGTCTTCCGATCTGGACATTGTCGCTGTGGGTACCTATCCTGGTACAAACGACGAGCCAGCGCAGCATTGCCGTCCGCCTTACCGTACATGAAGTGTATCTCTGCCAGCTCTTGATTTGAATACATGTCGCACAGTCTAACGCCTACACAACACTGAATGTAACCTTCGCCTCGGAATGAACTGTCAGATTGCCCTCTTAATGTCTCCTTTGACGGCAACGACCTGCGGAAAGAAAAACGTTCCGGTGAATTTCAATGTTGTGAAGGCCATAACTCGGAAATAAAGCATTTCCGGACACATGTTGTAATGAACTATTTTGATTGTCTACATGTGGGAAATACTACCTGAAATTATGCCCCGTCGCTGTATAGTACGTCGAACAGAGGTAATGCAACAGATAAGGATATAAACAAACAGGTCTTCGCTTCGTGTTCGTGGGGTACAGTCAACTCCCGACATTCTGAAGCTATACTAGCAAACACATGCTTGAGTCGTGATGTTCATTTTCGTCATGATATTTGCAGTGAATAATAACGTGCATTCGTAAGTTACGGAACTTGAACATATGCGAGTGTTACTTGAAATGATTTTATATTGCAAGAAATTCTTTCAATAACATATGACGTTATTGGTGCATGATTTAGTAGAAGAATTTCTATTGTCTGATATTTTTTTCATGTTTCATTAAGATATTTCACATGTCGTTCATCACTGAAAACCCACTAATTTAGCCTACTATGTACTTTTCTATAAATCCCCTGAAATGTAGATTATTTAATTTGTTAATTGGGATGTTGGCACTGAAAATCATGGTAAGCTACACAAATCCACGCTAAACGTCGAGTTAATATCCTAATAATTTTCAGATTTTGATGGTAGGGCCTACTGATTCTTTTGGATTATGTCCAACAAAACTTCGTGCCTTTTGATATAATTTCAGTGTCTATCAGTGCATTGTTTTTGTCACTTTTACGTTTATTTTACACTGTATATATATATATATATATATATATATATATATATATATATATAATATTGTCTATATTGACAGTGAAAACATTAGTTCAAATATCCTCAACTATGCCCTACAATATTACACGCTTGAGTACCTTACCTAAGGCATTTCATCTCTGCAATGAACCTTCAATTAACCACAAAGATGTAGTTACTTAACTAATACGACTAGTAAGAGCAATAATCGATAAGACTACTCATTATGACTGCGTCTCGGCTTCGACTTCATATAGCGAAAGGCAGAGCGTGCATAACTATTTTGTATACTAACATACTTATACCTGTGCCGTGACGTCACATATACTTCGAATCAAGCAACTTCATTCCAGCTTATAGGTAGCTGCATTACGAAGCCTATTACTAACATTACTTACGGTGCACTCTGTATACATCTGGCTTCACTTCGTTAACAAATAAAAGTTTTACGAAAATACCAGAAAAGTAGAGCGTTTTACCACAGTGTAGTATATACACTCACGAAGCTTGAATTGTTGAGGTTGCTAGGAACAATAGACTGTGCAGGTACAGGGACATCATTTAATTTTTACTTCAATTTTTATTATACCTGAGTTATTTAATGTACTTCACTCCCACTGCTTCTACTAATGAAGTTCAACCGTCCTCCGCACAGATCCAAGACCGCATATACAGTCATAGTAGCCTCATGGTCATAGTAAACAGTACGTTCCAAAAACATGTTCGCGTTTTCCAGTGACGAAACAGCTTTCAATATTGAATCATTTTCGCACAGGTACAGTCGTCCATTTGCCTAGTAGTATCCCGGTTTCCCCCCAGCTTTTATTACCCTACGACATAACCACTGGGACGGACAGTAGATAGCATGTCTACATCTTTCCTTCAGTGATAAAATAATTAGTACGCCATATCTCCATTTTAATTCCTTTTTTAATCTTTTGATGACTATTATCAGTTATTTACCAGTTATGAATTTAATAATAATAATAATAATAATAATAATAATAATAATAATAACAATAATAATAATAACTGATTGAATATTACGTGCTTATGTAGTAATAAACGAGCTATTAAACTCCAAGAACTGAAATCAGCCTTCAATCACCGACATGAAGAGAAAGATGACATAAATAAATGTAAGGAAGCCAGCTATCTAGTGGCGAACGAAATAGCTCGTTCTCTTAAGCCTTCCAACGAAGGAGAGTTTTATAAATGCGTAATGATCAAGGTGGCTGAAATAATTTGTTCAATGAAAGTCGTTAATTAATTTTGAAAAACTGCGCATTTCTCGACTAAATATCCAGAAGAGAATTAAGGAAATTTCCGATTGTGGTTATGAGGAATATTTAAAAAAAAAAGGAAGAAAATTTGTATATGTTTTTAATTGGTTCTTGATGACGGTAATGACATTACTGATACAGCAAAGCTTGCGATTTTTATTAGCGGGACTGATGAAGAACTCAATGTCAGTGCACGAACCACCACTGGTTGTAGTTTTCATGCCACGTACCTCTCCCCTGTCTCCTTACTTCTTAGACTGTCTCTCGCGTGTAATCACTGCAGTTCGAGTTTTAGTCACCGCTGGTCTAGGAGACCGGGCACATTTCATTATTGTTCCCATGAGTAATTTAGATACATTTAATTCAAGATAATATGTTTCTATTAATAAACACATATTTTACTATAAATATGAGTAAAAAAACTTAATTCAAGACAATTTATTTTTATCAATTAACCAGAAGTAGGTTACAGAATGATGTCTACAGGAGCAGCTGCACTACCGAAGTCTTTAGTGGATGTGATAATACCAGACAGACCTCGAATAATATTGTGTGGAGGCGTTTTTCTGTTTTTTCGTTGAGGTTGGTAATACTTAGACCTCGGATTTTTAGGCCGTTAAAATGCACTTTTAGGCACTTAAAATAGGCTATAAAAATTCTCAAATAGGCACAAAAACATACTTTTAGGCACTAAAATACAAATTTAGACAATACAATTTAAGTCAACTCAAAATAGCGTTTTTCACACCTAAAATGTATATCTACCTACTGAAATTGCAATAACTGTAATCATTAACATTAGGCAATGCGATGTTGTAATTATTTACAAGAACACAAAAATTACTTTGGTCAGTGTATGGTTTTATTGAAATCTAAAATTATGTTTCATTATATCATTAATTATAACGGATTTGTATCGTTCTGCAGTAGGTTTAATATAAGGTATTAGTCGTATTACTCTGAGCGGCTTTTGCTTTATGACCGGATCCATTAACATGCTGACTGATGTGAGATTTTATCTCTTGCGTCACCTAAACACCAGAAAACAATAGCTATAATTACTCTGTAATGTTCATAATTAATATTAGAAGTTGAATTATTCAAATGCACGTTACCGGTATTTTAAATTAAGTCTACATCATCTGCTACTGCTACGTAGTTCATTGTTTCGCTTTTATTCAATATTTACTCATGTCTTTGCAACAATACCGGCAGAATATAATTATTGTCCTATCATAGGTCAGTCCCGGAACTTGCTGGATCCATTGCTTAATTAGTGAACTTTTGTTTCCTTCCTCCTTCGGCATTGCACAATTACAATAATTCGAACTACACAATTTCACACAACTTAATTTAAAACTGTATAAATGTACTCAATAAAAAACTGTACTACACGTTTAACTGTACTACGTGTAACGCTTTGCACACTATTCGACTGCAGACAAGTAATAACCAGTTCGATTCGTGTGATTCTTTCCAGCTTCACAGTCTGTATTTTGGGAAATCCGGTTCTAGCAAGGTCACTGCTCCTTTGTTTCCTTACTGCCTGCAAAAGCTCTGAACAAAGCCACAACATACCAGGAATGTCTTTCTTTCTACAACCAAGTAATTCAAAGGTCTGTGATGTGATATTCAAAACTTATTATAGGCCTAGTATTGCAGCAAAAAAATATATAGGTATACCCGAAATAGGCATTTTTAGGCTCTAAAATATTAAAATAAGTCATAGTGGGGTCATTCCATACAAAAGTTTAAGAATATGCCAGCGATGTCATGAATTTTTTTTTGGGGGGGGGGGCTTTTAATATAATAATGCTATTATGAAAATAAATTGAAGTGCCAACTATGACCGCTACATCATTAATATTTTAGTCATACGGATGACTGAAAAATGGGTGGCAGTTGCATGTTATCTATAATTTAAAATATTCTAGACATCCTATATGAAGTGTCATCGAAACTAAACAGACGCCATTGTAAACCTGAATAACCATATTTTAATACCTTAGGGCCGTATTCATAGACACTTCGCAGCACGCGCTACGAGCGTACTAAGCTAGCCCCGGCTATCCACTGGTTACTAGTACTGAATTCAAATCATATCCTATCGCTAACACTGGTTTATGAATACGAAAAACACTGATAATCCACCGAAAGCCCGCGCTAAAAATGTCTATGAATACGGCCCTTAAGATTAATCCAAATAATATTAAGACATGCTCATAAAAACACCTCATTGAAAATAAGAATAGTTTTATATTCGAAAGCAACAAATTAAATTCATGCGAATTTTATTCGTATTAAAGAAAATCTTATTCCTAATCCATCTCCCTAACTTTATAACTTTATCTCAAAAAACCCTGTGAATATTTATATTAATAAAATTATTAATTTTTGTTCCGACGTTTGAAAATCGCTTGCTACAGCAAGCAGGTGGTGGTCGCAGGGTTCGCGAGACTTCATAACGATGAGTAATCTCAAACTTCCGTCTCCCTGGCCTTGATGGTGCAACATTCTGTACGACGGGAGAGCCTACCTGCTGAGCTCCTTTGTTCCGGTGAGTTATTTTTATTAAAAACTGACATCATATTTAAGTCAATTTTCTGAAGTTTTCACAGTGGAATTAATATACTCTAAAGAATTAAACACATGTTTTTTCGTCTACAGAAATGAATTGCATTTTGTGTTCTATACTTTTTAAAATTACTTTACGGTGGGTAACTATTTAAAAAACTATATATTTTTTTCATTTTTAGGGAATTTATAAACAAGGCTATCCTTTTTCGAATTGCATTAAAATCATTTTTCCATCTTTCTTTACATAGTAAGAAAACTTCAATGAATGAAACCGTGTTCTTTGTTAAACCAATGTTTTAAATTCTGATTGCTGCCAAACTATGAAATATATAAATATAGTACCTATTGCTCGAAATTCTTATTTAGAACATAGAAAATAACCTACTACAATATTTTTAACTTCTGAGTCATCATGGTTCAAAAACATACATTTTGGCATGGAATGATCCAATGGCCAAAATAGGCATTTTAGGCACAATAACACTTCTAGCAAACGTTCATATTTTGTGTGAAACGTGAAGATATTTAAGTAATTTTATTTCAGCTCTATAAACAAAAATAGGCATTTAGCCTAAAATCCGAGGTCTAGATACCATTCAAACTTGTCTTCTCTAAGATATACGTCACCTGTTGGAGAAGTATTAGGAGAACGAGGTGAGGTTGTTTCATCTTTGTTCTCATCTGGAAACTTCATTAGAGATTTGTATGTCTCTTTCTAACAACTCATATGATTCTGAATGTGATGTTTCAGTCTGATTAGTACTAGGGATGATAAAATCAAGGTTTGGGCAAAATCATCGAAATGTGAACATTCACCTACTTCATTTTCATCAACAATGTCATCTTTATCTTCTATCCATTGCTGCATTATTTCCCGAAAATTAGGATCAGTGGGCATAACTGACATGGTGTGATATGTTTGTAATAACTGTGGGACATAATACAAACTAATTACCGAAAAGAAATTAAACATGAAACATACTTACAACAGTATTTAAGTTGACAAACTACTGCCTAATACGATATATCGGTCTGTGAGACCAGCAAATATAGCAGACAATAATTACATACCAGAGTTTAAGTTATAAAATAAATAATTGTCGCAAAAATGTAGAAATAAAAAATTATATTTGTGCAAATTGCGAAATTCTTGTACAATATTATAAATAATTGTGCAGAAAGATAAAATTAATAAAGTATGCAGAAACATAAAGTTATGTAATTTATTTTTTTACTGTTTTATTACTTTCAATCCATCTTATCACACTCTAGATATACTTATGTCAGTAAATCATTACACGTAGGTATGTTCAGAATCAATTACTGCTGAATTTACATCATATTGAAATACGTTATTTTATGGGCACTCTAAAAATTGAAATTCTTTACTAATAGGCCCCTCAAGATTTATTGTTAGCAGAGTGCTAACTCTTTTTACTGAAAGGCGGTTTCTAATTCCAGTTTTTACAAAATTCATGCAACTAAATCCTCGCTCACAATTTACAGTATGCGATGGAATTATATACATCAATTAGAAGAAATTGTTCACTTAACTTACATGAATTGCTCCAACTCTTTGAAATCAATTCCTGAATATCTATTGCTCAATACTTTTTTGAACATTGCCCATGCCATTAACATTTCACTTAAATTCAGATTAGATCAAACACATCTCTGATTTAATTTTCTCCATTACCATCTTCGTTTCTGAAGTCCAGTATGGTTGCCCATTTTTGCACATTTACATTCAAAGTTTTTTGCGTTTTTAGAAGTCGAGTAGCAAAATGCGACTATGGCTTAAACCCGGTTACATACTTTAACAAGAAACAGCGACAACAATGCACTGAACAGATACAGAATACAACCATACTACAGCATACTAAAGAAAACACTACCCAAAGGATAAGACATTATACAAGTACTAAGCAGTGTTGCAAATATTCAAGAAACAAAATACCGTACTGGCCTCACTCCCATCCCTTCATGTTTTAACCACTTAAGGATTTAGCAGAGCTCTTGCTATTAGTTTTTCATGTGAAATAAGACGAAGTTTATAGTGTCTTGGTTGTCTCTCTCATGTTCCAATATTGCAGGACACTAGTCTAGACCAGTGATTCTCAACTGGGGAGGGAGGGACGCTGCCCCCTAGGAGTACGCAGCGTTGCAGGTCATTTCACCCCGGAATTTATCCCATCTCAATTGTGCCCTACAGGACGTTTCACCCCATAACGTTATAACTCCCACTCTTTTAACCCCTCATTATTATTAATCACCAGGGAACGGATTTATATGGACTAAAAATATATGAAATATGTAAATATATATGTAGTTATTTTTACCAAGATATGGAATTAAATATGGATTTTTACCAAAATATGGAATTAAATATGGACTTAAAATTATAAAAAAAGACTATGTACGTTAAATATTGGTACATTTTAATCAAACTAAACAAAAAATATAATGGACGTACCTTATCTTCCAATGTAGTTTCAACAAAACACAATTTTTATTGTCTGTTACCATAACAATAGGTTACAAACATTTCTTTCAAGTGCTGAAAAGTGAATCTTCTTCTATTGTCTCTGAGGATAGATTTATACTGACTAAAAGAGCGTTCGACGTCACAAGAAGTAACTGGTACATAATTCAATTTCACAATGTCTGCTGGGGATAAGTCCAAGTTAATCTTCACTGTTGATTCACCACTCATCACAGCAACAACCTTTTGTAGTTCTTCATATCCAGGGTTTTTTGAAAGTACAGTGTCCACCTTAGCTCTTACTGCATCTGCAACTTTACCTCTACCACGATTCAGTTGTTCCACAGTACTATTTATAATTTCAAAACTTTCAGATAGTGAAAGGTGCCTATTTTGGAGACTTTTGAGCGTTTTTATGATGCATGAAAATGTATGCTGAATGTGAGCTAAGTCATTCTTCACACTTATGTCACAGGTAACTGTTTTCGCAGTATCAATTGAGACTGCATCTTCAGAGTCCAATGCAAGGAGAACATTGTTAATAGAGTCTATATGTTCGGCATAATATTCAACTGCTTCTAGCCATGTACCCCATCTAGTTAAAATTGGCTTTGGTGGCAATGGAATTTCAGGGTACATTTCTTTCAACACGTTAACTCTACTGGGAGCTTTGAGAAATACTTTTTTCACTGATGAAATCAACAAATCTACTTTAGGGAAATTGTCTCTGACCACTTCTGCCACACGATGAAATGCATGCGCCACACAAGTAAAATGAGTCAATTTAGGATATACAACAGATAATGCTTGTCCAGCTTTGACCATATAAGGGGCAGCATCGCTAATAAAGAATAACACATTATCGTACATAATACCCTTTGGCCACAGGATACCCATAGCTTCGTTGAACAGTTTAACTATAGTTTTGTTATTGCACTTTTCTAGAACATCACAATGTAAAAGAATTCGTTCAGAATATTGTTCACTTAACAAACCGATAACTACATTACCAACAAGTCTACCTTCTTTGTCGGGAGTCTCATCAATGGAAACCCAAATTGAACTATCTTTAATTTCATCTCTTATCTTCTGTATTGTCTCATCGTAGATGGATGGAGCATACGTCTTCCTAAGTGTTGACTCATCCGGGATTGTATGTTGAGTATATTTTTCAAGGAATTCCCTGAAGACCTTATTCTTTAGTTTGTAGAGAGGAATATCAGCAGAGATGAGAGAACGGCACAGGTCGATGTTAAACTCAGATCTTACATTCGATGTTGTTGGTTGTGTTAAAAACAATTGTCTCTGCTTGGAATTTAGTTGTTTGTTGGCCTGATGTTTACTAGTTGTAATGTGTTGTTGCACCAGGAACTTTTGTGTAGATGATACTGCACACTGACACAAATTACAAAATAATATTTTATTGTCAGTTGATAAACCATCTTCTTTAAATTCTGAAATGTAACTTGTTAGTTTTGATTTTAAATTGACTGAATGACGTACTTTTGGCATATTTACCGTCTTTATAGTATGATTTACAAAACTGAACCTATGTGTACTCTGACTGGCATTTAACTGTTGAGCTGCACAACTGAAGTCTGTTAAAAATTTTAAATTAAATTAATACAGTTTTGTAACTTACTTTCCCATTGTTGATAGGACTGCTAATTTTCAAATAACTCTGATGTTAAAGGGATTACTGAACATGTGTTTAAATCTCTATTGTTGAAATGTATTTTTAAAAGTTAATGGAATTTTGTTTTGTTTTATTGTTAAACCTAATATAATATGGACTGTTTTATATGAAATATGGAAAATATATGGAAATTAACGAAAATATGTACTAAACTCTAAAATATGGAAAAATATGGAAAATAAAAGTAGGATTTTTCAACCCTACACATTGTGAAACATAAAGATAATGCAAAATATAAATTATATTAGCTTTATAAGTAAATATGTATTTACATATAAATCCTTTCCCTGTTAATCACATTCAACGGATTGTCATTAATGGACCTGCAACAATAATATCAGATTGTAGGGTATTTCGACAACATAATATATACGTGTGTGGGACACGACGAGATATTTCTCCCTTTCCACACCTGTGGAGTAACGGTCACCGCGTCTGGCCGCGGAACCAGGTGGCCCGGGTTCGAATCCCGGTCGGGCCAAGTTACCTGGTTGAGGATTTTTCCGGGGTTTTCCCTCAACCCAATACGAGCAAATGCTGGGTAACTTTCGGTGCTGGACCCCGGACTCATTTCACCGGCATTATCACCTTCATATCATTCAGACGCTAAATAACCTAGATGTTGATACAGCGTCGTAAAATAACCCAATTAAAAGAAAATATTTATCCCTGCTATTGGATCGAATTACGGAATCAGTATGTTGCAGCAACAGTAAATGAACCGCGAATGAACAACCTAGTAGAAGGATGGCACAATCGATTCCAAACCATACGATACTAAGAGATATGTTTTTGGAGATAAATGACAGCTGTGAGTAGTATAGAATGAAGATAAATGCAAACACGACGAAGACCATGGTTGTCGCAAGAAAAAGAAAGAAGGTAAACCTGCGAATTCTAAATGAGGCAGTAGAGCAAGTGAACAGCCTAAAATAGTCTACTTGGGATGTACTATAAGCAGTAACATGAGCTACAGCCAGGAAGTCAAAAGGAGGATAGCAATGGCAAAGGAAGATTTTTAATAGAAAAATGAGCATCTTCTGCGGACCTCTGGAAAAATGAGTAAGAAAGAGACTAGTGATGTGCTTTGTGTGGAGTGTGGCATTGTATGGGGCAGAAACATGGACATTACGACGAAATGGAGAGAAACGAATAGAAGCATTTAAAATGTGGATATGAAGGAGAATGGAGTATGTGAAGTGGACAGACAGAATAAGAAACAACAGTAATAATAATAATAATAATAATAATAATAATAATAATAATAATATAATAATAATATAATAATAATATAATAATAATAATAATAATAATAATAATAATAATAATAATTTCAAAAGCTCTTCTATGAAAATTTAAATATACGACTACTTTTTATTAAAGAGAGATATAGCTTTTTTAATTGTTTTCTTTTTAACTAGACACAGAATTTCATATTACTCTCTTCTACATTCTGCTCTAGTGTTTCTCAGTCTTTGGATGAGCCACCTCCTCTTCTTTATATTACTATAGTGGGACACTGTGTACACAATGTAGAACATAGTAGTGTCAAACTTGGTTTATTTTTAAAATATTACAATAATCTGAATGGATTAAAATTAGGTCATTATGATAAATGAATGTAAGCCTCGAGTAACATATAATATATTTTACAGTATACGTTAGCCAAATTTATCAACAGTAATCTCACTAGAGGTTTTAATTTATCTAGAGAAAATCAAAACTCGAGATCAAAACTCGAGTGGGATTTAATTGACTATTACATGATTAGAGGAAATAAAGTACACTAATACAATAAAACATTAACTTACTAAAATTTTATTTCACTAATGTTAACTTCACCAAAACGTTTGAACGGAGCAGTCATTTTCATTTCACTATGCGGTAAACAAATGACGATCGCAAAGCATGTTTTACAGTATTTTAAAGAATTTGCAGTTTGAAATATTGGCAAACAAAGAAACAAGTGGTAGGGAGATGATAAAAACAGAAGAAAGTATATAAAGACTAGAAGAAATAAAGTACTCTAATACAATAAAATAGATATTAATTGACTTACTAAAATTATATTTCACTGTTAGCTTCACCAAAACGTTCGAACGCAGCCGTCGTTTTCAGTCGACTATACGGAAAACAAATGACGGTCGCAAAGCATGTTTAATAGTACCGTAAAGAATTTGCAGTTTGAAATGTTGGCAAACAAAGAAACAAATGCTAAGGAAGTGATAAAAATAAAGATATACTAGGGAAGTTATAAAATTGTAGCGATATGCAGCCATGACTGGTTGAAACACGCCCTTTCGTACCGTTTTAGTGATCAAAACTCGTATGATGTAGTAAACGTGTAATAGTTAACATAATAATATTGTCCTCAAAATTCTTGGTTTAGTTATACAGGATGTTTCCGAAATGGTGTTACAAACTTTCAGGGATGATGGCGAAGGGCACATGTATCAATTTGAGATAAGGAACCATTGTCCGGAAATGACTAAGTCGAAAGTTATAAGCAAAAATACTTGTGTGGAAATAGAATTGTAATTTGGCACTACGTGCCCTCCTTCCCTTAACTTTTGGAACAGTCGTGGAAAGATGGTATGGGACGGATGTCTCCTACGTGGGCATTTGGCCCGATACAATCTGTGAGCTTGTCTACTGTTCCCATTGGCTCATCCGTATTCGAAAATCAGGTCTGCTTATTCCACTCTCGTGTACTCCTCCATTTCACTAGGACTGATCGACTGGACACTGCAACTTATACACCCTGTATTTCACAAATATATTTCCGTCACGGAATATCGACATTTTTTAAAGTCATTTTTCCAGTCTTCTATTTTTGCTGCATTTCATCTCATAGAAATACAATACTTGAGGCTTGCAACAAATTTCAAGTTATAAATTTGAAATTTTTACTGCATGTCCTGAAATGTAAGGTTTACGAAACTATAAAGCCTTTTTTTTGGATAAAATTACATATTTTAAATAGTAATAGGCATAAATGAAATATATTTTCGGAACACTAAATTAATTTTTAAATGGCTTTCAGGTCATGCATTCAACAACGATTGACAATCACTGTTCTATCCTACATCTTAGGCCAGGGGACCGAACTTTTCTTCCTGTATTGTACGAAGGAGGGTCCCAAAGGCTTACACTGCAGCCTGAGGCTTATTGTAGGGGGGCCGCACTGAAGTAAACTGAGGAAAAGGGGTTTCATCATCAAAAAGGTTGAGGAACACTAGTCTGCAGTGAACGTGTTTTCTTGGGCTCTCGGGCCACTATTTTAACACATCTAGCAGAAGTTTCTGATTGCCTGTGGCTTCCACAAACTTGTGTGTGGACGTGCGCCCCATATTAAGGCTGTCTACCCCATTCGTTGCACAATAGTCTTCAGTTTCTTCATAGTCGGAATGTGTAGGCTCTTGAATGATGTTTGTTCCATGGCGGGTTGCCCCACCAAAATTACTACTTGAAAGACGTAGCAAATAATGCTTACAAATTAGACTGAAAGATACATTACTTTTGACTACAAGAATCCGTCGGAATTGTCTTAGGGTAAAACAAGCATTGTAGAACTAAAGTTGACGCTCATAACTAACAAAATTCAGTTTGCAATACATACTTGTATTAAAAAAAAATAAAAATGTAACTTAGTTCAATAAAAAGAAGGAAATCACTATACAAGTTTTCGAGACAATAAGTCTCAAATTAACCCTTCTTATATATAGATCTGTGGTTATCCTGTATTACTTTATGGATGCCAAACATGGTCGCTAACAGGGAAACACAGGACCAAACTACAAACGTGTCAAAGGAAAATGATGCGCAAAATTATCGGCGTATCACTGAAGGAGAAAATCCCAAGTGCGACACTGTACCAACTAGCAGATACACAGGACATCATACATGCAGCCATTACATCCAAATGGAAATGGGGTGGACACGTGGCCAGGCTAGCAGGCGACAGATGGACATACCGAGCTACCATGTGGGACCCCCGCATAGGAAGGAGACTTCAGGGCAGACCTCGGCGCAGATTGGCAGACTTCTTCAGAGAACAGGCAGATCAACAATGGTCCAGAGAGGCAAGAGACAGAAGAAAGTGGAAACTACTCGAGAGACATTTGTGCATAGAGAGGAAGTTGTGAAAGGCAGTGAGAGAATCATTGTTAAAGAAATTCAAGTTCCTAGAGTTAAATATCACGTCTAACGTGAACTAGCTCATCATGTTAGGCAAATAGAGCTTTCCCTTATTTAAGGAGGCCTTTGCCCTTCATGGGACACAATAGGCTATCTTTATCTTTATCTTTATCTTATATGTGAGTTTAATGTTCACTATCCCACTGTTGCAACGCTTCACTCCCTAGAGAACTTGCTTTATTCAACAGAATTACCTTCCGTCCACCAAAATGCCATTACCGAGAAGTACAGATCGTACTGTGTTTAAATACTGCCTTACAGTAAATAAAAAAATAGACGCTCTAAGGCAGTGGTCGGCATTTTTTGACTTGAGATTCAATCCCTTCATAAACAAACAGATTGGAGGGGTAAAGCATGATCTCCCTCCCCTTAGCCATCACATGTTCATTCAAAGTTAAGCAGTTTGGGTACCTCCCCTCCTGCCTTTCCGTTGCTGTGTATTACGTAATCTTCTCCGACCGCTGGTCAAAGGTAATAATACAGAGTTCTGGTAAAGAAAATAGCCCATCTACACCAGCTTGTTTGAAACATGCTCCAGTTATGTCACTTCAAGTACAATAATTTTGTCTGTGATGAAAACTATTCTATCCGATAGATAGCAAAGATTAACATGAGGAAATCTAAATATTTACCATGTGGTAATGTGTAATGAATAGTAAATTGTAATGCATGATTATAATATAAATTAAGTATTAAAATGTATTATCCCTTTTCCTAAATTTACAGTGTCTTTTTCATGTTTTAAATTGTATTTTTTTCATGGCTATTTTAAGCATTATGAATGCCTAAACATCCGGGCTCTAGTCATAATTATAATTTCTCACATCACTGGAAAGTTGTATGTACAGTACGTAAGAACATTCGTACTCTAAGGAATTTAACGTCAAGGTGGAAGAGCTGGAGTGCATACCCCGCAAAGTGAAAGTGCAGGTGCAGTTATTTCTCATTAATGCTCTCTATTGTGCCCGTGTCTGTGGGCAGGAATATTGGATTCCACTGGAGCCGCTGCAGTTCAACGTCACAACAAATCGCTCCTCCTTCTCACTCCTGTAATTATTCAGGATTTTGATCATAAAATTGAAGTAACCCGTGTTAAATAATTGGTATTAGCGGAGAAAATATTCTTCCTAGATTATTCTAAGGAGAAGGTAATTCACTTGTAAATAGGTTATTTCTTCTTTTACATTTGGAATACGTCACAACGTCAGTTATAAATTTATTCCTGTACTATATTTAACTGCTATTTTATTCATTTAGTTCTTCAATCCACTATGCACATTTACTTACCATTTCATATACATTCATTCTACATTTTCTCTTAGTCTGCTCAATTGTTCTCTTTCTTTCTAATCCTTCTTTCTTTCCCTTGTTTCTGACCTTTATTTCCTTTCTTTCTGAATTTTCTTTCCTTTCTTTCTAACTCTCCTTTCCTTTCTTTGCGATCTTTCTTTCCTTTATTTTTGCTTTCTCTTTCCTTTTTTCTGACGTTTCTTTCCTTCGTTTCTGACTTTCCTTTCCTTTGTTTCTAACTTTTCTTTCCTTTCTTTATGATCTTTCTTTCCTTTCTTTATGATCTTTCTTTCCTTTCTTTATGATCTTTCTTTCCTTTCTTTATGATCTTTCTTTCCTTTCTGTCTGACTTCTCTTTCATTTCTTTCTAAATTTTCTTTCCTTCCTTTTTGACGTTTCTTTCCTTTATTTCTGACTTCTCTCTCCTTCCTTTCTCACTTTTCTTTCCTTTATTTCTGACTTCTATCTCCTTTTTTTCTGACTTTTCTTTCTCTATTTCTGACTTCTCTCTCCTTCCTTTCTGACTTTTCTTTCCTTTATTTCTGACTTTTCTCTCCTCTCTTTCTGACTTTTCTTTCCTTTATTTCTGACTTCTCTCTCCTTCCTTTCTGACTTTTCTTTCCTTTATTTCTGACTTCTATCTCCTTTTTCCTGACTTTTCTTTCTCTATTTCTGACTTCTCTCTCCTTCCTTTCTGATTTTTCTTTCCTTTATTTCTGACTTCTCTCTCCTTTCTTTCTGACTATTCTTTCCTTTATTTCTGACTTCTCTCTCCTTCCTTTCTGACTTTTCTTTCCTTTATTTCTGACTTCTCTCTCCTTCCTTTCTGACTTTTCTTTCCTTTATTTCTGACCTCTCTCTCCTTCCTTTCTGACTTTTCTTTCCTTTATTTCTGACTTCTCTCTCCTTCCTTTCTGACTTTTCTTTCCTTTATTTCTGACCTCTCTCTCCTTCCTTTCTGACTTTTCTTTCCTTTATTTCTGACTTCTCTCTTCTTTTTTATGATTTTTCTGTCCTTTATTTCTTACTTCTCTCTCCTTTCTTTCTGACTTTTCTTTCCTTTATTTCTGACTTCTCTCTCCTTTCTTTCTGACTTTTCTTTCCTTTATTTCTGACTTCTCTCTTCTTTCTTTCTGACTTTTATTTCCCTTATTTCTGACCTCTCTCCTTCCTTTCTGACTTTTCTTTCCTTTATTTCTCACTTCTCTCTCCTTTTTTATGACTTTTCTTTCCTTTATTTCTTACTTCTCTCTCCTTTCTTTCTGACTTTTCTTTCCTTTATTTCTGACTTATTTCTCCTTTTTTTCTGACTTTTCTTTCCTTTATTTCTGACCTCTCTCCTTCCTTTCTGACTTTTCTTTCCTTTATTTCTGACTTCTCTCTCCTTTTTATGACTTTTCTTTCCTTTATTTCTGACTTCTCTCTCCTTTATTTCTGACTTCTCTCTCCTTCCTTTCTGAGCATTCTTTCCTTTCTTTCTGACTTTCCTTTCCTGTCTTTCTGACTTTTCTTTCCTTTCTTTCTGACTTTTCTTTCCTGCTTTCCAACCATTCTTTTCTTTCTGACCTTTCTCTCCTTTCTTTCTGACCTTTCTCTCCTTTCTTTTTAACTTTTCTTTCGTTCCTTTCTGACGTTTCTTTCCTTTCTTTTATTTCTGACTTCTCTCTTCTTTCTCTCTAACGTTTCTTTCCTTTCTTCCTGACTTTCTTTCCTTCCTCTCTAACCATTCTTTTCTTTCTGACCTTCCTTTCCTTTCTGTGTGACCTTTGTTTCCTTTCTTTCTGACTTTTGTTTCCTTTATTTGCTGACTTCTCTTTCTTTTCTTTCTGACGTTTCTTTTCTTTTTTTTTGTGACTTTTCTTTTCTTTATTTCTAACTTCTCTTTCCTTCCTTTCTGACGTTTCTTTTCTTTCTTTCTCACTTTTTTCCTCTATTTCTGATTTCTCTTTCCTTTCTTTCTCACGTTTCTCTCCTTTCTTTCTGACCTTTCTTTCCTTTCTTTCTGACTTTTCTTACCTTTTTTTCTAACCATTCTTTTGTTTCTAACCTTTCTTTCCTTTATTTCTGACTTTTCTTTCCTTTCTTTTCTTTCTTTCTGACATTTCTTTTCTTTCTTCCTGACATTTTTTTCCTGTCTTTCAGATATTTTTTTTCTTTCTTTCCTCCTTTCTTTCTATATTTCTTTCTCTTTCTCTCTCTAGCCCTTTATCCTTCTCTTCCTTCCTTTCTTTCTCTCTTTCTTCCTTATCTCATCCTTCCTTGTTTCTTTCTGTCTTTCATTTCATTCTTTGTTTCTTTCTAAATTTGTTTCCATCCATCCACCCACCCTTCCATCCACGATATTTTAAAACTAACTATCGAATGAGTTTGTACGAATTCTAAAAAGGCAAGAAGTGTTTCTAAATTAAGTTTATTTTTGACAACATAGCGTTGTTTCTTACATTTTATAAGAGCACTTGAGTCAAGTGCAATTGTTTGTTAACCGACTGTACCCGCAAACATCGCTGCATAGCGGTTAGGCCGCCCTCAGAAAGAGTTCTTGCTCTTTGCCTTCTGAAGATCTTCAATTAGTCGGTTTTCTCAGTCTGTTTACTTGCAAGTTTCTCTTTAACTGTACCACAGAAAGTTTTCCTTTGTTTAGTCTGCTATTTTTATGAAGACTATTTTTCTCATTAAATTGTAAATAAGAAGTGTTATTATTTGTTTATAATAATTATTGTTTCCAGTATCAGATTGTGCATGTTAATACAAGGCGTTTTTGGTATTATCTTTGAATTTCAAAGCTGTTGGTTCCATAAGAAAATGTGTATTTCATCATTATATCCATCATGTATTGAACTCTTCAATCAATTCCATATCATGTTTTAAAGCTGATCCTGGCAACGTTTCAATGATATTCCAATATTTATCTTGCTGTTCATAATTGAAATCTTTAAGTGGAATACGGATTTGTTGCATTATTCTAAATGTAAATACCAATTTGTTTTGTACTCGTCTATTCTCTTTAGTATAATTGAAATGTGTATAAATCTTTGAGACTTTATTCATTTCTTTTATGGTCCCAAACAGAGTAGCATGCCAGAGATTTAAGTAATTTCATCTCTTAGATCAGCGGTTCCCAACCTGTGGTTAGCGGACCCCTGAGTTGACGAGTACCGAATAGATGTACTGCACATATAATATGACATGTTTTTCATATTTTTCCAATTACTTTTTGAGAAAAAAATATTTATCCTTTGTTAATTTTTTTTAAACTTATCACATCCTCAACCTGGTGAACTGAATAATTTAAATATCAGAAGAAAACACATTTGTCAGTTTATTTCACATGCTTTTGTGGACTTCTGTGCAAAATTTCATTGAGATTGGAGAAAAATTGCATTATTTCGTTCGTTAATTCGTTTATTCGTCCGTTCATTCATTCATTCATTCATTCATTCATTCATTCATTCATTCATTCATTCATTCATTCAATTTTAGTTGAAATGTTTACTGAAATAATAAAATCATAAACTCTAGGAGTGAGCGAACATTTTTAACATTTTAACACCTGTACGGTACGTAGAAAAGGAAGTTTTTCTTACATAATAATTACAGTACTAGTACAGTACTTTTTAAGACACGCATTCGTACGTAATTTCCTCATTTTGATTTCTTACTCCATTACTGCTTAACACTTGCAAGGTTCTTATTTTTCATGCCTTTCCTGAAGTGTTTTCGAACAAGTTTGTAACTTTCGTCCTTTGTAGGCTTATGAAAGGCTTCTTCTAAGAGACCACTGAAATTCAAAGACTTCCGTTTATTTCTTGGCTGCAATTCCTGGAAAGCTGGATCAATGTGTTTTTCCGCTCCTACCTTCGACCGCAATCAGTTTTCTTTTCCTGAGTTTTGATACTTTTGAGGAATTGAATTATAAAATTAATTAAATAACTTTGGCGGCATATTTCGTAACAGTAAGATGGAGAAATACAGAATTACTTGAATGCCAACGAGAGAAGAATCGCCAATAAAATTCTGTAAAGACGCCATTTCTGACGTATCCGTGTGGTAGTGGAATGAAATTTGAGTTCCAAGAAAGGACGAGGTCTAAAAATAATACAAATATAAAAATACATGAAGCTTTTAATACCCGAAGAATTCTAAAAAGATTGATGAAGCTACAAATAATGCAATTAAAAAGGAATTGGAGCTTAACTTCAAAGGAAATGAGACATTATAATTTCTTTTCAATAATGAGACGACATTCTGACTTCTACAAGAAGGCGACAAAAAGAAATATATGTAACAAGAACCAATTATTATAAGAATGAAAGAATTATGAAAATATAGAGTAGTAGTACAATAAGAAATAATGCAGTAGATAGGATTGGAAAAAAAATAATTTGAACGTAAGTGTAGAGGTCATTTATTTGGAATTAAATAACCAAGCACTCATTTTAAAATAAAGAAACAATACGAATCTAAACAGCAGAAAAA
This sequence comes from Periplaneta americana, assembly GCF_040183065.1. Classification (NCBI taxonomy): domain Eukaryota; kingdom Metazoa; phylum Arthropoda; class Insecta; order Blattodea; family Blattidae; genus Periplaneta; species Periplaneta americana. The sequence goes on from NC_091130.1 coordinate 48,695,759, forward strand.
TTTTGAGGACTTAAAGTAATAAGTAAAGGATATGCATTATATGTCTTTCTCGTGTTAAATTCTATCGTACTGGTTAACATATTTCGGCCTGTTATTAGCCTTCTTCAGAACTTGTTGTTGCTGGTCTTGGCGCCTTTTGTTTTGTTTCCTGTGGCGGTGTGTTTGTGTTGTGTAATGTGCAGTCAAAGAGTGTGCGTGTTCTGAAATTGAGTTGTGTGTTGAGAATTTCATTTGGATGTGTTTTTGTGTGTCTGTATATTTCGTACTGTTCTAGTGTGTTTAGTTTCTGGCTTTTTGGTTGGATGTATAGAATTTCCATGTCTGTGTTGATGTCTCTGTAGGTGTGGTTGGAATTTGTGATGTGTTCTGCATATGTTGAAGTGTTTTGTAATTCTGTTATGGCTGTGATGTGTTCTTTGTAACGTGTTTGAAGTGATCTGCCTGTCTGTCCTATGTAGAAGTTGTTGCAGGTGTTATATTTGAGTTTGTATATGCCTGTGTGGTTGCATTTGTTTGTTTGTTTGTGTGTTGAGATGTTTTTGTAAAGTATTATTTGTTCTGTATGCGATGTCGTAATTTAATTTCTTGAATGAGGTTGCAATGTTGTGTGTGTTTTTGTTTTCGTATGTTAGTGTGATGTATATTTTGTGTTCTTGTGTTTGTGTTGTATTCTTATGTTTTTTGTGATTATGTTTTGTCTTTCGTATTATGTTGTCTATTATGCTGGGATTGTATCCGTTTTCTTGTGCTATGTATTTGATTGTGTTTAGCTCTTCTTTGTAATCATTTTGGTTCATTGGTATGTTGAGTAGATACAGAGTTAAAAGTTGTGTATAATAATAATATAATGTATAATAATTAAGGCTCGGATAAAGTAATTGTATCAGTATAGGCATCCTTGGTCCGTGCGTTCTGTTTACAAACATTAACTACTTGTCGCGTGCCCCCCAGCCAACTGTACTGTCCATTCACTTATGTTTTAGATAGGTGATGAGAGCGCTCTTCCCAGGTAGAGTTTTAGCTAGTGGAAGGGAGTAATGTTTACTTAGTCTGAAGCAAGTCAAGGCCATATCCTATACAATAAGCAGCCTATCCTGATACAGCTACTTTATCCGAACCTTAGTAATAATGTAAGCATGCTAACAAAATTATAAATGATAAAATTAGAATCAAATTTTGTTCTTTTTAGAAACATTACGTAACGTCCTCTAAAAGAAGTCAGTGGATGCAGGACGGTCTTCAACTTTCCATAAAACATGTTATAACAGGGGATATGAACTGTTTTAGAGCATCGCAAGCATATGGGATTCTTTGCCGTGCCCTTAAGCGCCGCCTAAAAAGAACGATGACAAAAACATATACTGGAATGAATTCATTGTATGCAAGAAGTGATTTCAGGAGTCTTGCACAAGGCAATAAAATATCTGCAATGACTTTGTTGCTAAGTAGTGATAAATGAGTGAGAAAGTGTCAATGAGCTCTAGATAAAGTCATTTTTGTTATATACATGAATCAAACCAAGTTCAGGTAAAATTCATATATGAGTAAATGTGTTAATTGCATTTGCCATCTTACCCGACTATCGGGGAAAGATACCTACAGCCCAGGAAAGAAGAAAACCTGTATCTATAAACAAGGTAATTAATGTTTTCTGTTTTGTACCAAAAATATGGTTTCAAAATACCTTCCAGATTTTGATATTCCAATATGAAATTCAAAACTAAATGAAAAGTATCTTAAATTTTGAATGAAAGAAAAAGTGAGGCATCTTCTCCCGATCCACTCTAGCTATACCTCGCAGGAAAACGTATGCAAATACAATGAAGTTCAGAGACAAGAAGAGAAGTACAGTAGGCTAAATTCGACCACAGCTATAGCTGGTAAGGTTTATCTTGTCTCAGTAGCAATAAAACCAAGTCCCTTCAAATGAGGGTGAAGATTATAGGAGGGTTATAAATTTTCAGGATTCCTTTCAAAATCTTGTTATTGCACAGGCTGCCGGAACTCAGTTTCTTGAAAGACAAGCTCATTGACGGAACTACACAGTACGAAGAGAGATATTTTGTAATTTTATTTTGCGCTACAGAATGTATCAACTAGTCCCTTCCGCCACTGGATGGATTGATGGCATCTCTCCACTCCCCCATCGCCATAACAATATAGACGAAGTAAGACATATCTCCTTTCTCTCTCTTTTCACAGTGAGACAAGATACATCACACAGACTTTAGTTATTGTAGGCCTATTTTGATTGCTGTAGCATTAAAATTTTAAAATTCGTTTCAGCTTTGCCAACCTTGAACTGATATCAGACTTCAAATTGAATTTTACTATTGTATGCTTGATCTAGTTTTACATTTTCTGAATTCAAGCCAGTTTGAACTGTCATTGAAGTCGCAGGCGTGACACAAGGAGAGTGATGGAAGCAAAGGGCGCCACAGAGGAACGTTGCAAGTAGAGAGGCTTGTTTCGAGGCTCTCAACATCGATGCGAATCACGTAGAGAGGGAGTGAAATTTGCAATGAGATTTGACTCCGGATGTACTTCGTATAAATTTGATTTAAACAGACGCAGGCTTTTTGGAAGATACTTTAAGCTCGTTCGTAACATAGGTGTGACACCGCACCGGTGTGACAGACAGGTCCGTGTGATGTCTCGGGAGCAGTTAATCTGGGAAAACTTCATTTGCACAAAAATATAAAGAGAAACTTGATAACATTTGTGTCAGAGAAGTTTTTACTTTCGAGGAAGAGAATTAAACGTCAGTTCTACATAGGAATTAAAGTTGTCAACACAAAAAATGATAAGACATCACTGCATTAAAGTTTTAAGATCCTTAGCCTATTTATAAAAGATTTATTAAAATGCTGAATTTCCCATAAACATGAAATTATTTGCAGGCGCCTCTGTAATAAATTTAGTAACATAATAAAGCGTGACAGAACTAATAATATATTTTTTTACTTCCGTTAGAAATTAGATTAACACATTCCAAAAAAAAAGAAAGAAAAAAAAAAAGAAAGAAGATTTGATATACGCGGAACTGATTATTGAATTATAACGCATTAGAATAATAGCATAGACTCCGGGATAGTGAGTGGAAAGTGATAATAAATTTCGAGAAACTTTAGATCGGATAATTTTCCGGTAATTTTCCGCATATTAGGCATTTTGTTATATTACTTATTTTGCTAACTTAGATAGCTAATCGTACTGATAAAATTTCAATTTTTCTTACAAATTTCCCCATATGAAGCAATTTTCTATATCACTGGTTTTGTTAAGTTTTATAATTGTACTGACTATTACACTTTTACTATATCATACTACTTTTGACCAATAAAACGGTACGAAAGAACACCTTTCAAACAATCATTGCTGCTTATCGCACAATTTTATCGCGTCCCTAGCATTTGTTTAATTTTATCACTTCCCTAGCATTTGTTTATTTTTATCAACACCCTGGCATTTGTTTCTGTGTTTGCCAACATTTCAAACTCCACTGGTCTGGACGTCAAAATAAAAAAAAAAACACACACACACACAGAAAAATTTTAACCACTCCAGTCGATGGACAGCAGTTTCAAATATGACTTGCATTGGCATTCAAGAACAAGAATTAATGAAGATCACTGGTCATAGCTATATATCTTCCCTCAAACCCTATTTACAAATAAATGAAGAGCATCATTCGGAAATCCTGAATAAGTTTAGGAATAAACCATATACTGTACATCGACGAGTTCCACTTCTTTTACACACACGCCCAATATAACATCAACTGAACCAGCAACCGCTAAAAGATTCAAATTTGAAAATTGTACTTTCAATAATATTGTTCCTTTTAAAATTATTCATGTTAATTTTTTATTTCATCATCGTTAATTAAAACTTTTCTTGTTTATTTCATCATCCCTATTTAAAACTTTTCTAACACTTGTTTATATACTTTAGGTTATGTTATAGCTTCTGCTAAATGATATTATGGTTAGCCACATATTGTTTTATACTAAGATTTATTGAAAATCATCTGTCAAGTGAAGTTGATTACTGGGATCCGGATAATTGAAGCGGAATGCAACTGGTTTAATAAAAATGGAACTGAATCAACAAAGCCTTCTTGACTAGTAACTAGTAACAGTCCAGAGAGTTCAATGAAGATTCCATAGTTGGCACAACTGATAACAAGAAAACAGCTAATCATTACACACTATTGCCATCTAGCGTAATATCTGTAATGTTGAGGTGGCACAATAATACATTTGAAAACAGTTGTATTTTCGTAAGTCAATTATTATTTTTTGAATTGGAGTACTTCGTTACTTCTAATCTTTATATACTTTCTTCTAATCGTGTAATAGTCAATTAAATCCCACTAATTTTCTCTAGATAAATTAAAACCTTTAGTGAGATTACTGTTGATAAAACTATAAATTTCCCAGAAAAATTTTCCCCCATTTAGCAACATTTTTAACTTAATAATTTTGCTGCTTTATAAATACTGACAAATTATCACTCATATGTAATTCTGATAATAAGTTTTGAATATCACATTACAGACCTTTCAATTACTTTGGTTATAGAAAGAAATTCCTGGAATGTTGCTGGCTTTGTTCAGTGCTTTTGCAGGCAGTAAGGAAACAAAGGAGCAGTGACCTTGTGAGAACCGGATTTCCCAAAATACAGACTGTGAAGCTGAAAAGAAAGCGCGCGAATCGAACTGGATATTAGGTCACTTGTCTGCAGTCGAATAGTGTGCAAAGTGTTACACGTAGTACAGTTAAACGCGTAGTACAGTTTTTTATTGAGTACATTTATATAGTTTTAAATTAAGTTGTGTGAAATTGTGTAGTTCGAATCATTGTAATTGCATAATATCGAAGGAGAAAGAAAACAAAAGTTCACTAATTAAGAAATGGATGCAGCAAGTTCCGGGACTGGCCTATGGTGGGACAATAATTATATTCTGCCGGTATTGTTGCAAAGAGGTGAGTAAATATTAAATAAAAACGAAACAATGAACTGCGTACCAGTAGCAGATGATGTAGAGTTAATTTAAACAGAACAATGGAAGGAGTCCATAATCGTACCTATCTTTAATTTTTATTTTGTTTTAGTAGGTTATTTTACGACGCTTTTATCAACAGCTTAGGTTACTTAGCGTCTGAATGAGATGAAGGTGATAATGCCGGTGAAATGAGTCCGGGGTCCAGCACCGAAAGTTACCCAGCATTTGCTCATATTGGGTTGAGGGAAAACCCCGGAAAAAACCTCCCCGACCTGGAATCGAACCCGAGCCACCTGGTTTCGCGGCCAGACGCGCTGACCGTTACTCCACAGGTGTGGACTACCTATCTTTAAGAAGGGGGACAAGACTAACTGTAGTAACTTTCGAGGAATATCACCTTTGTTGACGTCGTACAAAATTTTGTCCAATATTATTTTGAGAAGATTAACTCCATATGTAGATGAAATTATTGGGGATCATCAATGTGGTTTCAGATGTAATAGATCAATTATTGTTCAGATATTTTGTATTCGACAGATAATGGAGAAAAATGGGAGTATAAGGGTACAGTGCATCAGTTATTCATAGATTTCAAAAAAGCATATGACTCGGTTAATAGAGAAGTTTTATATGATATTCTTATTGAATTTGGTATTCCCAAGAAACTAGTTCGACAAAGACGGCGGAGAAAGGGGAAGTTGAAAAGATGATGAAAGAGAAGGAAACAGACAATACCATTAGCAACAATGAAAATGGGATAGTAATAAACGAACAAGAAATCAGCAATGGGCAAGTTATGTCAGAAATAAGAAGCATGTTTGAAAATTTCAAGCTATCTATACACGGAGAAGTAGAGGAACTTAAAAAGTCAGTAAACTACATTTCGTCTAAATTCGACTCTTTTTATCAAGACCTCTCTCAAATACAAAAAGAACTGAAGGCAGCACAAAAAGAAATAAAGGACCTCAAGTATGAAAACGACAATTTGTATTACGAAATAAAAGAAATCCAGCAATACTCAAGAAGAGACAATGTAACAATATTCGGAATTCCTGGAGCGAGATCTGAAAAAATTTACGAAGTAGTGAACCAAATTTCTGATTCAATTGGAGCCTTAAATTTAGTCAATGATGTCAGCGTGGCCTATAGATTACCATCAGCGGAGAAAGTCAGACCTATTGTCATCCGATTCTCCAAAAGGTGCAGCCGGGATGCCTGGCTTCAGTGCTACAAGGTGGAGTCGAAAAAGGAAGGTGATGGTCCGGGAATCCCTCTACAACGGCTTCCAAACCATGCGGGACTAGCGAGATTCACTGCAGCAGACCATTTGACCGTGGCTACCAGAGATCTGCTGCGTAAAACCAGGGACGTCGCCAAGATGAAGGGATACAAGTTTGTATGGACCAAGGATTGTAATATCTTTGTACGTGAAAATGAAAGCAGTTCTGTAAGTAAAATAAATTCAGTCTCTGACTTAGAAAGACTGTGAATTCAGTACCCAATAATAATTACAATTCACAAATAATAAAAAAAACTCATGCTAATTGTAGTAATGCTTTATAATATTACTTGCAATAATGGAAGTAAACGGTCATTTAGAACAACTTAATTTATACTGTGACAATAATGATTTAAAAACAGCTGTCTTTAACGATATCATCTCTTGCAACAATTACATTTGTAACTCGTTTCATGATTTCAAATTTATTCATTTAAACATACGTAGCATAAACAGAAATTTCCTGGAATTATGTGCATTATTACAAAGCTTCACTCATGATTTTGACATTATCATTTTAACGGAAACTTGGTTATATCACGATTTTGGCTATGATATTAATGGATACAATGAATTGGTAAAAGTTAATAAATAAAATAAATGCGTAATATACTTTAAAAATAGCATTGATATTAGTGTAATAGAAGCTGAAATTGAGCTCTGTAATTCACTTCATTTTAAGATTAAGCTTGATAAGAGTGAAATTTTTTTCACCGCCATTTATAGATCTCCTAAAAACAATAAAAAATGGTTTCATAGACAATTTAGAGCAGTATTTATCCAATTTAGAAGGTTGTCGCAACCATATTATTGTTGGAGACATAAACATAGACATATTAGAAAATAGTATAGATTTAATTGGCAGTAAATATATGAATGTTCTCCATGAATATGGTTTTGTAAATTATTTAAATGCCATCACTAGGCCTTCAATAATTTCTGGCACATGCATCGACCATATATTTCTAAAAACTCAAAATAATTATAGCTTCATACCTGGCGTTCTATCTAGTGCTATTACCGATCATTATATTGTTTTTAGTTTATTAAAAATGTCTAACAATGAATACAATTCCAGGCCGTCTGTTACTCTCTCATCACAAAATATGCAACAAATTAATTATCCTGATTTGATTACGGATTTTCTAAAAGAAACCTGGGAATCGGTCTATAATTGTAATGATGCCAATGCCTGTTTTCAAATTTTCTACAATTTAATCATAAAGTATATAGATAAAAATACTATTATAAGCAGTAATCAGAAAATTTCTAATAAATCCAAGAAAATAAAACCCTGGATCACGGCCGGCATTATTAATTCTATTCGTACAAGGGACAAACTTGCTTTAAAAGTTAAAAAATAATCCAAGTAACGTACAACTAAAAAATTACTACAGAGCATATAGAAATATGTTAACTCTTATCATTCGAAAAACGAAAATTAAATATTATGAATCCAAATTTGATAGATACAAAAATGAACCTAATAAATTCTGGCAAGTTATAAATGAAGCTAGAGATGTAAGTGTACAAAATAAACAGCCAATCAAGGAGTTAATAAAACGATAAGGGTGAAATATTAAATTGCAGAAAAGAGATTGCAAACGAATTTAATAATTATTTTTCAGAGCGAGGACACAAAGTTACTTCTAACATTAATGAGTAAAATTTTAAATCTTCTCTACAAAATGAGACACAAGATGAACATTTAGCTTCCTCCATGTTTCTTTTCCCTGTAACTGAAGATGAAATTATTATTTTGGTTAAGAAATTAAAAAATAATGTTGCTCCTGGTATAGATGGCATTAAGAATAATACTTTCAAAGTTATTATCAAATATATATTAACATCCATGGTTCATATTTTTAACTTATGTTTTGTGCAAGGTATATTCCCAGATGTTTTGAAATGTGCCATAGTAATTCCAATATACAAATCTGGAGATAAAAATAATTTAAATAACTATAGACCTATATCTTTACTTCCAACATTTTCCAAATTGCTTGAAAAATGTTTAAAGAATAGATTAATAAATTATTTAGAAAAACATAAAATCCTCTCTAAAAATCAGTTTGGTTTCCGCAATAATATTTCTACTGATGATGCTCTTATTAATGTTACTGGAAAAATTATCAATGAAATAGATATCGGAAACAAATGTTTGGGTATTTTTTGGATCTACGGAAAGCTTTTGACACTATCAATCATAATTTACGTTTGGACAAACTACATACTATTGGAGTTAGAGGTATAGTTTCAAAATTATTCCAATCATATTTTAGTAACAGAAGGCAAATGACCAAAATTGAAGATCAATTTAGTGAATACAAATATATTGATATAGGTGTACCGCAAGGAACAATTTTGGGACCTATTTTATTTCTAATAGGCCTATATGTTAATGATCTGCTAAATATAAATTTAGAAAAATTTAATGGATCTATATATTCATATGCGGATGATACAGCAGTTATTTTCAGTGGTTTTTCTTGGCAGGAAGCATATAGAAATGCTAATATAGGTGCTAACATTGTTAAAAAATGGCTTAATTCCAACTTCCTTTCTTTAAATATATATCTAAATCAACTTTAGTCACTTTTTCGTAAACAGCTGCCAGTGTTCAAAATTTAAAATTTAGCGATAAATATAGACTAATAATACACAGTGAAAATTGTTTAGATCCCAAAAGTTGCAAATGTCCACCATTGAAAGAAGCCACGTATGTCAAAAATCTGGGTATCATTATTGATCAGAATTTAAAATGGCCTCATCACATTACTTATCCTTGTAAGAGGCTTCGTAAAACAATTTATAAATTCGTTAATCTTCGATGCTACTTACCCATTAGAGTTCTACGAAATGTTTATTTGGCCATTATTCAGTCTACCATTCAATATGGTATAATTGTTTGGGGTGGAAGTACAAAAATTAATCTTAGTCCGTTAAATTTACTACAAAAACGAATAATTAAAATTTGTTTGAAGAAACGTTTCGATTATCCAACTAAATTAACTTATTCTGAGTTTAATGTATTTAATATTGAACAAATTTACAGTAGCGTGCAAATTAATCCGAACACGACATATTTTTACATTTTCTGTCATTGTTGGCCTCACACAGCTGCTCATACCGCTTTAATTGACATCTGTAGTACGTGTAATTCCATTGTTGAAGGTCTGTCATTATTTTTTTTTATAATATGTGACATTTTGCCTGTCGTTTTGTACTTATAAGCATTTCAGTTGTGTTGAAGACTTAATACTGCAATCCTGTGTACATTCTGTCGTCTTCACAAATGGATACAACTCCACGAAAACGGCCTAAAACATTAGCAGAGCATTCCTCAATGAGGCAAATTGCTGCAGAATGTCACATCGGTTTGGCTGCTGTTAATTCGATCATAAAAAGATACAGGGGGACTGGATCCATCACACCCCAGAAAAAAAGGAAACTGTGGCCGGAAAAGGAAGACTTCATCTGCAGATGATCGTTTAATTGTCAGGAAAAGTAAATTAAATCCTAGACTAACTGCTGTCGACTTAACCCACGAGTTAATGGCTACCACTGGGGCGAATATTCACGTCACAACAGTGCGGCGTAGGCTTTTGGAAGCTGGACGAAGGGCTCGTAAGCCTATTAAGAAGCAACTGCTAACCCCTGTTATGTGCAAAAAACGCTTAATGTGGGCAAAATTACATTAACACTGGACAGTGAATGACTGGAAGAATGTACTTTTTTCCGATTAGTCTCATTTCGAGGTCCACGGCCACCGTGTTTCTTACGTACAGAAAGGATGCGAAAAAGTAACAGCAGCTCATCTCCAACAAGCACCCAAATACCCCCCTAAAGTAATGTTTTAGGGTTGTTTTACACATGAAGGGCCTGAAGCATTAATACCTATCAAGAGAATGATGAATTCTGACAAATATATTCACTTATTGGAAACCAGAATCGTACCCCAGCTGCAAAAATCATTTCTGGATGGCAGAGGTGTGTTCCAACAAGACCTGGCACAATGCAATACGTCTCGAAAAACTACAGGATTCTTCAACAAGAAGAATATTCAGGTACTCCCCTGGCCAGGCAACTCACCTGACATCAACCCCATTGAGAACTTGTGGTCAATTTGTAAAAGAAGAATGCAAAAAATGGATTGTTCTACAAAGGAGAAGATGATTTCTGCCCTCATTGGTGCATGGTTTCGCGATGAAGAAATGAAGAATATTTGTGGGAAATTAGTGGAATCCATGCCAAATCGTCTCAGAGCTGTTATTAGGAACAAGGGAGGCCACATAGATTACTGAGGTATGTCTTAGATCCTTTTTTTTTATCCCGTTTGAGTGTTTTTGCATAAGTAATTACTTTGTTCGCATTAATTTGCACGCTACTATATAAGTATACGCTGTTAAAATTTTATCATAAAAATCGTAATAAGTTTGTATTACAGACACACAATTATGACACAAGACGAAATATTAATTCAACATTAATAGAAACTAAATGCCTCACATTTGCTGGTCTAAAGCATAGCATAAATTTTGGCCCTCGGTTGTACAATGCTTTAACTAAATTACACCCAGAACTTCTAACATGTAACCCACTAACATATAACAAGAAAATTAGAAACGTGTTAATATCTTCAATTTGATTAAATAAATTTATAGCCTATGTGTATGAATTAATCAACCTATATTATATTTGTATTCTATAATTTTGAAATAAATATATATTAGTTCTAATTTTCACGTGCGATATTATTCTTCTCTAGTGTTAATATTATATTATATAATTCCATTGCGCCTGTAATTATATTTTAGTTCCTATTTTACTTTACTTATTTATTTATATTATTATTATTATTATTATTATTATTATTATTATTATTATTATAATATTTTATTTTAATATTATATCTGAACTGCGACCGAGCACGAGCGCTGCTCATTCGGTCTCAAATTTTGTTAATACTACTGTATCTTCTTTTTATATTGCTTGTATTATTTTATTTCTATTTCTCTTATTTGTTTTGTAATTATATTCTTCTTTATTCTGTATAAATAAATAAATAAATAAATAAATAAATAAATAAATAAATAAATAAATAAATAAATAAATAAATAAATAAATAAATAAATAAATAAATAAATAAATAAATAAATAAGTAAGTAACTAAGTAACTAAATAAATAAATAACTAAATAAATAAATAAGTAAATAAATAAATAAAATGTGTCTCAGTGAAACGTACAGCAGACTCCGTATAGGTCAGTTTCTATCAGATGCGTTTCCAATTCACTGTGGGTTAAAGCAAGGAGATGCACTATCACCTTTACTTCTTAACTTTTCTCTAGAGTATGCCATTAGGAAAGTCCAGGATAACAGAGAGGATTTGGAATTGAACGGGTTACATCAGCTGCTTGTCTATGCGGATGACGTGAATATGTTAGGAGAAAATCCACAAACGATTAGGGAAGAGATGGGAATTTTTACTTGAAGCAAGTAAAGAAATAGGTTTGGAAGTAAATCCCGAAAAGACGAAGTATATGATTATGTCTCGTGACGAGAATATTGTACGAAATGGAAATATAAAAATTGGAAATTTCTTCTTTGAAGAGGTGGAAAAATTCAAATTCCTGGGAGCAGCAGTAATAAACATAAATGATACTCGGGAGGAAATTAAATGCAGAATAAATATGGGAAATGCCTGTTCTTATTCGGTTAAGAAGCTTTCATCAAACAGTCTGTTGTCAAAAAATCTGAAAGTCTCAATTTATATAACAGTTATATTACCGGTTGTTCTTTATGGTGGTGAAACTTGGACTCTCACTTTGAGAGAGGAACATAGGTTAAGGATGTTTGAGAATAAGGTGCCTAGGAAAATATTTGGAGCTAAGAGGGATGAAGTTACAGGAGAATGGAGAAAGTTGCACAACACAGAGCTGCACGCATTGTATTCTTCACCTGACGTAATTAGGAATATTAAATCCAGACGTGGGCAGGGTATGTAGCACGTATGGGCGAATCCAGAAATGCATATAGAGTGTTAGTTGGGAGGCCGGAGGGAAAACGACTTTTTGGGAGGCCGAGACGTAGATGGGAAGATAATATTAAATTGGAATTGAGGGAGGTGGCATATAATGGTAGAAACTGGATTAATCTTGCTCAGGATAGGGAGCAATGGAGGGCTTACGTGAGGAGGCAATGAACCTCCGGGTTCCTTAAAAGCCAGTAAGTAAGTAATATCAAATAACAAACATTACAGAATAATTATAGCTATTGTTGTCTGATGTTAGGTGTCGCAAGAGAAAAAATCATCAGTCAGCATGTTAATGGCTCCGATCATAAAGCAAAAGCCGCTCAGAATAATACCACTAATACCTTATATTAATACCTACTGCAGAACGAGACAAATCCGTTATAATTAATGATATAATGAAACAAAATTTTGATGTTAATAAAACCATATACTAACCAAAGTAATTTTTCTGTTCTTTTAACTTTAATTAATACATCGCAATGCTTAATATTAGTTATTACAGTTATTATAATTTCAGTAGGTAGACACATTTTAGGTGTGAAAAACCCTACTTTGAGTTACCTTAAATTGTATTTAGGTGCCTAAATTTGTACATTTTTAGTGCCCAATTGACCATTTTAGTACCCATTTAGGTGCCTAAAGTGCATTTTAATGGCCTAAAAATCCAAGGTCTAGAAATAACTTTGTATATACATGTTAACGTTATTTATTTTCCGTTAATTCCACGTATTTTCGGACGTAGAACACAAGAGATATCCGTTAGCGAAAACCAGAAATTCCCAAGTTCCCAACACCACATTTCGTTGCTCTGTTCCGCTCCTCCCGCCAGAAATCGTGCAGAATATATTGAAGCCCGCAGTCCATTAATCGAATGATATATATGTGTTACTCTCCCGCGGCTAGAATTACTAAAAGCATTAGTAATGCTTCACAGCTTGTTCCACAAAGTTAAAGACATTAATTGCTGAACCCGCTGGCTTACGGTATTGAAATCATTTGGACAGAGCCTCGCCATGGAGCGAATATTAAGTCATTTGTGGTAAATGCTGCTCAAGTCACAAAAGAACGAGAAAAGTGGGAATTTAATTCATAGAACCGTTTACAAGTCTAACAAAGTCTGAACAAAGTAATGAGAATCTAAAGAACTCTCTCTAATGAAATACGCCGTCGATTTTTTTGTAATTGTAGCCTGAATTTAATTACTGTCAAAATTATTTTGGCGAAACATAATGACATAGATTTCGTTATGCGGGAAATAGAGCATAGAATATAATGAATGCCAGTGGCGTGTACAGGTGTAATTGCAGGGAGAAAACATTCCTATCTGCTAAGTTTTTAGTGTTATATAATTTAGAAGCCCATTAGTATATAAAATTAATGCTTTAAATTTATTTATGCTCGACCATGCCGAAATGTAGTAATTATACACCTGGTAGCAGACCTTTAATGCATGTCATTAAAGTACACCTACTCATTAAAAGTCAGGTCTTTCAGCCAATGACGACTCAGGTTACAACTGTTCAGCCAATGACAGGTCAGCTTTATACATTTATAAAACCGCAAGTATCGATTATTCTCGGATATGCAATCGAAAGAGAATTAGCGAAAAGTCACGGAGGCTGGAAATCCAATACTGTCGCAGAAAGTTATGTTCTCTTACTATAATAATTAGCGTCAATTGTAAATATTATTCAAATAAATTCAATTTGTCATCTCGTTTTTCAATGTCTCATTTTATTTCAATGTTATCTCTGCAGGTTCTTATGGCCTAGCAAGATCACTGTGGACATCTGTTCCTCGGAAAAAATCAATACTTTGGCGTCTGCGCACATCTCACAACATACGGGATATTGCTCCAGGTCAGATACAAAAAATTAATAATATCAAGTTAGAAATATGGTCGAGCATAAAAAGTCGTATGAAACTCGCCTATAATGGTAATTAAGAAGCTCGTATGAAAATTATGAAACGAGCTTGCGCTCGTTTCATAAATATCCATACTCACTTCTTAATTACCTTCATTATAGGCTCGTTGCATAATGTACTATTATGCTCGACCATGCCGAAATGTAGTAATTATACACCTGGTAGCAGTCCTTTAATGCATGTCATTAAAGTACACCTACTCATTAAAGTACAGGTGTTTTCAGGCAATGCCAACTCAGCTTACAGGTGTTCAGCCAATAACTATTCAGCTTTGTACCGTTATAAAACAGCACGTATCGATTATTCTTGGATATGCAATCGAAAGAGAATCAGCGAAAAGTCACGGAGGCTGGAAATCCAATACTGTCGCAGAAGGTTATGTTCTGTTACTATAATAATTAGCGTTAATTGTAAATAATATTCAAATAAATTCAATTTGTCATCTCGTTTTTCAATGTCGAATTCAATAATCAAGATTATACCAAGTTTAACGGGATTACACAAGGTCAATGACATTATCGTTCCTCGGAAAAAAATCAATACTTTCGCGTCTGCGCACATCTCACAATTCACGACCTAGAACAAAGTCACTTCCGATCTTGTCAGATACAAATAATTTCAAGTTAGAAATATGGTCGAGCATAAAAAGTCGTATGAAACTCCCCTATAATGGTAATTAAGAAGCTCGTATGAAAATTATGAAACTCGCTTGCGCTCGTTTCATAAACATCCATACTCGCTTCTTAATTAGTATCATTATAGGCTCGTTGCATAATGTACTATTAGGGGTTTTCCAAAGCATCTTATAAGAGCTAGTCAAAGCTTATATCTCAATACAACAATTATAATATACAGTAGATTGGAAACAAAAAATCAAAACAGAGAATCTCAATTATTCAGGAACTAAAATAAAGGTATCCTCTCTCACCTAATCTTTTTAACGTACATACTAACCAAGTTGTCAGAAAATTGCAACTGACCTTAACAGATAGAATTAATAAAATCCCTGTCGATACACTCTTGTTCGCCGACGAGCAGGTTATAATAACTTCTTCGGAGAATGACTTGCAAAAAGCTACTTTCAAAGTAAGCAAGATCGCACAAGATTACAACCTAGAAATCTCTTTAACAAAAACAAAAGTTATGGCCAAAAGGGACAAAGAAATACGAGCCAAAATATTGTTAAAAAATAGAATACGGGAACAAGTAAGGAATTTTAATTACTCATTGTTCTATATACACTTTTATAACCACTGGTTACCTTTAAAATTACTTTACTTTGTTAACTTTGTAGGAAATTACCTGGTTGACTAGTTTTGAAGTGTTGTCCTTCGTTGTCAAAAGCCTAATGAAGGTCCCGCGCTATCTTCTGGTTTCCTGTTGTGATGGGATGTGTTCATGATTGTGTCGAAAAGAGTGTGTGTTTTGAAATTGAGTTGAGTGTTCAGAATATGTTGGGGTGTGTTATTGTATGTTTGTAAATTTCATATTTTTCTAGAGCAGCGTTGTCAGACAGAGCCTAAACGGAGCGGAGCGCTCCATTATGCCTCGTTGCGTGCTCAGGTGCTTCCAAAGACATAAGCAAGTTCACGCTCCGACTGCACTCTCTAGCTCCACAACCGGTTTCGGAGCTTACAACTCTGACACTACTGTTCTAGAGTATCAAGTTTTTGGTTTTCTGGCTGAATGTGTAGTATTTCCATACCGATGTCTATGCTGATGTAATTGTGATTGGCGTTTGTGACCAAACTACAGAACAATTCAACCTATGCAGAACACATCACAAACTCTTATCACAACTACAGTAACATAGACACCGACATGAAAATACTACACATTCAGCCAAAAAGCCAGAAACTTCGCACTCTAGAAGAATATGAAATTTACAAACATACAAAAGCGTAATGAAGGCCATACTGTTCTACAGTATCAAATTTCTGTTTTTTTGGCTCGATGTGTAGTATTTTAATACCGATGTCTACGCTACTGTAGTACTCACCATATTACGAAATAATACACAATAAACCACGCACACAGCAATAAACGTGCCAAATTAGCACCACATTCCACAACTCAACTGCGGGAAAAACTGGTTATCTCATAGCATAATTCGTTGATTACGCCGAGAACACAGTTCGACCAGTGTCGCTTATTTCATATCAACCTAACCGGTGGAAACCCGATAGTAATAGATGGAAAAATTATAGAATAAATGTAAGTAACACTTTAAAAACGTAAGATGCTACATAGGCCTATTTCATATGAGAGAAATATGCAATAGGATGAGAAACTGAATAATTTAAGAAGTATTTGTGAAACAATACATAGATACACGAAATACAAGCGGGTAAATGTTTCACATTGATGCTGCGTCTGTGTTAATTTATGCAAGTGAAGGCAGAATACGAGTAATGACAGAAAAAAAAGAAAACAAAATCCCAGACTGCAGAGAAAAAGTTTATGTGAAGTGCAACCGTGCAACCTTAAAGAAATTGAACATAGAAATAAGAAGGAGCTCTCTAGATGGAACCATTGCTGAACAAACTAAGAAGAAACAACAGGAGAAGAATTCAATGTATAGGATGAGATAGTCGGGTACAATATATATATATATATATATATATATATATATATATATATATATATATATACAGAGCGTTCACCTACGGTTGGGGCCAAGAAATAGTCATGTATTGATACGCCGCTTTGTGCGCGCAGTTGCTGAGACACGTCGACAATCAAGGTCGACAAGTTATCAGTTGTGAGCCAACTGTTGCAGTGTTTTTATTTACAGTGCAGTTTCTTAACACTGTTGCTTAAATATTCAGCGTGTGTGTAAAATTTGTGAACAATGCAAAACGCAAAATTCACGCTTGAACAGAGAGTTTTTATGTATGATGCATATGTGAAAACAGAGTCATGCAGAGAAGTTCGTAGGCAATTTGAAGTGAAATATCCGAGTAGAGAAACTGTTAGACGTCTTGTTAACAAATTAAGGACAACAGGGTCGATAAATGCTACAATTCCTGAGCGAAAACAAAGAGCATTGACGGGAGAAAACATTGATGAAATCAGATGAATTGAAGGCGAACATAACAAGAGAGATTAGAAAAATTACCGAAGACGAACTTATTCATGTTAATGATAATTTTATTAAAAGATGCCAGAAATGTGTGGATTCAGATGACATCACTTCCAATATCGCTTATAACAAGGTTAGTACTACGTAGAAAAATTCTCGTGTGCATGTTATTAGTATAGAAAGCGGAAGCTTACTGATAGACGATTCCCGCAAGCGACACCGCAGGCAGGCCGCTTCCCTGGCCCCACCTGCAGGCGAACGCTCTGTATATATATGTAGGAAGAAAGACTGAAATGGTCATAGGATTCTCCTCGTTTTATTCTCCTTGTTGTACCGGTTTTCCCAATTTTTTCTTTGTACTTGCTTCTCTCCGTCTTCACCTCTTCTTCTCTTAGCTTTGTTCCCTTTGTTTTCGCTTTCTGCTCCCTGTCTTCGAATTTGTTCACCTTATATTCCCTTTTTTTCTCCTTATATTTCTCTTGTTCTCCATGAATTTCCCTTCTTCTCCCTGAATTCCCCTTGTTCTCTTTATTCCCCCGTTGTTTTTATAGCCTTCCCGTTATCCTTGAATTTTCCTTCTTTCATTTTTCTCTCCACCGTCATGTAAATCCACATAAAGATATGTAACATAGTAAACCTATGCACCTGTCAACAGGTGATCGCTCCCTCACTAGCTCTATGAGGCATACTAACCTAAGCTATGGACCTGTTGAGTTTTTTACATAAAATAAAATGACAAACGAGACCCCACCTTGTATTTCGTTATAAAACGTATGAGAAAGTTGGTGTCACAGTATACTTATAAAATGTTATGCTTGACATCAATTTTTTAATGCGTTGTCACATTGTCTTCAAGTTATCAAGCAGGACATCAATGTATATGACGTCACTATTAAATTGGTTATTAAATGTATTGGAGACAGTGGATCTATGGCCATATCTCTTTGTTTAGGAGGAAAGTAGATACTTACATTGGAGTTGTATTAAAATTATTTTAGCAAATTATATTTGTTCGAAAGTATCGCGCAGTGGAAACAGGATCTACATAAATATCCTAACTAAAAACCTAATTACAATGTTAAAAAATATATAGCTAAGTATATTTTACTTTCATTTTTGCATTGCGATCTGGTAAATCCACGAAAAATTGGAAGACAGTATTCATGAATTATGGATGCTCTCAGACTTGAGAAAATGGAATGACTTCTTTAACTAAGAATCTCCACCTGCAATAACACGCGAAAAAAAAAAAAAACTCCAACACAGACTTCTACCTTCGAAATCAGTCTTTCTCTTTAAATATTCATTCTTAATAAGGTGCAGATATGAAATATGCACATATTCAATTAGAAGGATACAGACAACTAATATTTTAAATGGAAATAACACTTCCCTCGTCTTTCCATTTCGTTGGTGACTTTATGTACTTAATAATATAAATAAACTGGAGGTAATGGGTCTGTTACAGTGTATACTATGGTATAAGAAGAGCTTCTACTCTGACTGGAGGTAACGGACTTGCGTTCAAATCCCGTTTACGTTAAAGTTATTTATACATTTTGATAAGTTAGAAATAATTATTTGCCGTCAAATTACTGAGATAATCCCACGCGTGCATTTCTCAGCCAATGAACGAGTTCATTGACGCTAGAGTGACCAATGAGAATCGAATTGTACTGATAATAAATTAAATTAAATTAAAATGTAATTACACTGTATTACCGGAAAACTATCAGCACTTGTATCATACACTGTGACACTGTTTTGTTACGCCTCGGGGTTTTCATTTGTCGCGTCGCCCGCGCAGCTAGTGTGTTTCCCGCCTCCTTCCACTAACGAACGCCGCACCATACAGTGACATTTGCGAGTTAGTTTAACATATGCACTCGTGCGTGAAGGTTGAATTAATTGTGTTGTGTTACGTGTGTGTGTGTTCGACGTTGTTGCAATGCGATTTTCATTATCTGAACGTGTGTATATGTTTACTACTACGTACATACTACGCGACCAAGGCGGGACCTGTCGTGGCAAAATGAGGAACTCCGTGCTCGCTGCGTATGTTTACTGCTGGAGTGTCGTCACATCCAATGCCTAGCGTTTCAATCTGGTCGAAATGCCGCTTGTAGGAAGACGTGTGTTTCGTAGTCAAGCGCGGAGCATTATTTATAATGCCATAAAGTTTTGTGATGAAGAAAAGACAACGGGTTTATTCTTACCTCTATCGAAGACAACATAGAGTGCTGCAGCTATTGTGAAGTTAAATAAGGAAACAATTAACCTAGTAGGATTAGAAAGGAAGGTAAAGAATGTGTAGAAATATCTACACCAAACAAAGTTAGACGACCTCCTGCAAATAAGGTTGAATTAGACGACATGGACAACTGTGTCATAAGAAGAGAAGTTCATAAATATAGTCTGTACAAAGAGCTTTCGACATTAGGAAAGTTGCATAAATTTTGTAAGAGGAGATAGGTTTCAAAGGTTGCAAGGAAACGTTACGAAAACTCATACTATCCATAGGGTTTGCATTAAAAAAATGTAAAGATAAAAGAAAATATCTAATAGAACGCTCTGATATAGTAGCCCGTTATTTACCTGAACGAAATATGGTTCCATACTCATTACAATGTCCACATATGTTGGCAAGGCGTAAACGTGTCAGGAGTTTATACAAATAGCAGTGCAGGTCAACGACTTGTAGTAGCCCATGCTAGTGGTAGTGATGGTTTTATGGTTTTCCTCATATATGATGTCCGGAGTCAGGCCACTTTGAAATGCTAAGATAAGAAATGTATATCAAATGCAATATTGTATAAAATACAGTACCTACTTTAGGTTATGTTACTTTTGATTCATGTTCCCTCCTTTACGAACACCGATATTGTGGTGTTTTCTGACTAGATTCCTATGTGTATAAGTATGATAAAATAAAACTAAACAATAAAGGTAACTATATATACGAGCACATAACGTATTAATAATAATGCAACAAGAGCTCAGTTCAGGATGTGCTTCATTTTGCATCTGATGCGGACTTTACAACATGGCCTGTGTTGTGAAGCGAATCGTAGCGCCACCAAACAAAACGGTTCCCGCCTTGGTCGCGTAGTAAACTACAATTAAAGGTATGCTGCTCAAAATTAATAAGTGATAATGTTGCCTCTTTTCGTTCATTTGTTTCATTTGTATCGTCTCTAGTTCTATGTATCAGTAATCAAGCAATTACCTAAGACTCGCAGTCTCAACATGCAAAAATATTTAATTACAATAATTGCACAATTAATTACTATAAGTAAACATGTTTACAATAAAATTAAACATGTTGAAAATTATAGATAAGCAATGATAAAAGAGTAAAAAATAAAGTGTTGTTACAACCTCAAGTGTTCAGTTCTTTTTATTCCAAGGAGCCTTTTATTCTTATCACTTCTGCTTCAATTCGACTGTTTTTCTGGAACTTATTATTATTATTATTATTATTATTATTATTATTATTATTATTATTATTATTATTATTATTATTATCTCGAATGTTTAGTTGTTCAGAATTATTACAGTTGTCCGCATTAGGATTATCTTGCCGAATACAATTCGTGATAATCGTTACCCTAAGGTAATTTAATTTCGCTTTTTAAACTCATATTTGCTGTCATTAGATAGGCTAATTATTTCTCGACTTCCGGTCTCGAAATAATTATCCTGACAACAAACATTCGTTAAGCTCAATTAAATTACCGGAAAACTATCAGCACTCGTATTATATAGTGACACTGTTTTGTTAAGCCGCGGGGTTTTCATTTGCCGCGTTGCCCGCGCAATAGTGTGTTTCCCGCCTGCCGCGCCGCGCCATACAGTGACAGTTGCGTGAAGGTTGAATCAATCGTGTTGTGTTACGTGTGTGTGTGTTCGGCGTTGTTGCAATGCGATTTTCATTACGTGAACATGGGTATATGTTGACAATGTACATAAAATACAGAAAATCTTGTGCGAGAACACGGCAAAACTTCCATAACAAATTTCCAAATAGACTCGTGCCTAATTCCACTACAATAAGAAAGTTACTAAAAAATTCAAACAGGCAGGTTCAGAAAATGATCGTAAAATACAAAGGAGGAGACATGTTCTTACAGAAGAAACATTAGACGAGATAGGACAGAAACTAGAGCACATCCCGCAAAAATCGCTTAAGCGTTTGGCGCAGGGAACAGAAGTAAGTTACGAGTCCGCTTGTCAAGCAGCAAAATTACTTAAATTAAAGCCATACAGAATTCCGGGATTTCAAAATTAATTAACGATTTCATAAGAAGGTGTCAACAGTGTGTAGCAGTTGGTGGGGGACATTTTTAACACTTACTTTGAGCTGGATAAGTACAAAATCCTACACTAAATGTTTCAGTGCCGGCAGACCGGATGGTCGCATGGCCGGAGATAAGCTTCTAGCTTAACAAAACAGTGTCGCTGTAGAAGATAATCCTCAAAAGTAACAATAAATAAATAAATCGATCTATCTGATAGTAGTGGAGCCAGAATTAATTTTATTGACAGGCAGAGTAATTATCTCATGCCTCCATGTTAATTATAAAATCAGTGCGCTCATTAGAACCAGACATGCAGATGCTGAAGCCGTTAGTCCTGTGAACTTACAGTTATGATAGTTGCACCAGTTGAATTAATTATCAAATTAGGTGCTACTATTTTCATGTACAAATTAATTAATACATAGCAATATTAAATTTCAGTTTAATAAAGATGTGCATGTTTATTTAACAACACAAAAATAAAATACGCTTTTTCTCAGCATGGCTCAGTAACTTACGAGACGAAAGAGATTAAGCATTTTTAATAACAACTTTTAACCAAATTCCTTTAGAATACAGAATCTTATCAAATTGCCGGTGTTTTAAGAATTGTTTAAAAAGACGTTTTTGAGAAGTTTATTTATTTTAATTCGCAATTATTTATTTATTTCATGGTTTTAAAGTTTTCCTTCTGTCTGCCCACAACTTTGTTAAATTACTATTTGTTCTTCTTTGTTTTTTTTTCTTTAATTCTTTAGATAGGGCCTATTGTATGTTTTTCACAGACTATAGTTTCATGATTTTTTAAATGACAATGTACAACATATGTACTTTGCTCCAACCACGAGAAAACCTTTCCGGAATTAAACGCAGGGGGATGATGCTGCGAATGAATGTTGATGTGATAAGATGTCATAAGGTCACACACGTGGGTACTCGTATCTCTATTGGCTAGCTCTCACAGCACAAACAATAACATTGACACACACATATTTATACTACCCTAGTTACAAAATTAGATCACTGTTAATCTCCTGGTCTTTTAATCTCTCCATACATATGCAGGAGAGCGCATGGTTTTTAAACTGACGTTATAACGATAATATTATCTATCTACTTCGCTCCAATAGATGACGCAATAGTAAGCACATTCCTTTCACGGGTGATCTCCTGGTGGAGAACAGTATGTGTTCTTGAATAACCCCTACATATGAGTTATATTCGTTGGAGCATACTCAATAAATTTAAAAATATA
Source organism: Periplaneta americana (assembly GCF_040183065.1). NCBI lineage: Eukaryota > Metazoa > Arthropoda > Insecta > Blattodea > Blattidae > Periplaneta > Periplaneta americana. The sequence continues at coordinate 48,718,643 of NC_091130.1, forward strand.
TATATTTTTTTGTTGTTGAAATATTGGAACACCAGTATAAAAATAGAAATAACATGTGGAAAGGATGAGCTAATAACGGCTTCGATTATCGATTTGTCGATATCAATCACGAGAGCGAAGAGATGTTGGTTTACCGGGTAACGCTAGGAAATTCGATATAATTCTTTATAACAGGATAAAGGTCCTAAATCACTAATGTTTGTGATTAACGTGGTGGTTTGTTTTATCCATATGGATAGTTACATTAACTGCATCAGAGCCTGTGTTTTGAGGATTTAAGCTCAATATATAATCTGTTATTAGTATATTACGAACATGTTTGTTGGAATAACAAGCAGAATTTAGAGTTACAAGAAGTTCATCATCGTCATTATGGAATTAGATCATTTCTTGACCTGTTCCTGTTTCACTTTCCAAAAACATCGTTTACTAAGTCTTCCCTGTTTTCTTCGTTTCGGTATACAATATGTAACTTTTTAAAAAATTTGAGCAGTCTGTTTCTTGTCAGACTGTCTACATGTACACACAATTTTGTTTATAATTTTCAGTATTTTTCTAAAGTGAAGCTGTCATTTGAGTAACTACACATGTCCTTGTCTATAAGTTTTGAGAAAACTGCAAAACTGTCTGCAGCTTATAAATATTTATTGGACTACATTCTTATCTTACTAGGGTGAATTTTTCATAGGAATTGCAACATTTCTACATATTTAAAAAAAACGTTTTAATTAAATTTGGCAGCGTCAAGATTCTCTGAAGTTCGTGGATTTGTGTTGTTTTTCAAATAACCGAAGTGCTTGTAGTGAAAAATTATAATAGTTTGTATTTATTTTGTAATAAAATTTAATGAGAACAACATTTATTTAAGTACAAATTTAGTACATAATATATTACCGTCCTTCATATTACAAAATGGAAAGCAAAAAACTATAACATTTTAAAGTGAAAATATTGATATCTTATTAAAGTCCTACACCACAGCTCCTCAGGTGTATCCCCTATGTTTCGATTAGGGCGGGAAAATATCTCTTCATAAACTCTTTCGGTTTCATTCTTTGTTTTGATATCACCACTTAAAACAAGGCGGACATGTATACTTTCTTTACAGACGTGAAAATACGTGTATTAATATCAGAAACACAATAAACTTCTTTTGGCTAAAAACGAACTTGCGTGTTTTCACAAATAATTGGAAATATGTTGAATTCTGGGTCATTCCATGACAAAATGAGTCCGATCTCAAAATTTTCAAACACCTTATTTTGCACCGAATTTTTAAGATGTGGCAAAATAAAACACTGAAGTTGTATGTCAAAGAATAAATATGGATATTTCAGTTCACCATTTATCAAGAAATTATGGTTTAAAAAAGTACTGGAAATTTGAAGAACCTGAACTGGAATTTTTGTACTGTAAGTTGGTATTACTGTATGAAACTCCTCACGCCATTTGTTTTCTATTTTATTGTGCTGTATGAAAGATCATATTCCACCGTTGCAGCTGCAATAATATTTTGTTCTGAAAGGTAGGCTAAGCATATTTCCTAAAATTTGTGCACATTATAATGCTTGTTTCAATGCTCCACTGTAATAAAATAATTAAAAAAAAATAAAAACTATGTGAGAAACTGCATTTTCTATGAATTCAGTAACTTTTTAACGTATATGAGAGACAATAAATTAAAAAATTCACACCATGTCCCACCCGTGATATTTGACTGTCCCACCCTTGACAACAATTAATAATTTATATTTTGCATGCAAATGGGTCATTTGCAAAATTTGTATAACAAATGGACGATTGAGAACGTCAAAATTAAAGTACTATTTAGTGCATATTCTGCATATATTAATGTAGTGCAACGTCTCTGCCATAGTAATCAGCCACTGTACACTCACTTTGCTTTACAACACTGTTTTCAACGATGTAACAGACATGACATGGAGTAACAGATCTGACAGGTAACATGACAAAGCAAACATAAGCATGTGCTAACCTAATTTGTTTTTGCTTAAAAATCTTCAAAATAGCAACTTAACTACTGCACACGTGCATTATTATGTCCTCTTGATCTTGACTTTTTATGTTGTTATTTGTGGAAAACACAACACAAACAGATCTGACAGAGTAAAGATGCACGCTTAGACTAAAACATATAGCAAGAGTATGACACACAATCTCTCCAACATAGCAGTACAATCAAAATGACACTTTGTGCATCATTTTGGCTTATGCTGACATCTGTGGGATTTCTTTTTCAATTGTGTATCAATAGGAACAGAATGGTGTAACAGACCTGACTGACTTACTGGACTAGAGTAATTATGCAATAATATTTAAGGAAATATAAACTCAGATATAAATGAATAAGTTTTGATAATATCAAATGTTTCTGTGATTTTTTTCTCAATTACATTATTAAACAAACCTTTATCAGGACATAATCATGCTCCATTTTAAAAACTTAACTAGTATGGACACAGCATTTTAGCTGTCAGTATGAGAATTTTATTTTATTCTCATGAAATATTTCACATGAAGGAAATAATTCTTGTGACGTTTACTACATTAGTATTGAAACTACTCACTGTTAGGAATTTATAACTCTATCGTTATAAATGCAATAATGGGAAGGGTAAGAATTGATGGACGTCATTTATTATACAAATTATGCAAATGACCCAAATGTAATTATTCTTATTTCATGCAGATTATGTCTCTTCTGTGCATCACCTCTTCAGGTCGGTTATAAGCTGTCTCAAATCTAAATAATAGGGTCCAGAATGAAGACGATCTCTTTAGCGCGATAGCGTTTCCATAGCGACGGATGCATTGTAAACAGCGTGATATCTGGGACAAATCTCGAGGTGAACAATTAAAGACGGGACCGTGTTGGAGCATGCGCGGCGCCGGGTGTGGGAGTGGCGCGCAACAAGTGAGTACGCGGACGTCGACCGGCTGCGGCACGCAGTTCTCAGTAGTGGAAAAACGTTCCGCCGCGACGCAACGGGGTGTCTCGCGCGCGCCAACGCAGTGCCAACAAGTGTCCGATCTGTGTTTGTTGTGACGGCGGTTACCTCTGCGGCTGCACGGAAGCACTTCAATCTGCAGGCCAAGTAAACCACTCACAAATGATGACTCATACAACATTCTGCCGTAAAAGTTCTGCTTTTAACGAATAGTTTTGAGTGCCCTTTTCATGGAAAAAGTATGTGTTCAAAAACCCTTGTTTCCATGCAAAACGTATGTGTTCAAAAATCCTTGTTTCCATGAAAAACGTATGCGTTTAAAAATCCTTGTTTCCATGCAAAACGTATGTGTTCAAAAATCCTTGTTTTCATGCAAAACGTATGTGTTCAAAAATCCTTGTTTCCATACAAAACGTATGTATTCAAAAATTCTTGTTTTCATGCTAAGCGTATGGATTTAAAAATCCTTGTCTTTATACAAAGCGTATGCATTTAAAAATCCTTGCTTCCATGCAAAACGTATATATTCAAACATCCTTGTTTTCATGCAAAGTGTATGCGTTTAAAAATCCTTGTTTCCATGCAAAAAGTATGTGTTAAAAATTCCTTGCTTCCATGCAAAACGTATGTGTTCAAAAATCCTTGTTTCCATGCAAAACATATGCATTTAAAAATCCTTGTTTCCATGCAAAACGAATGCGTTTTAAAAATCTTTGTTTCCATGCAAGACGTATGCGTTCAAAAATCCTTGTTTTCATTCAAAACGTATGTGTTCAAAAATCCTTGTTTTCATGCAAAACGTATGTGTTCAAAAATCCTTGTTTTCATGCAAAACGTATGTGTTCAAAAATCCTTGTTTTCATGCAAAACGTATGTGTTCAAAAATCCTTGTTTTCATGCAAAACGTATGCGTTCAAAAATCCTTGTTTTCATTCAAAACGTATGTGTTCAAAAATCCTTGTTTTCATGCAAAACGTATGTGTTCAAAAATCCTTGTTTTCATGCAAAACGTATGTGTTCAAAAATCCTTTTTTCATTCAAAACATATGTGTTCAAAATTCCTTGTTTTCATGCAAAACGTATGTGTTCAAAAATCCTTGTTTTCATTCACAACGTATGTGTTCAAAAATCCTTGTTTCATGCAAAACGTATGTGTTCAAAAATCCTTGTTTTCATGCAAAATGTATGTGTTCAAAAATCCTTGTTTTCCTGCAAAACGTATGCGTTTAAAAATCCTTACTTCCATTCAAAACGTATGTGTTCAAAAATCCTTGTTTTAATGCAAAACGTATGTGTTCAAAAATCCTTGTTTTCATGGAAAACGTATGCGTTTAAAAACCTTTGCTTCCATGCAAAACGTAGTGTTCAAAAATGCTTGTTTTCATGCAAAACGTACGCGTTTAAAAATCCTCGTTTCCATGCAAAACGTAAATGTTCAAAAATATTTGTTTCCATGCATAACGTATGTGTTCAAAAATCCTTCTTTCAATGCAAGAAGTATGTGTTCAAAAATCCTTGTCACTATATAAACTAATATGTTTACATATATTATCAGAGTTACGATTTATGGGGCAATTTTTATAGGAAAAAGGCGGGGAAAAGGTGTCAAAATAAGAAAAAAAAAAACAAGAGGACGTAAAGGTGTCGTTTCATTCAAGGTATACATCGGCTCTAGAAATGTCAGATTACTTCTAAATTTTGGTAAATAATATTTCTGTCTCATCTGAAAGACAATTTCTTATAGTTTTAAAAAATATATAACTTTTACCCATTACCTCAATAATTTCATAATTATTTGGGAATTTATAATATAAGTGCACTTTATCTTCCATTTCTTTTACCCCATCTTCAAAGTTCGTTTTCTCCTGTGTCACATTTTCCGACATTTGAGGCGTTCACAGCTAAAGTGGATCAAGTCCATGAGACATAGTTTTGAGATAATAGGACTTAAAGTTAACTTGCTCCAGTGGATCATCTAATTTCACTAGCAATAATTTTATTGCTCCATTCTGAAATTCTAGATTTATAAAATATAAACAATTGTGATGTTAATTGATGCAACGCTTTGGTGACTTGATCTATTATGACTCAGAACATCGTGAAAAAAATAATCTCAGCCAAAAGTGACTGGTGTCACTTACCGACGAATGCTTGGAATTAAGACTTGATCCATTACTGCTTGGAAAAGATCCAGATAATCAGAAAATGAATCAAACTCAATTTATGAAAATTTGTGACTTGATCCACTTCAGCTCTGAACTCCTCATTTATTATCCTCCCGACGGACAAAAAGTAGACTTAAAATTGGGCAAAAGACTTCATTGAGGTACCTACTTATCAAATTAAAGTTTGAACATGTGGTTATGTTGTAAACTAAAATTATTATTTTCAACCGATTAAAATTATTTTATCCCAAAAATATATATGTACATACACATTTTCTAAAGTGCTCATATAATCTGGCATATCTTTTGAATGGTTCAAGATAAATAAATAATTTTAGCTTATAACATTCTCCATACGTAGAGAATCATTTTGACGAATGAAGTTTTACTCTCGGATAATTTCTAATAGAGTTAGGTCGAACCAAAATTGTATTAAATTTTTTTCCAAAAAAACTTTTAGGCCCCAAAATTCAATTTCAAGTTTGAATTATATAAATTGCTGAGTTTATTCCCAAGAATCATGTCACCAAAGTTTGAAAGATGTTAAGGAAAAAATGAGGATATTTATCCTGAGTCGATGTATACCTTAAATATTTCGGCAAATTTTTTTCTACGATTTTAACCAATTGAAATCAACTCATTCGAAAATACGTAGCGTTTATTCAGTAGCTTACATAACATTATCATTCACCAGAGGAAATATTGCATCGTATAAAAGTTGCATCGGTATCCATGAAATCGCGCTTGAATTCTTGAGCCAGGCTGAAAAATCGGGATATGGACACCTTTCACATGACGAAATCTTGTATTAAACTTTTTAGGCAACAAATTTACATTCACTAACAGAAGACTACTAATTCCAGTGAAATTAAGAGAGTTTGTTATAAGCTCATTATTGCTTCATAGATGGATCTAGTGGAGGCAACTAGCCTACTGAACAACAGTCAGCGAGTGAAATTTTCCACTTTTGCGGGTGTGCTTTGCCTTCAGTCCTGTGTTCACTACCATGACAATACATTTTACGAATTGCAATGCATTGAAATTAAAAAGGAAATTATCTGATAAAGGCGGTACAAAATTATCCACATTCTCATCTGGAGGCCACATTTAACACATTTTTTTCTTCCAGAGAGCTCACAAAATATCATAAATGATTGTCTTAAATCTTTCCCTTTTCTTTCTATACATGTCTATGGAGAGATCATTAAAGCATACCATTATCAAGGGCGTCCACAGGGGATAGCAATTGCTACCACTGGGATTTTTATATTTTATGCGCTTCTTTTATTTTTCTGTACGTGCTCGCTACATGTTTTCTCAAATCCTCGGCAAACAATTCAACAAAAGCGAGTGCTTTAAAGTATGAATGTGTGCGCGAGATAATTTACATTTCATAACTGGCTATTGTTCATGTTCAGTTTTCTCTTTCCTCGTCCACACATTTCCTCTAATTTTCTAACCATCTTGCTACCACTGAAATTGGATCCTGCGGGCGCCCTTGACTATTATTTAAAGTATCGGTGCCAACATGTTCGTATTTACAGTGATTCTGTGTCGGAAGAAGCTTTATTGCACACTTTATATATAGAGTGAAAGGTGTTTAATGACAGTCCTCTTAAGGGAAGACCCTACTGAGTTGAAAAGCTTATCTTGTAACCGATGTATACTATATTTTTAATATTAATTATGATGGTTAAAAGAAAGACATCCACCTCATTTGAAGTGATTTGGGTACATAGTTTTGGATTTATAGCAAATTAAAAATTGTTTCAATAATTTTGAAAAAAGTTTCAGAAATTGGACACCTGGAACTTTTCTCTCGATTCTCCCTTTCCCCATATTGGCATCTACGTATTTCCGTCCACATTTAAACGTTTCATCATTCCACAGAATTTCCCGAAAGCCGGTATGGCGACGCGCGGAGGGTTGGCTTAGGGTCGAGGGGGGTTGCTTGCTCGAAACCTGGATACGCAGGGAACCTTGGTGTAGTCAGCTGGTGTGGGTTTGAGAATGGACTTAGTTTGAGGATTTGCGTAATAATATATCGTAGAAGATCGCAGTGCTGAGTCATAATGCCCTCTCCCGAAAATTCCACTTTATTCTATTCCTTGGATTTAATACTTTGCAACCTATGTACAAAATGCTTATTCCTAAAATATTGCTATTTTATTGTACTCAAAATACTACCTCCAAAACTTCATCCCAGTCTATTTGAACTGTTATAGATAAAGATTAATTGAGGGGACGGTAAAGAGTGTTGGTATAATGAAAGAGGAAAATATGAGTACCCGTAGAAAAACCCATTGCAAAGCCAGCACTGTTCACCACAAACTTCAATACGACTCTTCGGTGATCGAGATCCGGCCGTCTGGATGAATGACCAGTGTGATAGCTCTTGAACCACAGACGCGGTCCACTCAGTGAGTTACGTGCCCTGTCAAGCTTTGGTTTTTCTGAACCGTCGCATGCGAGATGCGAGGTGCGAGGCCCGGGCCTCGCACAAATCCGGACTACACGAGAGATAATGAGTGGTTTCTATAGCTGCGAGGTGCGTAGACCTCGCATCTCGCAGTTATAGAAACCACTCACTATCTGTCGTGTAATCCGGATTGCACCTCGCATCTCGCATGCGTCGGTTAAGAAAAACCAAGGCTTTAGATCTATTCTTTCTTAAATTACTGCATTACCATCACTGGTGAAAAACCTCCTCCTTGTTACGTGTAAGTGAATGGCCACAGGAGCAATTAATTTTAAAATTTTCCTTTCTCATTTAGCATTACGTACGGTAAGAATGCAGATGCTCGTGGCGAATTACCGCTCTATGAACTCTGTAAAAGTGATTAAATGGGTGGCGATAAAGTGATGTAGGCCTATAACGTTAATTTGTTCAGATACCTTGCAGATTATACAGGGTGTCAAAAAAAAGTATCCAATATTTTAGGAGGTGATAGTGCATCAAAACAAGAAAATAATGTCTAATAAACTTGGACCCTTCAACACATACTTTCTGAGATCTGAACACTTGTTCATAGGAGGTGCTCAATGTGACGTCCATATCAGTAACAAATATAAATGATACTCGGGAGGAAATTAAACGCAGAATAAATATGGGAAATGCCTGTTATTTTTCGGTTGAGAAAATTTCGAAAAAGTTGAAAGTTAGGATTTATAAAGCAGTTATATTATTGTTCTGTATGGTTGTGAAACTTGGTCTCTCACTTTGAAAGAGTAACAGAGGTTAAGGGTATTTGATGATGATAGGATTTGGTGACATAAAACGTACACAACAAGAGGTATGCACACTTTTTAACGACACTCATTCAAATCTGCCACCTACTTTATTTCTCAGTCAAGTGGGAGTGCAATAGGAGGGAATTAAAAAAAAAACATGGATACCGTATGTCCGAGATATAAAAAGATAATTTCCTGTTAACAGTATCTTGTTTTATCTTTATTTCTTCAATAAAACTCCTTTCGTAAGACAGGGGCTAAGAAAATATGTCAACAATCAAATTATTACCGCAGTAGCCATAGCAATTGTCCTTCTGTAAAAAACAAATTAAATACTATATTTACAAAATAAAAAATAATATTAACATACTAGCCGTACCCGTGCGCTCCGCTGCACCCGTTAGAAATAAATATAAATATAAAGGGAACATTCGTGTTTGATAGAAGGAAAAATCGTTTATTATGTTACTTAATTTAAATATAATGGGAACATTCGTGTTTGATAGAAGGAAAAATCGTTTATTATGTTACTTAATTTAAATTGTGTAAAAAAATTAAAATGCGATCATTTTGATCCATAGACCACTCATTTGGTCACAAAAATTATTTTAGGAAATACAGGAAACGAATGTACAGAATAGCCTATCAAGTTTTCTGTGCATAAGAAGCTATTGTAATCTTACCTGTCCTCAATTCACTCAGAAGTTACTGTAATAACATTATAGCATGTCCATTTAGAGAAACTACACTTTCCAATGGTGAATTAATAATTAATTATACAAATCGGTTAATTTAGCTTCTGATGTTACTTCATACAAACACAGGAACATTCACTGTAGGCTATGTTTCATAGCTTTCGATTGTTGTTGTCCAAAACCCCTTATAGACGAAGTCATTTGTTTTTTATTTCATTACACCGCCTTAGATGGCGTTGTTATTGTAATTTTGAAACTCATTTATCTCATTAAATATCAGTCCTATCAAAATGTTGCATAGAATAAAACTTATCGGAAATTATTTTTAAAAATACTTTTGTTATGTAATATTTTTCATGAAAATTAATAATAAGGGAGATATTTCGATTTATTTAATTCAAGCCCCCTTATAACCCCCCTTTTAAATAAAACATTTTGAATGCCATATAGCCTAAATTCTAAGTTACAATGAACTTAATTTATATTCCAATTTTCATATAAATCGGTTCAGCCATTATTGCGTTAAAAGGTAACAAACATTCAGACAGACAGACAGACAGACAGACAGACAGACATACAAACAAAAATTTCAAAACAGCGATTTTCAGTTTCAGGGCGGTTAATTATATATGTTAGGACGAATTATTTTTGGAATATCGAAAATTACCAGAAAAATTTCGGCTACAGATTTATTATTAGTATAGATTATGTTCTTTCAGATAAAATAAAAACTATCACCATTTAAAAATATTTTCGATGACGTTAGAAATCTCACATAGTCAGAAGAATATTTAGTTTCGATAAGAATATTCATTTGTTTGACGTATCTCAGCTTTTATCCAAAATCACTTCATTAAATTTTAATTGTAATTATGCCTTACTTTGAAACACCCTGCATACCGGAATTGTTGGTTTCACCGATACATTTTCTTTCTCATACAGTATTGACAATATACCTTCAATATTTCTTCAATCCATAAATGTTATTCCGAAAATAAAGCCTGATGAAACACATGTCTTTTTTCCAGTCGTATTTCTGATTCTATTGCATATAGATTGTTAATTTCTGTGGTATTATCTAAGCTAATGTACGTATATTAAAAAAAAAAATTCAGAGGGAAAAAAATATTCACAAAATGCGCATAGGTTTATACTTTATTTAGCTGCATATTTAACAAAACTGTGCATTAGCTCTCATATCCGGTTTGTATAGTAACCGTGTACTGTATTTATATTCACATTAAACTTAACACTTAATAGTAGACTACATTTAATCTAATGCATGTAGAAAAGCTCTTTCAGGGAAATAGAATTTGGAGGTAAACTGTTTTGCATTAATGTTTAAAGATCCTTATAAAAGCACGTTTATAAAATTTTTGTTGAGGTAATGTCGGTACTAAATAATTATGTTATATGGAAACGGAAAAGACCACACATCGACAAAAGAAGATATTAAATGTTTAACAAGTGTAGCGGAAACAATGAAAGTCCAGATTCATAAATAGTGTCCAATGTATGGACAACGATGATGTTGAAAATAATGGTAATGATTACTATGTCGATGTTACTATAATTGCTATGAAGATAATGTTACTATTGATTACAATGACGATAATGTTGCTGACAATTACTAAAACGATAATGTTATAGATTATTACGGTGAAGATAATGTTATTAACGATTACGATAATGTTACTATTGATTACGATAATAATACTAATGATTACGATAACGATGTTATAGATTATTACGGCGAAGTTATTATTGGCGATTACAATACTGTTATTGTTTATTAAGATTACGATAATAATGCTGGTGATTACAATGACGATGTTACTGACGATTACGATAACAATAATGTTACTGTTGATTACGACAAAGATAGTGATATTGTTGAATACAATGACGGTAATGTTGCTGATGATTACAATGACTGTAATATTATTGTTGATTACGACGAAGATAATGTTACTGACGATTACGATTACGATAATGTTACTGACGATTACGATAATGATAATGTTATTGTTAATTACGACGGAGATAATGTTGATTACGATTACGATAATGTTATTGTTGATTATGATAATAATGCTGAATGATTACGATGAGGATAATGTTGCTGAAGATTAAGATAACGATAATGTTATAGATTACGGCGAAGATAATGTTATTGACGATTACAATACTGTTACTGTTTATTATGATTACGATAATAATGCTTATGATTACAATGACCATGTTACTGACGACTAAGATAATGCTATTGTTGAATACAATGAGGGTAATGATGCTGATGATAATGATGCTGTTGATTACAATGACGATAATATTATTGTTGATTACGACGAAGATAATGTTACTGACGATTACGATGATAATAACGTTACTGTTGTTTACGATGACGATAATGTTACTGACGATTACGATAATGATATTGTTATTGTTCATTAGGACGAAGATAATGTTGATTACGATTACAATAATGTTATTGTTGATTACGATAATAATGCTGATGATTACGATGATGATACTGTTGTTGACTATTACGATAGCGATAATGTTATAGATGATTACGGCGAAGATAATGTTATTGACGATTACGATACTGTTATTGATAATAATGCTGATGATTACAATGACGATGTTACTCATGATTACGATAACGATTATGTTACTGTTGATTACGACGAAGATAATGTTGGTTGCGATAATGCTATTGTTGATTACAATGACGATAATGATGCTGATGCCTACGATAATGATAATGACGCTGATGATTACAATGGCGATAATGTTATTGTTGATTACGACGAAGATAATGTTACTGATGATTACGATGATAATAATTCTACTGTTGTTTACGATGACGATAATGTTACTTACGATTACGATAATGATATTGTTATTGTTCATTAGGACGAATATAATGTTGATTACGATTACAATAATGTTATTGTTGATTACGATAATAATGCTGATGATTACGATGACGATACCGTTGTTGACTATTACGATAGCGATAATGTTATAGATGATTACGGCGAAGATAATGTTATTGACGATTACGATACTGTTATTGATAATAATGCTGATGATTACAATGACGATGTTACTCATGATTACGATAACGATAATGTTAGTGTTGATTACGACGAAGATAATGTTTATTGCGATAATGCTATTGTTGATTACAATGACGATAATGACGCTGATGCTTACGATAATGATAATGACGCTGATGATTACAATGGCGATAATGTTATTGTTTATTACGACGAAGATAATGTTACTGACGATAACGATGATAATAATGCTACTGTTGTTTACGATGACGATAATGTTACTTACGATTACGATAATGATATTGTTATTGTTCATTAGGACGAAGATAATGTTGATTACGATTACGATAATGTTATTGTTGATTACGATAATAATGCTGATAATTACGATGACGATACTGTTGTTGACGATTACGATAGCGATAATGTTATAGATGATTACGGCGAAGATAATGTTATTGACGATTACGATATTGTTACTGTTTATTACGATTATGATAATAATGCTGATGATTACAATGACGATGTTACTGACGATTACGATAACGATAATGTTACTGTTGATTACGACGAAGATAATGTTGATTACGATAATGCTATTCTTGATTACAATAGCGATAATTGTGTTGATGATTATGATAATAATGATGATGCTGATGATTACAATGACGATAATGTTATTGTTCATTACGACGAAGATAATGTTACTGAGATTACGATGACGATAATGTTACTGACAATTACGATGACAATAAAGTTACTGACGATTACGATAATGATAGTGTCATTGTTCATTACGACGAAGGTAATGTTGATTACGATTATGATAATGTTACTGTTGATTACAATGAAGATAATGATGCTGATGATTACAATAAAGATAATTATGTCGATGATTAGAATGGCCGTAATGTTATTGTTCATTACGACTAAGTGTAATAGTCAATTAGATGAAACGGCACTCGAGCAATTGCTACAGATAATTACACATTAAATTATTAAATTAAATACAATTTATTTCCTTAATTGTATTATACTGAAGTTGTGAGTCTCTTACGTATAGAATTAATTAAGTATTAATAATTTATTAACTTAGTTATATATTTTGAATTATATCTTCAAATAACCTATTATAGTATTGGGTACAAATACATTTAGTAAGTCTATTTTCAAACGGGTTTATTTAATTAAACTATTTATTAAAGTATTTCCAGTTGTTAATACAAGTCTTTATTCAATGAAATGCACAATAATTACTAAGATATGTATTACAATTTTACTGAATTGCTGATATATTATTTTTTCAATTATTTATTGTTTTACATGCTTCTAGTTAATGACTTATTTCATTTATTATATACATGCTTAGAAATTAATGATCTGTTATATTTAAACATCGGATGTTTAGGAAAATGCCTGTTTTATTTGAATTTTCATATTTAAAGGCTTTTAGTAAATGTGCACGAATCATGAGAAATGAATAATTCTGATGACGTTTGATCTTGCCTTTTTTGCCGTTAACGCCTTTTTTGCTTTTATATGTACTTTTATGCTCGACCATGCCCAAATTTAGTAATTATACACCTGGTAGTAGCCCTTTAATGCACCTCATTAAAGTACAACTATTCATTATAGTTCAGTTGTTCAGCCAATGAGAAATCACCATTGTGCCATTATAAAACCGCAAGTATCAATTATTATCGGATATGCAATCGAAAGACAACTAGCGAAACGTCACGGAGGCTGGAAATCCAATACTGTCGCAGAAGGTTATGTTCTGTTACTATAATAATTAGCGTTAATTGTAAATAATATTCAAATAAATTCAATTTGTCATCTCGTTTTTCAATTCTAAATCAATTTCCAGGTTATTTCAACATTAATGTTCATGTTATTCTCTACATTACATCAAGGTCAATGACATTCATTCCTCGGAAAAAATCAATACTTTCGCGTCTGCGCACATCTCACAATTTAGTAGGTCAGTTCCGCTTCTCACTTAGATAACCATAACATGAATACTTATGAATAATTTCAAGTTAGAAATATGGTCGAGCAAAAAAAGTCGTATGAAACTTGCCTATAATGGTAATTAAGACGCTCGTATGAAAATTATGAAACTCGCTTGCGCTCGTTTCATAAACAAACATACTCGCGTCTTAAGGGAACCAGGTAGTGATTAAGGGTAAAAAATCCGATTTTTTATTTTGTGTTTTAAAAACAAGTGCAAAGCTTGCTTTTTAAAACAATATAAACATATTGTGGGGGTATTTCTGCAGATAAGCCCGTTAAGCCGCCTCTTTAAATTTGGAGGTGCATGTAATTCATATGTTCTTCTTTTTTTTAAAGCAGTTTTCCATAAGTTGACATTTTCCAAGCTTAAGTGCATTTTTCTCTGAAACTACTGAATCAATTTACATGAAATTTTTACATTGTTTTCTGCAGCCTGTGTTTTACATAGTAGACCTACGGTTTTAAGAATATCGTATACATAACACGAGAAAAAAATATATATGCACTGAAAAAAATTGCAAAAATATTAAACAATGTTCAATATTTTTTTCTGTTTCACTAGGGGTGATATATTTAACTAAATTTTGCTTTAGAATTTACATTATGCATTACTAGATAACTTTAAAAAACTCAGGGTATATGAGTGAAGATTGTAGCAAGTAATGTGCACTTGAAGAATGAGGTACACTGAGAAAACAGATTATCAGTTAAGGCCTTTATTTTGCACTTGGATACAAAACTAATTAGTCGTCTTTTATACCACTGAATTCTAAATGATTGATTGTATAGGCACGGCAATTTTTATTCCATTCTGAGCACTAAAAGCCTAGAAATATTGAACTGAACTTTCGTACTGAAATTTTTTCATTGCACAGGCATCACTACCTACTACCCTTAATTACTACCATTATAGGCTCGTTGCATAATATACTATTTTGCCTTTGTCTTTATATGCCTACACACTCAACAATACTGCATTTATTTCTGCGTTGGAAATAAGGAACATGCAGTTCTTACAGTACCCGTAGATATGGGACACCCTGATGCAATGTAGTGTTTTTGTTTTGCTTACTCCGGAATCGACCTTGTCCTTCTGACTCCAGCACTGTGATGAGAACACGAAGAACATAGTCAGTCTAGAATTTTCTTTGTGACAGTACTGTTGTATGGTGAAAAAGCCAAAATTGAAAACATTCGAAGCTTCTTTATATCGTCAGTGGGTAGCAGAATTTCCTGCTTTCACTACTAATGGAACGATTATTATGTACTGTTTAAGTATGCTCCAGTCACATCAGTATACGTTGAGAGATCTTTTTCAGCATATAGACTGATTTTGTTCAATAAACGTGACAGAATTTTGTGTTAATCTTGAAAAGTTGCTTGTTGTTTATTGTACGATAACTCAAATTATGGACGTGAAGGTGTGGATGAATTACAAGTGAAACAAGTCTATATAACAGTGAAACTACTTTTCCAGTACATTTTGTTAAGTTATTTATGGTCTTACGGATGTTTACTGTATGAATTATGAGTGATTCAATATACTTTCAATGCCTTATTGCCCTATTTTTGTTTTTTTAGAGCCTATTTAGGCGCCTAAAATACCATTTTTAGTGCCTTAACTTCCGATGTCTAGTTACAACTTACTTACAAATGGCTTTTAAGGAACCCGCAATTTCATTGCCGATGTTGAGTTACATTATTTAATTACTGATGATTATTTACTCATATAGTATCTACCTAAGTCCTATTTTAATCGTAATGTAATAATGATACCAAATGAGTTCCAGTAAACATAGGAGTTTTTCAATGCAGTAGCTTTGTTTCTCACATTAGGAAGATATACAGGAACATCATTTTATTTTTACTTCAATTTTTATTGTACCTGACATTTGAATGTACTTCACTCCCACCCCTTCTACTAATGAAGTTCAACCGTCCTCCACACAGATCCAAGACCGCATATACAGTCATAGTAGCCTTAACGGTCATAGTAAACAGTACGTTCCAAAAATATTTTCGCGTTTTCCAGTGACGAAAGAGCTTTCAATATTGAATCATTTTCGCACAGGTACTGTCGTCCATTGGCCTACGTCGTATCCCGGTTTCCCCCACCAACTTTTATTCGCCAGCTAGTGGCTGGGCTGTCTTTGCTGTTTTCTGAGAACATTAATTTCTGTTAGGAATTGGACGTTTACGTAATATTATAAAACTGTTTAAAATAACTTAAATCAAAACGCCTCGTTAAGTAATTAAATGTCACTTGATTTCCTCCCTTTCTACGACCCTACGACATAACCACTTGGACGGATAGTAGATAGTATGTCTGAGTAAATTTATCTTCTCGGATCGGGCAGAAGTGAAGATTGAATTTACAGTACGTAAGGTACTCTTTTATAGAGAAGGTACAAAATTATTTCAACATGAGTTACTAGTACGAAGGACGAAACTGGTAATTGGGATTAGGTACAATAGTCTATAGTACGATAATATGCACATTAAAACTGAAGCCTGTATCGAAATGAACGGCCACCATTTTCAAAAATGTGTTTAAATATCCATATTATGATTATTTTTCAATTTAACTTCATTATATAAATTGTATACTAATGTGCTGTAGACAGTATAATATACACTACATAATGAATACGTCCACATGGACAGCTCAGTTCGTGAGTAAAAAGACTCATTGTTAATACAGTACCGTATTTGATTAAACAAAAACCTAATAAAGATGATCAAACTAAAAAGCGCGATATTTCCTAGTTTACGTAAATGGATGAACTACTCTTCTTCCCTCCTACACCTAGTAAAGTGATTTGTTTATATATTACGCCAGTATCATCGAACTCTAGTCGTGGAAGGGGGTAGCAAAGGCGTTGATGCAGAGGTATAGCCAGGTTAATATTGAAAATGTTGCTAAAAATAAAATGATGTCGCTCTACATATTACTAGAAACATGCTAGAACCTCTCCGAAAAGTAAAATCTATTCTGTATGTGAGCATTGGTCTCAAGTAGCATTCCCAAGTGATCACGAAAAGCGAGCTGGTCTGCACATTCATTATAAATGAGAAGCACAAGATAAGCATTTTCTCTTTGCACCTGCGTGAGATCGAAACTTCGACTTTTAGCCCCATAGTTAGTCGTTCAGTACTTAGGTATAAAAAATTAAAATGCAACTTTGTTCCCTACACATCTCCCGTGGGAAATTTCCTCTGCCCCAGGTGACAGAGCGAGTGAAGTCATCCACTGGGATTCTAGTTGGCACAGCCCGGTAGTTTCTCATCCATCCCTTACCTAACTTTAAAGAGAATGGAATGAGAGCGAGTACGAAAATTGTTTACGAAACCCATTTTTATTCGTTTATAATTTTATTGCGGGTTTAATCGTTTTAGATGTCCCTGTTGTAATTAATTTGTACTCTCTACGAATACAATAAGGTGTTAATTTAAAAAATGAGACATACGTGTAAGTACATTCAGTTAAACCTCTTTTTCTTCCACAATTTCTGTGGTTATCTGTGAGTCCATGTATTTCCCTACATCAGATCTTTTCCTTACAGGCTGAGACACGGAGAAAAGTGCACGGAACCGAATTTCCAGGAAGCTTTTAAATCTCTGTATAACATTCTTTTAAGGATCAGATCAAAAGCATGCTATAAGCGGGAATTTAGATGTAACGCATTTTTCCAACGAACAACACATATCGAATTTGGTAGTATATGTATTAATTCTATTATTTTCAATATATAGGGTATTTCAAAAGTCAGCTCAAAAATTAAACCCCTATAAATATTACAATATTTGAGATAGGGAAAAAATAAAAACATCACAGTGCCTACTAATGACTTTGGTCGGAAAACGAACCTGAATTACGCGTGTTAACTCCACCATTAATTTTTATTAGGTTATTTTACGACGCTTTTTCAACATCTTAGATTATTTAGCGTATGAATGAGATGAAGGTGATAATGCCGGTGAAAGGAGTCCGGGATCCAGCACCGAAATTTACCCAGCATTTGCTCATATTGGGTTGAGGAAAAACCTGACCAGGTAACATTCCCCGACCGGGAATCGAATCCAGGCCACCTGGTTTCTCGGCCAGATGCGCTAACCGTTACTCCACAGATGTGGACAATAATGGAATGGCGCTCCACCCCACATCTTTATCCTTGCAAAACAATTAATTACGCAGACGTTTGGCGATCGTGTCATCAGTAAGCTCTTTCCAACAATGTGGCCTCCGTGATCTCCAGATTTCAATCCGGCCGACGTTTGGTTGTCGGGTTACCTTAAAGAACGAGTTTTCCTGACATCCAACAACCCACTGCAACTGAAAAATGCCATCTCGCAAGAAATAGCCACTATTCCAAGAAATTATCTGCAAAATGCTGTGCATGGTGTCGCAGACAGAATGCTGTAGGTTGAACAAGAGAACGGCGGACATCTTCCCAATGTTTTGTAAACCCCGTTGTTTTTGTTTTTTTCCTATCTCAAATATTATAACATTTATAGCGGTTTAATGTTTGAACTGGCTTTTGAAATACCCTATAAGTTACATTAAAATACGGTAATTATTTAACGCTACCGAAGTACTTTTTAACAACAACTGTTGCATATCATTTGTCCCTGTGCGAATGATGTCTTTCTCAATGTGGCCGAGATCACGAAATAAATCTTCGGACACATCAAGGCGAGACAACGAGCTAGCAAGAATATCGTTGGGGGCGAGAATTAAAAAATATCCTGAGAACAAAATGTGAAGCATTAATTTTTCAACGACCCTAGCTCGTATTTGAAACTCGTACATATGTATTTAGATTGCTTCCAGTAATTTTATATGTTAATTGTTACACTTATTCGGTATGTTCTGGTTTAAGTGTAGAAGTGGAAATAGTGATTTCTACATATCTGAGCGACGTATATGATTATTAAGTCACACCGTAAAAAGCAGGCTTGCAGAACTAGGCTACAATTGTGGCGTTACGACACTCATTGGATAAGTCACCCACCCCTTCCTTCCATCCCCGTGTCATTGACTTGGTAGGGGATGGGATTTGTATTCAGTGTGATTGCGTAGGGCCGCAGATACGTCATTCAACGCCGGTGGACTGTGGACGGGAAACGAACGCTTTCCCCATGCTTTCCACCCCTCTCTCGCCAGTTCTGTATCCCTGGTATAGAGATTACCGGTACTTTTATATGTTACTGTTATATAGGCTATAGTTATTTTTTAAAATCCTACATTCACATATTTATATAATTTAATAATATTGTGGGATTGTTCAGAAAAATTCTGCAAACTCACAATATTTATACAGAGTGTGTCGTAAGTAATGCATTAATTTCAGACATTGAGATATTGCAAACAAAACACGTTAATATAATTTCGTTCGTTTTTGCTTCTTTTTCGAGATGAAATATATTTATGTGATATTTCATAGCGTGTTTTGAGAAATCCTTTGATTTAATTCCTAATATGCTTTGTCAATTGCAGAAACATTGTATTAAGGTAATAAATTCTTGAAAGAATTATAGTTTTTTGCTTTAAATTTACAGAAATTTGATCCGGACGAACGTAACATTGTAAAAGTCCTTTGCAGGACGAAAAGTTACATTTATTCGATTCAAATTTATGCACATTTAAAGGAGACAATTAAAATTACACTGTCCTTTCAAATTGACTGAGTATATTGGGAATTCAATCAATAACTTTCCCAAAACACGCTATGAAACGTTTCATGCAAAACTATTTTTATCTCGAAAAGGAACCAAAAACTAGCAAAATTTTATTAAACATTCTTCTTTGAAATATCTCGAATAATAACCCCTTGAAATGAATAACATTACTTACGTCCACCATGTATATATTACGTAGGCTATATATATATATAGGGTGTTTCCGAGGTGGTGTTACAAACTTTCAGGGATGATGGCGAAGGGCACATGTATCAATTTGAGATAAGGAACCATGGTCCAGAAATGACTGAGTCGAAACTTATAAGCAAAAATAGTTGTGTGGAAATGGAATTGTAATTTGGCACCACGAGCCCTTCTTCCCTTAACTTTTGGAACAGTCGTGGAAAGTTATATGGGCCGGATGTCTCCCACGTGGGTACTAGTCCCGGTACAATCTGTGAGCGTGTCTACTGTTCCCATTGGCTCATACGTATTCGAAAATCAGGTCTGCTTACTCCTCTCTCGTGTACTCCTCCATTTCACTAGGACCGATCGACTGGACACTGCAACTTGTACACATACACTGCTGTCTACAGACGTGCATATCAGGACCGACCATGTCTGTTACACATTACGCTATCTGCATTGCTTTCGTATAGTTTCCTGTCCCCATCGCTCAGACAGCGCATTGAATGGAATACTGTAAGTAGACAACGTAAACAACGTCAGATGAATACAGTATGTGTAAGATGTAGAGATAAATACACATAAATGAGGTGTACAGAGGAATAAAATTATTTCATTTCCACAGAACTATTTTTGCTTGTAACTTTCGACTCGGTCATTTCCGGACCAGGGTTCCTTATCTTAAATTGATACATGTGCCCTGCGCCATCATCCCTGAATGTTTGTAACACCACCTCGGAAACACCTTGTGTATATATATATATATATATATATATATATATATATATATATATATATATATATATATATCACTTATAAATTACTCGTATAACATATTGTCAGCATTTATACGTTTTAGCGTTGTACACACTGATTTTAATCACATTGTATTCACAATTTTTCGTAATTAATTTTTGCATAATTTCAATAGTGTCAGAATTCAATGAAAAGAAGCGAGAACGTCAAAAATGTTAAATCAGCTGACATCGCGCCTTAAATTGATTAGTAGCTACAATTTCTATGTCGGAGGCAGTTGTTAATTGCGATGTATAATTTAACAGCAGCTGTGAGCTGAAAGTTATTGACATATCCATTAAACAGAGCAAAATGATGTTAGATTCAATAAAATTATTTTATGTATGAGTGATATAAATGTTGTGTATGTTATATACACAGAAATGAGTTAATTTCGGAGAATCACTTCAGCTTATTAACATTCAGTTATTAACAGTGTATTTGTCACTATCGTTCTCAATACAATATTTAATCAGTAGCAGGTTAAATATACAGGGTGATTCACGAGAATTTACCGTCACTTACGGAGCTTATTTCTGAAGACATTATGAGCAAAAAATGTCATATTATCATTAGTCCTCATCTCAATAGTTTCAGAGCTACACTAATTTGAATTTGTTTGTAAAATACCATTATTCTTGAGTTTTAAGGATAAAAGAATATTATAGATAAAGAATGAACTATTCAAGAGTATCATTTATTTAATTAGCTAGTATTCTGAAACTAGAAATGTGTTGTGAATTCCATAGTTGCTTCGTACAGAATTTTTTTCCCCAGATTTTTAACTACAGTACAAAATTACATTTGTATTTGTATGCCATTTAGTACGACTTTGCTAATCAACATTTTATGTCTTGTAACCCACATGTATTCTCCTATTAGTATATTAACTGTATAATATATCTCAAGTGAATTAATCGTCGAATTTATCTCGAGTATTTTAGGTCTTATAAATTGTGTGTGTGTATGTGTGTGTGTGTATTCTCTTATGTTATGTAACTGATTTTGATTATATGTAATTTTCTACTTTATTTTATATAGTATGTAACCGATCTTGACTACTTGTAATTTTATATTATGTAACTGATCTTGACTATTGTAATTTTCTACTATATTTTATGTAATTTCTAAGGTATTTTCTTTTGTGTTGTTTTGTAACCTAATTTTGTATTTCATGTATATTATTGAAACCTGGTTGAGTGGAAGAGAAGGCCTCATGGTCTTAACTCTGCCAGGCAAAATAAACCTACTACTACTGCTACATTTTCTCACGCATTTATCACAACAATTGTTACAAATCACACCACTCTCGTAAATTCTTTAAGACTGTACATTAGCATGCATAATTAAATTGTAAAGAATCAAGTTTCTATAGTCGTATGATTTGTAACAATTTTTGTGGTAAGTATGTAAGAATGATATCATTTTTAGTTAAAAATTGAATATAAAAGCTGTACAAAGCAATTAACAACACATTTTTAACTTCAGAACACCAGCCAATTAAAGGAATGACAGTTCTGAATAGTTCATTCTCTATTTGCAATATTTTTTTACCCGTAAAACTGAAGAAAAAATGTATTTTACTAACAACTTCAAATTAATGTAACATTGAAAATATTGCTATTAGCACAAATGTTAATATTACATTTTTTGCTCAGAATGTCTTCGGAAATAAGCTCCGTAAGTGACGGTAAATCTTCGTGAATCACCCGGTATATATGCATATGACATTTTGACATTTTAAAAACGTCATTCTGAAGCGAGATTTCCAATATTCAAGCGGAGCTACAAAAGTTATAATTCAATTTTTGTAATAAAATGCATGACATTTCAAATGTTCCTGACACGTAAAGTTTTGTTTTGACAATGCTGTCTTACTATTCACAGGCTATTCCTAGAATTTTGTGTGTGTATATAAATGTATGCACTACTTATGAATCATGATGCACATTATTCATAACATAATGATTACTAGGAAATATTATGAATCTTCAAATCAACAGGTAACAGAAAATGACGATTTAAAAAGTCGACTGTAATAACTTCATTAAGAGATTTTCTTTCTTATCTGACAGCAAGCAGTAATTGAAGAGCTTTATTCCAAAACGAGTTAAGTCCATTTTCAATAATTTGCCAGGAAGGACAAAAACTGTGGATGCTGTATCGATTTATGACGGTTTCGCATTGTTGTACACAAATATACGTTTTCTGCATAGGTAAAATAATAAATTCTCATTTTAAATAGGACCATTTCTACATAAATACATAAGTGCTCTGCCCATGGGCAAGTCTTTCACTGCAAACCCAGCATTTTCCAATCATTTCTATTTTCTGCCTTCCTCTCAGTCTCCTCATATGATTCACATATCTTTATGTCATCTATCATCTGATATATTCTTTTGCCCCGAATTCTTCTTCCGTTCACCATTCCTCCCAGTGCATCCTTTAGTAGGCAGTTTCTTCCCAACCAGTGACCCAACCAGTTCCTTTTTCTCTTTCTGATCAGTTTCAGCATCATTCTTTCTTCACCCACTCTTTTCAACAAAACTGTATTTCTTATTCTGTCTGTCCACTTCACACGCTCCATTCTTATCCATATCCACATTTCAAATGCTTCTATTCGCTTCTCTTCTCTTCGTCGTGATGTCCATGTTTCTGGCCCATACAATGCCACACTCCACACAAAGCACTTTACTCGTCACTTCCTTAGTTATTTTCCAGAGGTCTGCAGAAGAGGCTCCTTTTTTCTATTAAAAGCTTCCTTTGCCATTACTATCTTTCTGACTTCCTGATTGTAACTCATGTTATCTACTGATACTCATGATACCCAAGTATTTGAAGCTCTTCACTTGCTCTACTGCCTCTACTAGTTTACTTTATTTTTCTTGCGACAACCATGGTCTTCGTCTTGTTTGCATTTATCTTCATCCCACAATGCTCACAGCTTTCATTTACTCGTAATTCCAGTAGCATACCCCTTAGTATTGTCTCCTCTTTTGCAACAACTCCATACCATCAACAAATCTCATGCACTTTATTCTTCTTCCTCCTACTTTTACCCCTTCCATGTTCTAAAGAAATTAATGCAAATTCTGTTTGATGTTTTTTATTGGCCAAAATCCCAGGGACAGTACAAAATATATTTGTGTTTGTAAATTTGAACTTATGTCTTACATTAATACAAAATTCTTATCACACACCACTACATGCATGTAACAAGATGCTACGTACTGTCCTAGGATCAACGGGGAACATATGACAATAACAGGACGAAATTTCTAGCAGTACGGGGAACCATGTAAACATGACAGCACAGTCTAGTATATACAGTCACGAAGCTTGAGTTGTGAGGGTGCTAGGAACAAAAGACTATGCCGGTACCATTTCGTATTGTCTGTAATGAGGCGATATTAGCGATCCTAGTGGTCAGCAACTATCTATGGATGCATATTTACTACGTATTGAGCTTCGTGACTGTATATATTAGACTGTGATGATACTTCAACTCACCACTTACTCCCTTGTTGTCTCCTGCACATCATCTGGCCGATAATTCGAATTGCCAATGTCTATTTCACTTAAAACTAGGGCCCCGAATTTGACGAAATAGCATATTTTTTTTGACATACGCCTACAGACAATGCAGGATGCAATACAAACTCGTTTCACTTCAACACGAACCAATATAGCCTACCTTTATTTTGCATTTTATTTTTTTTCGGCCTTTTATTGTCCATTGCTCATTTCTTAGAAAATGTTCTACTTTTTGTTGCATTTTTTCCCTTTTCTGCTTATGAACGCCTTCAATTCCCATCCTGAGCTAGATTAATCCAGCCTCTACCACCTCCCTCAAACTTATTTAATTTTATCCTTCCATCTACGTCTCGGTATCCCCAAAGGTCTTATTCCCTCCGGCCTCCCAACTAATACTCTATATGCATTCTGGATTCGCCCATACGTGCTACATGTCCTGCCTATCTCGAACGTCTGGATTTAATGTTCCTAATTATGTCAGATGATTACAATGCGTGCAGTTCTGCGTTGTGTAACTTTCTTCATTCTCGTCTATCTTCAACCCTCTTAGCCCCAGATATTTTTCTAAGCACATTATTCTCAAACACCCGTAACTTCTATTCCTTTCTCAAAGTGAGGGTCCACGTTTCATAACCATACAGAACAACCGGTAATATAACTGATTTATAAATTGTAACTTTCAGCTTTTTTGAGAACAGACTAGATGACAAAAGCTCCTCAATTGAATAATAACAAGCATTTCCAACACTTATTCTGCGTTTAATTTCTTTCCGACTGTCATTTGAATTTGTTACTGTCGCTCCAAGAGATTTTAATTTTTCCACCTCTTCCAAGGGTAAATTTTCAATTTTTATATTCCCATTTTGTACTATGGTCTGGTCACGAGACATACTCATATACTTTCTCTTTTTAGAATTTACTTCCAAGCCTATATCTTTACTTGCTTCAAATAAAATTCCAGTGTTTTCCCTAATAATTTGTGGATTTTCTCCTTATTCACGACATTCGCATAGGCAAGCAGTTGATTTAATCCGTTCAATTCCAAACTCTCTCTGTTATCCTGCTAATAGCATATCCTAGAGCAAAATTAAAATGTAACTTTTATATAACAATAATAATAAAAGTAATAGCAATAATAATTTTATTTATTTATTTACTAATATTTATTGTACTGTACAACAGCCTGGGGCCTATAACAGTTGAGCACAATGTAAAAGTTAGCACAAGATTTACAGTGAACAAGGAATTAGAAAAACAGTGCATACAAATAATTATTAAAATTACAGTCAAATACAAATAAACAATAATGACAAAATGAATAGATAACTGCAAAATACATGATACAGAAAAGCTCAAAAACAACACAAACGAATGAAATTGAAATGAATGTGATTTTGATGAGTACGCTTAATAAAAGTATAACCAAACAACAAACTATACATAAAACAGATCTAAATTAATACAATGTAATTAAATTTTGAATACAATTAATTTAGAATAGTAATAATAATACAACAAGAAATAAGTGAGTAAATTAAATTTTAATATTAATCACTGAATGCATATAAATAAAAATAAAAGAAACAACAATGATAAAATAAAATAAACATAAACAAAGTTGAACGAAGAATATTCCTCTAATCTATGGTATATTATTCTATGAGAATAATAGTGATGATACAATGACAATTAAGTATACTTTCTGAAAGAATACATAAATGATAAATCATTGCCAAGAGCAAACTAAGTCTATACACTGAAAGGATCGAATTCGCAGCCATACATGTTGGCATTTTTAATGCATCTGGAGACTCGTGAAAAAATTCTGAATAATAATAATAATAATAATAATAATAATAATAATAAAAATAACAACAGCAATCTAGAAAATTGCTTCATATATATTATTATTTTAATGTACCGAAGTACATATGATATTTCCATGCAGATATTCTGCGTCATCATACGATGAAATAGTAATGGAACGGAGAAAAATTCTCTCCAGCGACGGGATTTGAACCCGGGTTTTCAGCTCTACGTGATGATGCTTTATCCACTAAGCCACACCGGATACCCACCCCGGCGCCGGACAGAATCGTCTCAGATTAAGTTCCAACTCTTGGGTTCCCTCTATTGGCCGCCCTCTGCACTACGTCATAGAGGTCTATGAACGTAGGACTGAAGTCCATACATGTGCTGAGGTGCACTCGTTATGAGTGACTAGTTGGCCGGGATCCGACGGAATAAGCCGTCTTAAATAACGAAGTGATTTACGCTTATCATATATATATTATTTTAATGTACCGACGTACATATGATCATCGTATGATGACGTATGATGACGCAGAATATCTGCATGGAAATATCATATGTACTTCGGTACATTAAAATAATAAAATAATATATATGATATGCGTAAATCACTTTGTGATTTAAGACGGCGCTTATTCCGTCGGATCCCGGCCAACTAGTCACTCATAACGAGTGCACCTCAGCACATGTATGGACTTCAGTCCTACGTTCATAGATCTCTATGTCGTAGTGCAGAGGGCGGCCAATAGAGGGAACCCAAGAGTTGGAACTTAATCTGAGACGATTCTGTCCGGCGCCGGGGTGGGTATCCGGTGTAGCTTAGTGGATAAAGTATCAGCACGTAGAGCTGAAAACCCGGGTTCAAATCCCGGCGCCGGAGAGAATTTTTCTCCGTTCCATTACATCGTATGCTTCATATATATTTTAGATCACCGCTAGCCACTGCTGAAAGTAAATTTATTGGAGAAAATTAGTCATGCTTTTTCTTAATCAAATGTATGAAGTCTGATATTTATAAAGTAGAATGTGATTTTAGAGGAGCATCGTTTCAAAAAGTATTAAGTCCAGGAGTGGACGAAATTAGATTTGTTACTTTCTATTTATTTATCTTTCATGCTGTGAAGTCTGATGGTTCCAAGTTTTCATATTTGTAAACTGTAAAACAAGTACTTCAAAATAATTTTGTGTAGAGTTTTGAAAACTTGTCTGGTTTACGAATAATTCAGTTTTTCATCAGTCGTGTAAAAGAATTGTAAGTTGGACATAATACGATTTGAAACGATTATTATAATACAAATAGATGTTATTCCATATTACACAAATGCTATGCTATACAGACCTTGTTTAAACTATTTTTCCACAAACATAAAAGGAGTGCAGATTTAATATTGAAGCGAATACATTATACTTTGTAGGCTATGTGCTCACCGTTGTGTATACTGTGCTTAAAGCGCTTCTTTGAAGCCGCGACAATTTAACAGTAATTAATGCTGTTTCAGTTTAGGCGATGGATGTTTGTTCATTAATATTATAGCAATGTGCATCGACGTTGACACGTGTCCGACAACTTAGAGGCCCCTTGCAGTAGACTTCTCGAGAGAGTAGGAGATTCAAAAGAATAAGAGAGGAGTACCAACCTTAAGCAGAAAAACTAAAATACAAGCACTGAAGACTGTGTTCATCCTGTACTACTTTATGGGTGCCAAACAGGGAAACACAGGACCAAACTACAAAAGTATCAAAGGAAAATGATACGCAAAATTATGAGGAGAAAATCCCAAATGCGACACTGTACCAACTGGCAGATACATAGGACATCATACATGCAGCCATTACATCCAAATGGAAATGGGGTGAACACGTGGCCAGACTACCAGGCGATAGATGGACATACCGAGCTACCATATGGGACCCCCGTGTAGGAAGGAGACTTCAGTGCAGACCTCGGCGCAGATGGGCAGATTCTTCAAAGAACAAGCAGGTCAACAATGGTCCAGAGAGGCAAGAGACATACTAAAGTGGAAACTACTCGAGAGACATTTGTGCATAGACTAGAAGTTGTGAAAGACAGTGAGAGAATCATTGTTAAACAAATTCAAGTTCCTAGACTTAAATGTCACGTCTAACGTGAACTAGCTCATCACGTTAGGTAAATAGAGCTTTCCGTTATTTAAGGAGGCCTTTGCCCTTCATGGAACACAATAGGCTATCTTTATCTTTATCTTACCTACCTCTTTACGTAAAATATAAGAACTTCTTAATGAAGAATATAAAAATGTTATGAAATTACATACATTCCCTGTATAAACCCTCTAAAGACCATACTGAACTGAAAAAAAATAATTGTTGTCAAAGCAACACGTTTATTAATTTTGAATAATTTTCAGGCTCTGCATTCAATGATACTGAAACTAAAACGTGTAATTTACCCGGAAAGCTACCACATTACTCTCCCTAGAGTAAAGAAGCAT
This sequence comes from Periplaneta americana, assembly GCF_040183065.1. NCBI lineage: Eukaryota > Metazoa > Arthropoda > Insecta > Blattodea > Blattidae > Periplaneta > Periplaneta americana. Next base: position 48,747,258 of record NC_091130.1, read on the forward strand.
GATAATACATTAAGCCCATATACGAGTATTTCGACGAGTAAATCCTTCGCTTATATTAGTTTCAATAACTTACGTAAGCCGATAAAAGCATACAATTTTTAAATTTAATTTTTTTATCTACTTATAACTTTGGTGAATGTTCATTTAAGCTAGTAGATATAGCATATTACTTGATTGGTTTCATGTTGGACTGATCTATTTATGAGTGCAGTGCAGTAAGATTGTATACATAATTATATTGAGTGATTTTATTACTTACTTTCGATTTTATAGTCTTATTGTTTATTAATCTGTTGATTTTTTGATTTGGTTGAATAGGGTGATTGCTTAAATTATTACTTGGGAACGAAGTTTACTTAGACGTGGCTACAGGTTTAAACATTGGTTTTTCTGAACCGACGCATGCGACGTGCGAGATGCGAGGCCCGCCTCGCACAACTCCGGACTACACTAGAGGTAGTGAGTGGTTTCTATAACTGCGAGATGCGAGGTCTGCGCACCTCGCAACTAAAGAAACCACTCACTGTCTCTCGTGTAGTCCGGATTTATGCGAGGCGGGCCTCGCATCTCGCACGTCGCATGCGTCGGTTCAGAAAAACCAAGGCTTTGAGGAACACTGGCTATAGGATGAAGACAGTTATTTACTTCACTGATGTACCTTAAGGCTCATCTGTGGTACTGCAGCATTAGTTTTATCAGAAGTTGAACTCCATCGTTCTTTCTTGCGATGCGAAGACAGTAAGCACCTTATCAAAAAAAAAAAAATCTTGAGTATTTCTCATATTCTACAGCAAACATGATTCTATTGAAATGATCGCTAAGTGTTCAAGTCTCTTTTCTCCTGTAATATTGGCTATTGCACGCATGTCTTTATTCTTTTCATCGCCGGTAGACCTTTCTGCACTCGATGTTCTCATGAGAATCGTATATACTAAGTAATAGCATTAGTTGTGGAAAACTGGATGCTAATTTATCAAAAGCCATTCCATGTCGTTTATACATTCACATAAACTGTTTCATGTTTCTTGTAACGTTGTTTAAGCCCTTTTAATCACAACTTCGGCATGTTTTAATTTTATATTCTGATTCAGGTCTCCCAGAGCAATAAAATAAGCTATCATGTGTTAAAATCTGGAGGGGGCAATGAAAAGTTTCCCTTGTAAGAAACTAAATCTATTCCGTCCCTCACTGGTAAATAGTACGTTATGTCTTCTCATCACATATAAGTATACGGCCAAATGTGAGAGATCCGGTGATCTCGGAGGCCAGAGAAAAGAAACAGATTTACGGTATGTGGCTTCATAGGAAATACCTCCAATCCATTTTTAATTATAAAATATGCATCATTCAACCTCATTTATTATTGCAAAGAGTTTGTTTTGGCTGTCTATTTTCAAAACTAATATAATTTATATAAACAATCGGTTAGATATATAGAAAAAAAAAAGTGGACTTGAAGTCGTTCAGGATAAGGACCTCTTCTTCTAAGACAGAGAAGGAGGAAGATAAAATGTAGATGAAGATGATAATGTTAAAGTAGAAGAAAGGAGAGAAAGTAAAACATAAGAACATGATAAAAAAAGATGAGAATAATAAAGAAAAGAAAAACTGATAATAAAAAAGAAAAAAAGAAAAAGGAAATAGATACATAGGACAAAGGTGATTATAATCATTAAAGGTTTAAGAGAGAGAAAAACATAATGTCCTGAGAATCTTGGCAAGTAATGCACTCTCACAAATTATAAAGCCAAGTGAAAATATAATAAAATAATTAAACATATTTAAGGGGCTTGTACGTAAACGCATGGAAAATAATTGTAAATTAATTTGGCAATATTTAAACTGCAAAATCACAAAAGTTGCAACCATAAATTTCTGTACTTTTACAACCTTATAAATGAAACATGTGAGGTTATTTTAAGGTTGAGACATAACTTTTAGGTGCTTATAAACATATTCATAAATTCGCAGATATGACTGCACACGTCTCAAAAACAAATTACATAAGGAGCTTGATTGTTTTACTAATGGTTATTAGTAAGTTAGTAATTGAAAAACTATTGTAATAGTGTTTTTTTATTAGTTATGTTGAAAACGAAACATATTTTTTTATTTTCAATTATTATCACTCTAATGTGAAGTTCACAATCTTGTTAAACTCTTAAAGGTTACAAATTCCACGCAAATATATAAAAACATGTATTTCGTAAACCCTATTCCAAAACTGCCTACAAAGTAGGCCTATACATCAAGTAGAGAGAGGATTAAGTTTCTTTCGCTATTAATCACTGAACACAAATATATATTACGATACAGGATGTATGAAAAATGATTACAGAATCTTAATTGGGCAATAATTCTTACACCAGCTGACGTAGATAGAACAGGCGAAAATGATTAATTTAAAAGCCACAGAAAACATATTTACGAACCAAGTTAGCTTTCATTTCGAGATACTGGACATGTTTATGCAACATGTATAGGATCTTTACATGAATGAATATTACGAAGCTATAGAATTTATATCGTAGTACGAACCTGTCATTAGATTTGAGCCAAACAGAAAAAAAATTGTGCTAGAACTGATCATGAATAGAAAAAGAAATTGGATAGGTCACTGGCTAAGAAGAAGATGCCTACTGTAAGGAATGATGAATGGAAAAAAGTTCGTGGCAGAAGAAGATATTGATAATAGTCTACGTTAAGATATTTGGATGGTATGCGCAGGCGAAGAGGAAAGCAGAAAAGAGTTAAAATAAGAAAATGCTGAGTTTGCAGTGCCCTTCGGCAGAGAACTATGAATGGATAAAAGTGGTTTATAGTTACAAATTCAGTGAATCCAGGTTAGATTGACAAAAGAGTATAGATTTGTCTCTCTTCTTTCGGGACTAAGTACACTTCCTTATCTTGTTATAGTCTTGTTTTATCTAAAGTGGTGGATTTGCATCATGACCAAACATTTTTGTGCTAGATAATATGTTTTGTTGGTCCATACTCCTATACTAAAAGCCAGGTTATGAACCGACGAAACAGGAAGTATTAGGATTGGCGAGAGGAAAGTGCGGGTTAGAGGGGTAGCCTGTGCAGTGATGACACGTTGAGTGTGGGGGATGGAGGGGAGAACGAGAACGGAACTTTTCATTGGACCTCGCGTGAAAATGTCGTCTGCTAACGAAAATCTGGCAACGGAATCACGGAGACAGTGTAGCCAGTTCATTTGCAGTACCACGTGCATTACGAGTCGCATTTCGTACCAGCGTCATTAGCTCGTGCTTTCTTAAAAACAGTAATTTTAATTACTAATATTGTTGATAGTGTTATCGAGAACTATATACAGTAGTTATTTTAAACATATCGGTGACAAACGCTGAACACGCTTTGAATCTCTCCCCACTATGTGGCAACAGAGCTCAGAAAGAGACCAACAGGACGTTGCTTCCGGTTTAGTCGGTTCATAACCTGGCTTTTAGTATAATATGATTGAATTCGTAACCGCCAATCGGCCAAATCCTTTAGGGAAGAGGATAATTTTTTTACTTGTTTTTTAACTACTCTCTATACGAACTGCTGGGTTATTTAGCGTCAGTGGGAAAACCTCGGAAAAACTCAACGAGGTAATCAGCCCAAGCGGGAATCTAAGCCAAGCCCGAACGCAACCCCGGATCAGGGGATGATAAAATATGTAGGCCTATTTGGAAATGATACTATATGTTTATTATGGTGGTGGTGGTGGAGATGATGATAGAGCTATGTGCGTTGCCTTGGAGTTACGAATGAGAAGACTCATGGTCTAGGCATGGGTTCGAGTCCCGCTTGTGCTATTATGTGGTTGATATTTCCGAGGTTTTCACCAACTATAGGCTAAGACGTACGGCAAGCAATACCACTGCAATTTCTCGACTATAGTTTTGTGTAGAAACAGTGATTTGATTATATTTGTGTAAAAGCAATTACCCTTTCATAAAGAGTGGTTTTAGAGAAAAGTAATAACTTTACTAATGTAAAACGGGTTTTTATGATATATTGTAAGGAAGTTACAAGTAGAGTACAAACTATATATACGGTTCCATAAGAGGAACTACTCCTTTATAGAATGAGCATTTACATAAAATTAACAACTTCTCTCCTACGTAAGAGATTCTTGTGAAACTTTGTACAGGCGTAACAGGTAGCATAATATGTTTCTTATGTACAAACTCTGATTACATTTATATTCTACCTGTAACTCTTGCGCAAAGTTTCATAAAAATATATTACATAGAAGAGAATTTATTAATTTTGTCTAAATATACTACCATAAAGAGGTAGTTCCTCTTATAGAAACATAATCAGACAAAAAATATATGATACCTATAACTTCTCTAAAAGTATCATAAAAAAAATTCTCTCCGGCCGAGCCAGAAACCCGGTTTTCAGCTCAAGTACTGTGTCACAGAATATGTGACAGTGGCACAATGTCCAACGCACTATGTACAGAGGTGCTCTCATTACGAGTGACTAAGTCGCCGGGTTCCGACGGGATGAGAGCCGTCTTGAATCACTAAGTGATTACTTACGCATGTCACATTATTTTGGGCCTATGATGTACCGAAGTATATAATATATTTCCGTGCAGGAATTCTGCGTTACCATATGTTGAAGGATGGATACAGCAGAGAATATCACATGTACTTCGGTACATCATAATAATACTCTAAATCAGCGGTCGTCAGCACAGAGCACTCTGGAGCTAGCGTCTCTTACCTGCGGAAAACACAGTGCAACATGGTGCACTCGTAACTACTAGCGGGTATGCTCTCTATCTCTTCCTGCTGCACGACGGGGCACACGGGACGGCTCCGCTTACCCTTTGCACATTTCAGCGAGTGCTGACGTCCATTGCTCTAAACGATGTTGTATTAAATGGTAAAATAATTATTTTAACCGGACATAATCTGCTATATTAAAAGTCACATTATATTTTGAGAACTTAAAAAAAAAAAAATTCAACTGTAATACGAGTATTAAGCACTACTGTGAGAAGAAAAATATTTTACAACATTTAAAATTGAAGTTTAATTATTAGTAAGAACATACCTCTCTGAACAGATTCCATATCTCTCACATAATAAACCACTAACAATTGATGCTTTTTCACCTACATAGTCAGCCTTTCTGTCTACGACTGAACAAGAGCGAAAAGTATTTTAAAAAATTCATTGTTCACACCGTTCTAAAATTAGCTTGCTGCTGATAAAACAGTAAAAGCTATCCCTCACAACATTCTGCAAGTGTTGAAGACTATAAATTCATATTAACGTATGTCTAACTAAACAAGTCGAAATTTGATTTTTGTCCAACTAGATTGAAAAAATTGCACACTGTGCAGCGTGACATACATTTTGTGTTTAACGGAAGCTCTTAGACAAACGTCATTGAAAGGTCAGAGTTCATTGACCATAAAGATAATTTATTAGCATTTAGTTACTGAGCCTGGAAAAACTATGCAAATGCTTAAATTTCCAGAGCTTAGCGATAAAGAAAGATACATGAACACAAGAGTAATTGTAGGAAGACCACAATATTCCAAAACAATATTTGACATAACGCCATTATTGTCCTCAGACTGAGTTTGACTCATCTATTATTCTATTAGAGAATTCTGACAGAACAATTCCTTCGTTTGCAGATACTGTTTTATAATAGTCCTACCTTTACCTCTCTCCATATTTTCTTTGTATTCGTTCCTATTAAGTTTCCTCTAAGACTAATTACATTTCATTAAAACTGACACATAAAGTAATTACCTCTTTGACATAGGAAGTTAGTATAAAGTAGTGAACGCTGCTTTCATTTTGTGTGTTAGAGTACGCTGTAAGGATATAACGAACGGGAAATTTAATTTGATCAATCAGAAATCTGACCTTCGCCTAAGATTTAAAATATTCAAATTAGAATTGACTTTATCACATTTCTTGATATTGGTTCATATAAAAGTGAAGGCTTGAACCTGTCAAAGAAATGGTGTGGGACAAGTTCATTTTTAAGTCACGATTTTGTAACATGTTGTTCTGTCTAAACGATGATGGTGTAGCGAAAATCTGTTTATCTGTATTACATGTTCTATTGGGTTTAGTCTTCCCTTTGCATGATTTAGTACGTTTGGAATTTATTGTTCCAGGAAAATATTTGGGGCTAAGCGGGATGAAGTTACAGGAGAATGGAGAAAGTTACACAACACAGAACTGCACGTATTGTATTCTTCACCTGACATAATTAGGAACATTAAATCCAGACGTTTGAGATGGGCAGGGCATGTAGCACGTATGGGCGAATCCAGAAATGCATATAGAGTGTTAGTTGGGAGACCGGAGGGAAAAAGACCTTTAGGGAGGCCGAGACGTAGATGGGAGGATAATATTAAAATGGATTTGAGGGAGGTGGGGTATGATGATAGAGACTGGATTTATCTTGCACAGGATAGGGACCGCTGGCGGGCTTATGTGAGGGCGGCAATGAACCTTCGGGTTCCTTAAAAGCCATTTGTAAGTAAGTAAGTAAGTGTGATTTTTCCTTTATACAAAAAGTAAAAATTAATATAGAGACTTTTCTTTAAAAAAAAATTGCTTTCATATCCCTCACCTTCGCACTACCCCTTTCTGGTTGTTGCCCTTTCTTCATTTAGAGCAGTGATGTCAAAGGAAGCGCATTTTTCTGACCTTGACGTCATGCGCGGATATCAAGCGCTACGTATGGAAGGAGAAAGGATTAAGTATATGAATAAGCAGCCTGTTGGATTAAAAAGACAGTGGTGTACAAACTTCAAACGAAACGTGAAATTTTATGTAGTTATTTTTATATGACTTCTTTCTGTTTGATATTATCTATATTGTCTGTAAAACAAAAGTATGAACATCAATTTCTTAATATTGTAGTTCTGTTTTAAACGTTAATAACATAATAACGAGTTAAGAAGCAATATTCACATAAATTCCATAGTAGTATAACTATACTGTACTATCTCTCCCAAAGAAAGAGATTGAGTATGACATGATAAGTTGGAACTGATATTGATGGTATCTTTAGCCTTGTAAAAGTAATCAATAAACTAATCAAAACAATATTATAGAACAAAGCAAAGTTACCTAGGTATATGTTTTAACTGTACCTAATATTACATAACAAAACTCTTATCGCATTATGCTTTTAAGGTTATGTTGGTGCGCAATTTTCTATCATCAGAATATTAAACTATTTTCTCGAAATATGCTGAAACTACGGAGCTGACGTTTTTACAACACATGGGCACATATCTTTTGTTTATGATGTAACAGTAGTTGCTTTGTTAATTCATTTCCTTACAAACATTTTCCATGCGAATATTTTCAAAATTTTCAGTACACTATCTTCAGTAATACGTATTTACGATATATTATATTTACAAAAACATTGTTTCAGTACCTGTAACGTTACTAAATAAACATATCTGAAAATTTCACTTTTCTGTAAAAAAAAGTGAGAAAATATTCCTTTTGAATAAGAGAGCAAACTTGTGAAAAATTAGTATTGAAATTAAAACTTACATTCTTATAGTGTACTTATAGTTCTCAGACAAATCTAAAAATTAACATGAATACAGTTTTAATAAGTTCTCTTTCCATTATCCTTAGAATAAGTGCTGGCCATCCCTGTATACAGCTCGACCAAGCGGCATATACTACCTCTTTCGTCTGTCTCTTTCCTTTCCGCTGTAAAGCGCTCAGGCTCTCCTGAGCTCTAAAGCGCGCGCTTGCCCCTATGCGCTTGACATGACTGATCTAGAGGCTGATTGTATTTTCCGGGATTGTCTGGAATCCATTCTTAATATCCAACTTGATAATCATTCTTGGTCCTTCGCTACTTTGCCTATTTCATTTGACTGTTTTGGCATTCGCAATGTTAGCGATATGTGTGCCTGCGTTTTTAGCTTCGGCTCTTGGAGCTCTGAATTTCGTCAAATCTACTCTCTCTAGTCACAGTGACGGAATCAGATTCCTTTTTATATACGAGACCTTTGAACAATAGAAAGACTTTTCATAAATCTGAATAATAAAATCTGAGTGCTTTGGAATGTTGGAAGATGAGGCTGGCGTTGATTCTCCTATAAGAAATTGTCTCGACGAAACACGCAATGCAGCTGCGATGTGCTTACTTCCTAACATACGTTGTATTACCTGGGATCGTTGGTCTGCACTTACTGATTTCGCACATGGTTGGCAAAATAATATTTTTCCATCGGTGATAAAAGTGTTTTTAAACAATAGTACGTACTGTTGCAGACTCTGGTGTATACACGATTTCACTTTAGCCATTTTTAATTCACACTGGTAACCTTCACAAAATAAACCAACTGCTCTGGTGATCTGATTCTAATTAACAAACAGACAAGAATATCCGACTCATTGCATTGAGTCACTGTTTGCAGAGGCAGAAAAAAACAAGCGTATCAACATAAAGATCACTGTATGACCTAATCCCGAAATTAGATTCTAATCTTCCCCGATTAAGCATGTGCAAGTGAATAATTCTCACTTAAAGCGGAAGTGAAGCATTCGTATCGAATTCTTTCGAGATACAAATTTTTGTTGTAAAATGTTAAAAGAGAATGAGGAAAAGTACTAAAATATGTATTTATGGAGAATATATCGAAAATATTTATTCACATAACTTTTTTTTGTAAAACATGTGTTTTTATGTAAAATAAAATTTGTAATTTGCGTTTGTCGGACCTCGATATGGATATTAAACTTTGTTTAAGGAATGTACGCATTAGGAAAAAAAATTACATACAAATCCGGACCCTACTAATGACTCAGAGTGTCCAGATTTTTTGCTAATTTTCCCTCTATTTAACATATTTTCATTATTAAAAAATATGAAGTGTCATGGAACATTTTCACGCACATACTGTATTCGTTAATAGCACATGGGAATTAACTTAAAATGTATATTTTCATCCAGGTTATAAAAGCTTTGTCGACAAGTGTAATTATTGCACTGGTATAAATATCACTAACCTCTGATTTTGATCGATAGGTGAACTAATTGCTATTTAAATAGCCACCATTTGTCCAACACATTTTTTTCTACTGCACAATCACACAATTCAAAACCGATGATGATTTAAAAACAAATTTTATCTGAAATTAACTACACGAAGCGATGATAGACTTGTAGTTGCTATGAGTGTGGGTTACTGACTACAGAAAGCTGTGAATATGTTGTAAAAAAGTTGAAAGTCTACAAATGTTAACGATGTCGGGGAATGCAGAACCATACACTAGCTATATTAATGCTTCTCTTAGCCAATAATAACTATAATCATTTTAAATTTATAGGCATAGATCAACCTGTGCAGGAAATAATATTGTGGAAATTTATATCAGTAGGTCTAAAGTTCTCAGAACATGATCTTCGTCAGAGCTGTTTTCTAAGCATTATACGTAAATGTTATGGTAAAGTAAACGTGACAATGGCACTGTTACGTAATCAGTATTAACACAGCCGTCAAACGTTAGTCTACTTACGAATACTTTGTGAAGAACGCATGTGTAGCTCTTGAAGCTGTAAGCAAGGGAGAGAAGAAAATTATTTGGTCAGGGGGAATTTTTTGAAGAAAAAAAAAAAAAAAAAAAAAAAAAGAGGAGGGGGGAATTATCCTTCTCACATTTTTAGTCACTAGCAAACAGTATAACAGCATGGAAGTATACACAGGGCCGGCTTTAGGTGTAGTTTCGCCCCTAGGCAATGCCAAAATTTGCCGTCGCCGCCTCCCAATTCCCACAAACCGTTCATGAGCAGCTATTATACTCGTACATGCCATATTTAGTTTAAATTAGTTTTGAATGAAATGTTACAATTCAGAAAACAATTACTGGAATTAAAATACATGTTTCTCACTTGTGAATAATAAAGATTTCATTCGCACTTTCTACGCAGACAAAGTGCTGATGATGTCATCAAAGTCGATCTGACGAAGCACATCAAACTCGATGCAAAGAAATATGTTGAGACTTATTCATTGTTGAAACAAAATTGATTTGTGAAAGGCAAGCTGTGGTTTATTTTTAAGCATTGAATTTGTTGGTGATATTTATTATTACGAGTATTACTTCGATAGGAAGTATAAAGTAAATTGAAAAATAAACTCCAAATCTTTGCGGAATAAACCTTTCATATCGAATTATAGAAGTAAAATGCACATGCTGGAAAATGATTAAATAGTATTGTTGACGATATTATATTGGAAATGTAACTGAGAGTTGTGGTTACTATTCATAGCGATAAATAATGTCATCCAATTTGATTTTCAACAATGCATTCTTGTTTATACAAACTTAAGCTTAACAGTTTCATAGTATAATAACGTCATACCGGCATTACAATATAACTATGCAGCTGCACACTTTCCTTTTACTCTCACCACGACCGCGACAATGCGATAACAAAACAATATCCAATTTTCACAAGGTGTTCAAGCACAAACTTCAGAAAAGATTTATCAACAAGTGTTTTAAAAACAAATTTCACTCTAAAATGAAAATGAAAAAATGACAATTGCCTAGATTGCTAGGCCTAAATCCGGCACTGAGTATAATATAGGAAGTAAGTAATATAACTTAACATTTTATTTCTTGAATAGACTGCAACAAAATTCGGACAACATATTAGTTTTTTTTACTTGGTTATTTGACGGCAATGTATCAACTACTGAATTATTTAGTGTCGATGAAATTGATGGTAGCGAGATGGTATTTGGCGAGATGAAGTCGAGGATTCACCATAGATTACCTAACATTCGTCTTACAGTTAGGAAAAAAATCCAGCCAAGTAATCAGCCCAAGGGGGAATATAACCCACGCCCAAGCGCAACTCCGGATCAGCAGGAAAACGTGCTACCGCCCAAGCAACACCGGTGGTTAATAATATAGTAGTCCCAAATGAACACTTTTCTCAGAAAAAACATATATAATTGTTCCTTAAATCTTAACACTGTTTTACTCGATGATTAGGCTACTATCCGTACGATACTGATTTCTATTCATATCATAAGGGAAAATGATAAGGAATTATTTGTCCCTCTACATTTTTTTCAATGAACTAGACGGTTTTCTTGCAAATGAAGTAAAAAATTAACGCTTATCGTTATTTCCTACCATTAGGAAATCAGGCAAACCTATTGCTGTGAGCAAGGGACGAAACGCTGCTATTTAGACCGAGTGCGTTTGTGTATTCGTGAGTCGGAGATGCGTTGTTGCCAAATTGTGCAGACGCTCAGCATAATTTTCTAATAAACTATGCCGTTAAGTACAAAACACCTGATAGTTTTTTATTTATTTTAATGTAGTCTATTGCTTCCTTCAATCTGTACAGTTATATCACTTCTATTCTTAAATAATTAGATATTAATTTATTATCAAATCTGAAAGTAGATCAATTTTTACTCTAACAGTAGAGAATTATGAATTGTGTTCACTGATGAGATATATTCGTATTTTGAAAGGGGATCCGGAATTTTCGTCACCGAGTTTTCGTCACCCGGTGATTTCGTCAGATATTACATTTTGTCACTACAACATTTTGTCACCGACTCATTTTTGTCACCAAATCACTTTTGTCACCACCATATTTTATCACCAATTTAATTTGTTCATCACTATTCGCCACCACAATTGTCCTCCCTTCGTGTCGCTTCTCTTGATGATACCTATATAAAATAATACGTAATGTAGAACCTCCTACTTTACCGAGTTCATATTGTTCATTTCGTTTCCAAGGATAGATTGATTTTTAGATTCGAAATCTTCAAGTTATAGGATTCATTGGTTTCAAAATCTTCAAGTTAAGTTATGGTGGAATTATTTCGATTCGTAAAAGGTAATAGAGCAAGAGATAAGTTAATCTATAAAGGACATATGTATACAAAGCAGAAATTTACAAAGACCGGGATTGTATGGAGATGTGATCAGCGCAACATTTGTAATTCACTGATGACTATTTCCTCAGATAAGAAAACCATTATAAAAGAACCCACAAAGTACTTGCACCACTCAGCAAATTAAGGAAGAATTGCAGCTGCGGAATGTGTCGAAGCAATGAAAGCTAAAGTGCGAACTTCAGCGGAAGCTACGTCATCTACTGTTCTCCAACCAGGAGATTAACCGTGAAAGGAATGTGTTTACTATTGCGTCGTCTATTGGAGCGAAGTAGATAGATAATATTACCGTTATAATGTCAGTTTAAAAACATGCGTTCTCCTGTACATGTTATTTCCTGTATGGAGGGATTAAAAGACCAGGAGATTAACCGTGATCTAATTTTGTAACTAGGGTAGTATAAGTATGTGTGTATCAGTGTTATCGTTTGTGCTTTGAGAGCTAGCCAATGGAGGTGCGTGTACCCACGTTTGACATCTTATAACACCAAAATTAATTCACAGCATTACTCCTCTGCGTCTTATTCCCCTGAGACTTTCTTCTGGTTGGAGTACAGTATTTTATAACGACATACAGTACAATTATTATTTTGGTGACGAAATTCCCTCAGTATAAAGAACGATGGAAAAATGTTTGTGATGACGAAATATCTTCGGTGACAAAATCTTCTCAGTGACAAAAAACATAATGACAAAATGTATTTGATGACCAAAGAACTAATGTCGAAAAATAGGTGACAGACTATAACGGCGACGAAATTTCCGGTTACGAAATGCCCTAGACCCTTCTGAAAGGTATGAATCCTGACGCGGAGTTGAGAGTTATGACACCTTTGCACTCAAAATCGATATAGTGTAAGCAACTGGCCTTTAGAATGTCTCACCTTCAGAAAACTGAGATTTACTTTCACACGAGCTTCGATGAATGAAGTGAAAGGCCAGGGAGTGACAGATTACGAAGCTTAAAGCAATGAACTTAATCGGATTTTAAGAGTGATAAAGAGTTGGGTGTGATTCTGCAACTACGTCCTCACGACTGGAGAGTTGAGTAAATCGTTCTATTCAACTCAATGGATTATAAATCCTTTGTCCGAAAGACTCTTTGACTAAAATATGCTCAGATATCATCTCGAATCACAACATATTTCTCAATGTAGATAAGACTTGTAATCTGTTAAAAGTTTATACGCTTTATCTTTAATTTGCGACCATTTATTGACTACGCATTTTAAATAAAGTTAAAACGAATTGACCGAAATTAGAACAGATAAACTGGTGATCATAATACGAAGGACTGATTGGGAAATACGTACTGTACGGCTCACGAAAGAATAACTGCCATCTTTGCGACAACAATATTTCAGATTATCTTCCTACAGAAATGTAATTAGATAAAAAAATCTTAATTAAAAGTGAAACGGTCGAACAAGTTCCATATAACTGATATACTCAGGTTGTGATATACAGACGTGTGCAAATTATTAGACTCAGCATCACATTGTTTACATTTTCATAATTGAATCAGTCATTTAAGAAAGAGCTCAATGGCACAAATTCCAATTTTTTCAGGAGAAAGAAAAAACTGATTACATAAAAGCATGGCAATATTTGATACAAAGTTACACACCTATCCTATAATAATCAATTCTTTTAGCATTAGCATGTATGAAACACATAGTTATACTGTTTTAAAATTGTGGAATTCAGCCCTTTCAAAAGGATATTCCTATTTTGAGAATAAAATTATGAAAAATTAATTCTATTTTGACTAATATTTTCATTTCACTGAAATCATTCTGATATTCATAATCAAAGGAACACAAACATTAACATATTGTGTCAAAATTATAATACATTGTTAAGAACAACAAAAAAAAGAACAATAAATTTAATGTCCTTTATGCATCTTCATCACTTTTGCTCCTAGTAGGCCAAGCTACGATGTCCCTGTAAAACCATAAGTGTTCATCTGGTATGTAGCACATTAATTTAGACAAATCCTCAATCTTCTTAACGTTAATGGGAACTTTTTCACTGGCACACTGATCCAGAAGTTTCACAATATCTGTAGCAGATATCTTCAAATCAAACCTCCGATGAATACTGAAACACATACTTTCCCTGGGTTCTTTGAGTCATACTGGTACTCTTTGAATATTGTTGGTTGCAGTTTCACTTTCTGATCACGGGGTGCTTCTCTCGATTGTGTTTCTACTGACAAGCAGGTTCTCTTGTAGTATTTCTGCCACCATTTACTAACCTCCTCAATATCATCAATTGATACCAATTTTACAATAAATCTCCCTTCTTTTGAAGCATTTGTAATGATTTCTACATATTCATTACATTACATTACACTACATACACATTTTGCTTATTACATATACCTTTCTTTGTTTTCTTCTCATTACAAATAACTACATTCCCTCCAAGAGACGCCATGTTTATTTGAAACAGCTGGAGGTAACTAGTAATCAATTATCACCAGATTATTCTTATGTTAGTCACAAGGTGTCAAGGCAAATTCACTTTATAAAGGCGTCAATTCCAGGAGTTGAGCCACTTCTAAAATGAATACTATATTCACACAGTTATAGAACCAATGTTATTGAGTGTAAATGAGCTCTTTTAGTGCAGAATCATGTATCTACCCATTATGCACCAATATATGTGAAGAAACCATTTTCTTAAAAACATGCCATTTAGCCCTTTCTTAAATGACTGATTCAATTATCATGAATTACTGGCTATAAAATAATTCTGTAGGACTCTATGCGACAGCAACAGTAAAAAAGTCCTAGAAACCCGAATTTTCCCACAAATGAGGGACTGGTTCCCTGATGGTGAATGTGTCTTCATGCAGGATGGAGTACCCTGTCACAAAGCCAGATCAATAACTAATTTTCCGGCTGAAAATAATGTAGACGTCCTTCCCTGGCCAGGTAACAGCCCAAACGCAAATCCAATTTAAAATCTTTGGTATATCGTAAAGAGAAAACTAAAAAAAACGACGATTACCACCAAGGTGGACCTCATAGAAGCACTTATCCAAATATGGCACAGGGATGAAGACATCAAGAAACAATGTGAAAATTAAATAGTAATTATTGCAAAAAGTGTGTAATAAATGAGTTTTGTAGAATAAATATTATTTGAATTATATTATCTTTTGAGTCTAATAATTTGCACACATCTGTAAGCTATGTTGATAATAAATTGTGCAAGTTTCAAAACATGTGTGGAATGATAAATATAACGTTGAAAACAAGAAGAAAGAAACTCAAATTCTCTAAGGTTTTAGCTATCCCAACACTGCTTTACAGTAGCGAACGCTAGGTATTAAGACAGAAGGAACAAAATCATATCTAAGCCAGAGAAATTAAAGGTACCTACACTGCAGTAAAATTTGAAAATTTTAAAATATTGGACCTATAGTTTTTATTTTTTGCACACACATTATTTAGCATATAAGTACATATAAGTACAATGTGCCCGACATAAACGTATAACATTTCATTATTTTATTACTTTAAAAGTACTGTTGATATTTACATTCGGTTTGTTTCTACGGATAGGGACTCAAAATGTTTTTTTCATACCTAATACACCTCGATATGAACACCATTAGTGGCGCGGCAGACGTCCAATCTGTATTCCACCTCTCTCCATGTGTTTTGCAGCATTGCAAGCGTAACATTTGCGACAGCTGCAACAATGCGATGGCGCAGATCTGGTTGTGTTTATTTATCTTCCCGGAGGTGTAAATGTAGCCTCGTCCGAGAAACAAACCATATCGAGGAATGCTTCATTTTCATCAATTTTTGCCAGAATTATCTTCAGGTTTGATCCGTAGGCGCAACCTTTTTTTTTGACGATATTCTGTACTGTCGAACGAGGTAAATTTAGCTCCCTACTTGCTCGTTGGATTGATTTACGGGGGCTCCGCTGGAAAGATGTACGGATTAATTCGACATCAGCCACTGGAACAGCACGTTTGAAACCAAACTCACGGTTTCACGAAGGCGTCTCCCATTTCGTGGTTTTTACGTACGTTGGAACATCGTCAGTTGGTCGCAGTTGATATTCACGCCGAAATCGACGTTGTACCTGCGTAACAGATTTCAACTCCGCGATAGAAAGCGCACAGAATGCCTTTTGCTGTGGAGTCCACATAGTTACTGACGATAATTGGCTATTTCCGCGAACGACGTAGTTTGCGCATGCGATGTACACTCCCGCCATGCAAAGACAGAAAACATTTTGAGTTACCCTACCCGCAGAAGAAAACCGGGTGTAATTATTAACAATAATTTTCAAGTAATAAATCATGAAATATACGTTTAAGCCGGATATAGTGTACATACAAATAAAGAATGCATACAAATTGGTAAATATTCTGTGGATTTTTTTAACGTGTTTCATTAAAAAATAGTTTATTTTCTTCATCTCTTCATATAAAGCTACCTCTTTTAACTAAAATTTTACTATTGTCTGTGTTGAATGTACTATCAATAACAATTTTCATGGAAATTTTAAGTGAGCTCATTAGTTTAGTCTAAAAAATTACTTACATAACTGTAGCTCAAATGTGAAAAAAATTCCACAATTGTCAAATTATTTAAAAAAGTCCATTTGAAATTCTACTGAGATAGTCACGCGAACATTGTTACGGTATATATTGAAGAAGACGTAGAAAAATGTCATACAAGTAGGTCAAAATTTATGACAGGCAACAGGTTTTGAATATGGACAAAAGTGCAAAAACTATAGACCGAGAAAAATAGAGTTAAACAGAAGAGACTGCAGAGGATTTAAAGAGTGCAGACCTTTAAAAATGGCAGAAAAACTAGTGTTCTAAGTAGCGCAAGTGTCTGAAACTTTTGCGAGAAGCATCTGTAAGTACACAGATATTTTCAAGAGTAAAAAAATGTTTTTTTTTTTCGTCAAAAATACCCTTAGATCTATTTCATTTCAGTGTCTTAAACTTCTGACGACGAACTGTAAAAGGATGCACAAGACTAATTAACAAATAAAAAAAAAAGACCTGAATATCTCTGCAATAATTGAATTAATACCAGAGCATTCGAAAAGTAATGGCAACATAGTTTCACACTACATTTATTTAGGTTACTTTTGACATTGCATACTTCAAATATAGTCCCCTACCATGTCAACTGTACGTTGCCAAATCATTGAGAGATGGTGGACTCCATCTGCGGCATCATTTCTGGATGTCTCTCTCACTGATTGATCTAAAGTTCTTTGGTTGTCAGCTCGATTGAAAATGAATGCTCGCTTCCACCCATCTTGCAATAATTCATTGTAGGAAATTCTCTCCCATAAGTTTCTTTTAATACCTTTCCCAACCGGTGTGTCGCGAAATTTTGGAATTCAAAAATAAATTTTATGCCATCCAGAAAGTCTCTTTACAACGCATTTTTTTATATGCAATGAAGTCTTTGATATGGTACTTTTTATTTTGAGACAGACTTTACCAATGAAAGGTGAACACCTGCGACATTGCTCAGTTCAGTTTTTCAACCATAAGACCACGTATAGAGGAAAGACAAGCGCAGAGTTCACATTAATTTAAATAGGCGAGTTTTCAAAAACGATAATACACAGATAGGTTGGGATTTTTTTACATATATAGGCTAACTTTGGTGTTTTCTAATGCCACTCAAGTTGCTGCTTGTTCTTTTACAATTTTCGATTGCGTGTTAACATGAACCTATCTATAACACTGGATGTCCGAAACTACATAGAAGTTATCAGTGCTTTTTTTTTTCTGGCGGAATGCGCTGGAACGGCGTTCAGGCACCTTTTTGTTGTATTTTACATCATGAAACCGAAATGTGTGAATAACTATGTTTTTAATATAACTTTTCTTTGAATTCCGCTGAGATCTTGAAAGTCTTAGTTGGACGAAAAGGAGGTCAAAAACGACAAAATTCCCGTGCTGTAAACAGTAATCATTTCCCCGTCCGCTATAAAATATTCTACACCAAGTTCCACCACCTTTTACTCCAGAAAAAAGTACTAGTTATTATTATTAAAATCAAATAAATGTTGCGCGATATCGTAGGCGTTCAGTAAAGTGTGTCGTCACTCAAAAAAGGTTGGGAACCACTGCCCTAAAGCACCGAGTTGCATTTTTTTTCCTCTTGCAACTTGGATTTTTATGGAGTACCTACTGGACATTTGTTAGGGCTGGTAATATGTGCTACAAATCAGAAACAGTCCATTTATTCACAAAATATGGTTACTTAAAGATGTAATTATTGACATTTATGCAACAATCGCTCTTCTATTAGGCTACGTACTAAAATATTTCGATGCTCATTGCTAGGAACGCTGATTTACAGTATTGGTGGCATTGCTTATCAAATGCTCTAGTATAGCCGTGTCGAAAATGTGATCGTGCGCCGAGCCACTGTGTAACCTGCAACGTGCGTAGCACCTTTGGAGGGAGGCGGACACCCGAAGGGGAAGTGAAGCAACTGTCTGACTTATTAACGGATTTTCATTGTCCTTACGTCAAGCACTTAAATATAATTTTATACAGTACAAGGTTAAAAACTAATGTTTAGCACGTGTAAAGAAGAAACAAATGAACAAGAACAGATAGGATATATTATCACAACCTAAAATTAACTGTCTTCAGAATGTCTCTGTGACAGAGTTTCAAAATCAGGAATTATGTCACTTACTGCCAGTCGGTATTTGTCTGTCAGTCGTGATCTAAATTTGGTTTTTATTATTTTCATTGTTGAAAATAATTTTTCACCAACGTAAGTTGTAGCGAACATGGCTTCAACAGAGCAAGCGAAAGAACAAAGCTTCGGATATTTATTTTTTGGTAAAGATACGAAAAGTTCAACATTTATCAAGTCCTTACATCTAGATTCAGTTAACAATTCTATTTAAGTCAAAATCTACAAAAATGAAAGTTTCAAGTAGGATGGGAGGAAGCATTAATAATAATAATAATAATAATAATAATAATAATAATAATAATAATAATAATAATAATAATAACAACAACAACACTTAACCTTTTAATGTTTCATGAGTGACATGAAGTATAATGTCGTTTTATGTTATACAACCTTTTTCCTCTTAATACTTGTGACCAAAACATGCATTTAATATTCTCATTACATTGGCAGCAAAAAAATGCGTCCTCCTATCCTACTTGAAACTTTCATTTTTGTAGAGGTACATGGTTTCGAGAGAGACATTGCGACGATACGCCACTCGTAGGTCAGAGACAAATACAAATGGAACGGAGTTTGACTCCAGTGACTAAGAGGGTGGGGGTTGGGGGAGAGGAAGCAAGAGAAATGCACAGCTATCATTGCGAGCCACAATATGCTCGTGAGTCACATTTTCGCCACGGCTGCTCTAGTAGATTGACTTAAATAGAATTGTAAAGATCATTTACACAGACTGGATACCAACACACTAATAAGTAGGGTCCGTATTCCAGCTACCTATAAACTGGAATGAAGTTGTCTAATTCGAAGTATATACAGGGCAATCATTTTATTTTTACTAACATTTTTAATATTAACCTGGCTATACCTTTAGAGAACCGGAAACACCGTTCGCTACCCCCTTCCATGACTGCAGTTCGATGATACTGGCGTAAAACACAAACAAATCACTCTACTAGATATAGGAGGGAAGAAAAGTAGTTCATCCATTTACGTAAACTAGGAAATATCACGATTTTGAGTTCGATAATTTTTATTAGGTTTTTGTTTAATCTTAATGCAGTACTGTATTAAGAATAAGTTTTTTACTCACGAACTGAGTTAGCCATGCGAACGTATTCATTATACAGTGTATATTATACTGTCTACAGCACATTAGCGTACAATATAGAGAATGAAGTTAAATTGAAAAATAATCATAATATGGATAATTAAACACATTTTGAAAATGGAGGCCGTTCATTTCGATACAGGCTTCAGTTCTTTTGTGCATATTATCGCACTATAGACTATTGCATCTAATTCCAATTGCCAGTTTCGTCCTTCGTACTAGTAACTCATGTTGAAATAATTTTGTACCTAGTCTATAAAAGAGTACCTTACGTACTGTAAATTCAATCTTCACTTCTGCCCGACCCCCCACAGATAAAATTACTCAGACATGCTATCTACTGTCCATCCAAGTGGTTATGCCTCAGGATCGTAGAATGGAGGGAAATCACGTGACAGTTAATTACTTAACGAGGCCCTTTTATTTAAGTTATTTTAAACAGTTGTATAATATTACGTAAACGTCCAATTCCTAACAGAAATTAATGTTTTCAGAAAAGAGCTAAGTAGTTGGTTAGTAGGTTATTTTACGACGCTTTATCAACAGCTTAGGTTATTTAGCGTCTGAATGAGATGAAGGTGATAATGACGGTGAAATGGGTCCGGGGTCCAGCACCGAAAGTTACCCAGCATTTGCTGATATTGAGTTGAGGGAAAACCCCGGGAAAAACCTCAACCAGGTAACTTGCCCCGACCGGGAATCGA
This sequence comes from Periplaneta americana, assembly GCF_040183065.1. Lineage (NCBI taxonomy): Eukaryota > Metazoa > Arthropoda > Insecta > Blattodea > Blattidae > Periplaneta > Periplaneta americana. The sequence goes on from NC_091130.1 coordinate 48,767,742, forward strand.
ACCCGGGCCACCTGGTTTCGCGGCTAGACGCTCTAACCGTTACTCCACAGGTGTGGACGAAAAGAGCTAAGACAGCCCTGCTTTTACAGAGGGGCGAACAGAAGCAGGTGGAGGAAATAGGGATGCGACGTAGGCAAACGGACAGTACCTGTGCGAAAATATGATTCAATATTGAAAGCTCTTTCGTCACTGGAAAACGCAAACATATTTCTGGAACGTACTATATTCACTAACTACTGCTGTTTACTATATGCGGTCTTGGATCTGTGTGTAGAGGGCAGTTGGAACTTCATTAGTAGAAGGGGTGAGAGTGAAGTACATTCAAAAACTCAGGTACAATAAAAATTGAAGTAAAAATAAAATGATGTCCCTGTATAACGTCACAGCGCAGATACAGGTACGTTCGTATACAAAATAGTTACGCATCCTCTGCCCTCTTCCTCTAGAAAATCAAAATCTGGCCGCAGTCATAGTGAGTAGTCTTATCGATCACTACTCTTACTAGTCGTGTTATTTAAATAACTGCATCTTTGTGGCTGATTGAAGGTTCATTGCAGAGGTAAAATAGGCTACCTTAGGTAAGACGCTCAAGCGTGTAATATTGCAGGGTATAGTTGAGGATATTTGAAGTAATATTTTCACTGTCAATATAGACAACATTACATATAAATTATGTGAAATAAACGTAAAAGTGACAAAGACAGTGCACTGAAATACACTGAAATACCAAAAGGTGCAGAAAGTGTGTTGAACGTAATCCAAAAGAACCAGTGCCATGACGATCTGAAAATTATGAAGATATTAACTCGACGTTTAGCGTGGATTTGTGTATCTACCATGATGTTTAGTGCCAACATTCCCGTTAATAAATTGAATAATCTACATTTTATGGAATTTCCGGAAAAGTACATAGAAAATTAGTGGGTTTTCAGTGATGAGCGACATGCAGTATCCTAATGAAACACGAAAAAATATCAGACAATAGGAATATCTTGTACTACATCATGCACCAATAATGTCATATGCTATTGAAATAATTTCATGCAATATAAAATAATTTCGCATATGTTCAAGTTCCGTAACTTACATATGCACATTATTATTCACTGCAAAGATCACGACAAAAATGAACATCACGGCTCAAACTTGTGTTTACTAGTATAGCTTCAGAATGTCGGGAGTGGCTGTACTCCACGAACACACAGCGAGACGTGTTTGTTTATATCGTTATCCGTTGCATTACCTGCGTTCGGCCTTCTATGTACACTCACTGTATCTTTAACTTCAGTCTTTAGGTAGCTGGAACACGGACCGTACTAATAAGACTGACTAGGAAGAAGATCTATAGGAAGATCTTTGAGGAAATGGGTTGCCAAACATGCGCTCCCTAGAGCACGAATATTATCATCCCTACTTCCTCCACCTCCTGTCCGCGACTCTTCATTCTGTTTAGTCAGTAGTTACCTGCAGAATGTAAACATTCAGTGAAGAGCAGTTTACAGAATATTTGAAAATGGAACTGTCGACATTACCAAGATACAGCTTCAGTGAGGAATGGGAATACGGTTATTTTGTTGTTGAAGGAAGTAATAAAGCTAATTGCCTATCATATGCCGTTCAATTTCGTTACGGCATTATAATATAAGACGTCATTTCAATGCTGCCCATGTTAATGATTATAGGAAAAACTTACAGGTATACGTAATTATGTAAAATTGTTGCGTGTTGCTTATTTTCTATGGAATTTTGTTTTTATTTGCGATTTTTTTAATTTCATAAATGACAAATTGGTTAAACGATTTGTTGCCAGCAGTTACATAAAAACATTACAGAAAATGTAGCCGATATCTACATATAAACTAGTTATTGGCAACAGAAATGTATCTTAACATGAAAAATGTTGCAGTTCGTATGATTGCAATGTCTATCTCGACATATTGTTTTCAACGCGATTTTTTAAAATGAATCAGAGTAACCTAACTCAACTGATCACTCGAAGGTCATCTTGTCTTTGTACTAATACAATCCAGTCGAATATGATACATTAGTGCAAGATAAGATAAGTTAACTACTAAATAGATGAATGTTCAATAGTTTGTGTGGATTTATGAATCTTATCCTAATTTATGTTTAGAGTGGTAATTGTTTTTACAATATAAGACTAGTATAAATAGATCTCTGACGTCACGAGGCGCTGCTGGATATGACGTCACACGCCGTCATAAGACGCTGTCGGTCATGAGGCTTTGAGACTTCGGACTAGAGATGGCCGATATTTCACAAACCGATATTTTGTCACAGATAAACCTGTGACTGATGACGCGAAATATCTGTGACAAAATATCGCTATCGAAATCTGCTCCGTACTCACCACTCTGTGGCATATTTCCTCCTCTACGTCGTGAGTTTGCGCATGTGCATGATACAATAACAGCAATCGGGCGGTACGATTTAAATAATAATAATAATAATAATAATAATAATAATAATAATAATAATAATAATAATAATAATAATAATACCATTGGTTACCAGTACTTTATCTTATGTAAAATCCTGTCTGATCAACTGTTTTGTTTTGTAATTATTTTCCAATATTTTTTCCGAATACTTACAGTATGTTTTGTTAATTTTTATTCTATGACTCAATATTAGGAGTATAATGTTAATGCACGACTTAAAATAATTTATCCATTAATTATATATACAATAAAAAGGATCAATTTTGAAAACGATTAGAATAATCACATAACCTCAATTTCTCCATACCCAACTACATTTAAAAATTATCAAATGATTCACTGTCTACAATATAACCTCTTGGTACATGAGATTAACTTTAGACATGTTACTGTTTAGTTAGGTAGGTATTTATTTGTTAATGGTACCTGTACATAATTTATTTGTTGGATTTTCCCATATAAATCACTGATGTGTGGTGTGTATAGAGAAATCGTATTCACATTTCACTGCTCTTTAAAATTTCCTGCTAATTTTTATCGGTGTGACAAAATATCGGTGTAGTTCATGCATATTGTGCTTGCTTATCGATATAAAATATCGGTGTTACAAAATCACCGATAAACGTCACAGATATTTAATTGTCACAGTCACAGTTGTCACAGATACTTGAAAATATCGTTTAAGCTCATCTCTACTTCGGACCCAATAGAGAAGTTCAGTGGGAAATGCGCATAACGGCGTACTGAGTATAGTGGTAAAGCGTACAGTGTACTGTAGAATGAATGCCAACAAATACGCAAAGGAAAACGCTCTGGATTTGAAGGTTCTGACGAATAATTTGGTTTTCATACAAACCTATTTTCAAACTGTGTCTGAAACTATTATACGGTTAGAAAAGTCAGAGCAAGAGATGCCGGAAGCCCTTAAATTAATTGAGGAAATGACACAGAGATTTAATGAGATACCAAGTACACCGGTTACTGAAGGTGTAAAGCAGAAGTGGAAATCAATTTTATGTAAAAATAACGGATATGGAACATTGTGTAATATAAACAGCAAATTAGTGGACATAGAGTCACCCGAGAATAAAGGACTGAGACTACAATGATGTTAGGTTTCTTCGTTTTGCTCCTATCACGTCATGCGACGTAAAGCGTAGCTTTTCACAGTACAAATTGTGTTTGGCAGGTAAGTGAAAAAGATTTACGTTTGAGACACTGAAAATTTATCTTGTAGTGCATTGTAATTCGGTACTGTAACTGCACTTCCTAAAGACCACTAATAGGATAAATCGCTATAGTAGCTTATAAAATAAATGAATGGTACCTAAACGCCAGTAATCTGCATAAATTAGGAAAATTTCTTTTTAGAGGTAAAATTATATGGGAAGAGAAACTCAAAGCTCTAACGGAGATGGAATTATAAATGTTGAGTAGTCACACGATAAGAAACTACGAAGAGTAGTCAATGAAGTTAACAGAATAATTCTTAAGAGATTGAGCATAAAAAATGAAAAAGCTAAGGTAGGAGTTTTAAATACATGAGCTATACTTATTATTAGTTGTGTAGGCCTATTATTATTATTATTATTATTATTATTATTAGTATTATTATTGTAAACAGAGGATAATTATAGGTTCATTATGTATTAATTCTTGTTATATTTGTATAGAGAGTGATGGCGGATTAAGAACTGGAATACATCTAATCCGCCATGACGTGAACATAGATTGATGAAATAAATAAATAAATAATAGGATAAATGAAGAAATTAAAATTGCTACATGTTTATTTCCACTATTAACACTGTGTATAATTAAACACAAATGCTTATGAAAGACAGGAGAATAAATACTTTTCACATTCTTTTAACGTTGTCATTGTACATATGTGTGTTTCCCCATACTACCGTACTCTATTCTAAATAGAAACGTTGTTACCTCAACACATCTCTACTGTTGTCACGCCAGGAGAAGGCGGCTGAAGTACTTAGACGGGGCGGAGGGGAAACAGTCGCGCATGCGCACCGCGCTGTTCACTGCAATATTCCTGTTTCACAAACATCTACTGCACGTGTCTATGAATCTTTGCGACTTTGTGAAAATAATAGTGGGGTTTTTATTGTAGTGTTTTATTAGTTTCAACAAGACAATTGTTTTCAGTATACCACAAATCTTGTATTGCTTTAGTTATCCTTTGCTTTTCTTGTTAATAGTGTTGATAATAACATAGTTAATAGAATTTATGTTATTGTGTACTGTTATTTAGGTTTATAGCAGTTTTTTGTTTTTGTAAATATGTCGACAAAGAAGAAACAAGGATTGACAATCTATAGCGAAGAAAAGAATATTATTAGAACTGCAAAATAATTCTGTGATGAAGAAAAATAACAGTGCCTTTGCATTCCTCTTACGAAACCTACAGCAAAGGTATAAAAGTACTCTAATCTATCCACAAGAACAATACAGCTTATAAGGAATGAAATAAAAGACTGCACAGAAGAAAGTGTGTTGTCGACACTTAAGGGAGAAAAAAAAATGTAAACGTCCAGACTACCGAAACGCAAATGTAGATGACTTCGTCTGGAGATTGACAAAAAAGATATAATTGAGAATTTTTATTTGAAAAAGAAAGAGGGCCACCGGCGTAGCTCAGGAGGTAGCGCGTTTGCCTGCTGATCTGCAGTTGTGCTCGGGAGTGAGTTCGATTCCCGTTTGCGCTGACTACCTGGTTGGGTTTTTCCGAGGTTTTCCCAAGCGGAAGGCGAATGTCAGGTAATCTATGGCGAATCCTTGGTTTCATTTCGCCAAATACCATCTCGCCATCATCAATTCAATCGACACTGAAGAAGCTAGTAGTTATTACAGTATCGTTAAATAACAAGTAAAAAAAGTAGTACCAAGCCGCAACAAACGTCTACCCTTTTACAAGAGAAAATTGATTTGAAATGAAAGACAACATTAAGACGAATACTGAAGAAAAAGGATTTTAGGTGGAAGAAGTGTGCAGCAAAAAAAATTGAGGAAAACACTGTAAATTAGAATACGTGAAGATATCTACAGCAAATAAGAAAGCTTAGGAAAGTGGAAAAACCGATTTTGTATCTGGACGAGATGCGGATAGATAGGCCTACCAATTTAACGTTTCCCAAGTGCTGGCACGATAAAAATGTTACGGGAGTTTTGACTACCGTAAATGTGTCCAGAACACTCATTGTTGTTCATCAGGATGGGGGCGGTGGGGCTAATGGCTTTGTTGAGAGATTCGAATTAATATGCACGGCTGGAACATAAACAGACGATTATCATGGAAAGATCATACTCCAGAAATGTTAAAAAATGTGATAATGATAGTCATAGCGATAGCACCGAAGATGCGGAATCTTTTATGTCTGACTCCGTTCCCTTGTAGCTAAGTAAGTGGACGAAGTTTTCAGGTCAGACTGTAGCGTAAAGTTCCCCCGTCCCGCCTATCTACTCCCCGCGCCAACTCGTAGCGCGAAGACAGTACCTCTCACTACTTGCAGCGAGTCAACAACCTATAGTATTGTAGGGCCGCGATAAGTAGCGAGCTGAGCTCCCAAGTCTGAGTATGACCCCTGATCACATATGTATGACATAATCGCGATAACAGAGACGCCTTGACAGCATTCTACAATAGTACTACCGTACAAAAAACATTCGCTCTACAGATGAAGTGAATTTCCGCAAATGATAACAAGACAACTCTATATGGCTATAGTGCATGGATGGGCATCGTGCCTCACTTGAGAAATAATGCCTCACTGACCTTCACAGAGCTTATCGCTCTGAGTGACATCATCTTCACAGACCCCTTTTCTCCCTCACGCAGCTCCTAGGCGTGGGCAGGTTCTATATCAGTTTCATAAGCAATATCAGTGGTGGCATAATGACATTATCAAAGCAGTGTGTACGCGTTAGAAAACGATTATTTCACGAGAAATGGGAGGAAGAGTTTTTTTGCTGTTTAGAAGGGGAGAACAAACGATGTATGTTATGTTCGAAAATCCTATTAGGCATTAATAAATTTAATATACGACATTACTCCTTATGTCATAAAGAACATGCTGAATTAGAAGGTAAGACAAATTAAATGTTATTTTTCGTACTATTCAGAAGAAAATTTATGATCTTAACATTTGCATAGTATACTAAATACGACATTATACCTTAAACACGCTGCATTAAAAGGTACGAGGAATTAAATGTTGTTTGTACGTATTATTTCCAAAAGAAATTTATAAAAGAAATATTAAACTTGCGTAGGAAACGAAATATGATTTTCTGAAATTATTTTAGGTCGAAAACATGCAAATCTATTAAGTAAACTTGATAAACGCCAGAATATTCAAGAAAATAAAGTAGACAACGTGATGGAATATTATTGCCTAATTACGCAATTTCTCGCCTGTGATTTAAATCAATTCAATGATGGAGAAATACCTAGTAAAGAAGTTTATGACTAAAGCTGCCGAATTAATTTGCCAAATTGAATAAAAGTTTTCGAGTCTCTCATGTTAACCAAGCGCTTTCCTAATAATTCGCCACTGACCGCCTTAGCGATTACTATAAGGTGACGCAGGTCACAGCAGTTTATATTTCCCATCCTACTCTGCAGTCTCCTCTCCTAGTAAACAAACTATTTCAAATCGAGTGCCTCACGTAACCGAAAATTGTGCCCATGTATGCTATAGTGGCAAACTTTATTTAAGCTCGTAAGCTCAGTACTAAAACTAGTGTGTACTGCACAAATTCCTTATGACGTTATTAAACATTAAACAATAAGTAAGTAAAATACAAATATATACATAGACTGGCCATCTTGAATATTTTAAAATGGCACTTTCTTACTGAAAGTACAAGGGTGGAAAAGGAATGCGAAAGATAGAAACAAATGTTGGAGTACTGTAGGCCCCTACATGTACCAATGTTGTTGTTGATATAATTATTGTTTATTTAATGACGCTCGCAACTGCAGAGATTATATCACCGTCGCCGGTGTGCCGGAATTTTGTCCAGCAGGAGTTCTTTTACATGCCAGTAAATCTACTGACATGAGCCTGTCGCATTACATGCACAGTAAACTTATTGTATCGGGTCCCAAGTCTCGAAGCCTGTGCATGAAGTATGGCTTAACGAGGTAGTCCCCGCCCTTTGCGTCGGAGGGGAAGGGGATCCACGTATGGCATGTCGGGTGTCGGGTGCACGTATGACGTGATGCCGCACGTGAGCATGAGTGCAATGAAAGCTGGGAAGGCTGATGAACTGACATAAGTTGATATGACTTGACCCTCTTGGATGACGAATTGATGTTATAAAAATAGATTCATGAAAGTAAAGTATTTAAATAAAGACAACTTCATGTGTTAACTTTTTATTGTAATATTGTGACTTCATTGGTCAATTAAAATGTAACTTATAACATAAAAGCTTGGATTACATTTTTACACACTTTATTTTACAAATTATTATGGCTCATCAATACAATATCATTTTGATCTTGTAAGATCACTCTTTTACAAAGTGGTTCATAGTCATCACTATCATCATCATTAAATCCATGTGGCACAGTATTAATTCCATCGTGTAATATTATTCCCTTGTCATCATATGTTATAAAGAGATGAAGTGTTTCTAGTATTATTGTACATATTCAATTAATAAAACGATTATTAAAGTTATTTTTTTACCTCTTCCTCGTATATAACAGAACCCTATGATCTGTTAACACTTTCTCATAAATTCTAAGAGGAAACACACAATTATTTTCATCAAGGGCAAAAACATTGATAGAAATATTATTCCGCTTTTCAAACTTTCAAATGTCATTAACTTTTGCGGGGAATTCAATGCACCAATCATATCTGCATTCAAGTTTTAATTGGTTCATATATGTAATCATCAAATCGTGATCTCATTCAACTATGGGCCCCATTACGTAATTAATAAGCACACATAATAATTAGGAAATAGGGCCGATGGATAAGTAGTGATTGCCTCGTACATAAAATTTGTTACTTATTCATTTAATAATCACTTCAGGAGCTTATAACATTAGTGCACATGAACTTTAATAATCACTTTAGGAGCTTATAACATTAGCGCACATGATCTTCAATAATCACTTCAGGCGCTTATAACAGCATTATTATTATTATTATTATTATTATTATTATTATTATTATTATTATTATTATTATTATTATTATTATCATTACCAGTACTTGCTGGAGCAATCACCATTAGTGTACATGATCTTCAATAAACACTTTAGTAGCTTATAACATTAGTGTATATGATCTTTAATAATCACTTCAGGAGCTTATAACATTAATGTACATGATCTTTAATAATCACTTCAGGAGCTTATAACATTAGTGCACATGGTCTTCAATAATCACTTCAGGCGCTTATAACATTATTGCACATGATCTTTAATAAACACTTTAGTAGCTTATAACATTAGTGCACATGATCTTTAATAATCACTTCAGGAGCTTATAACTTTAATGTACATGATCTTTAATAATCACGTCAGGAGCTTATAACATTAGCGCACATGGTCTTCAATAATCACTTCAGGAGCTTATAACATTAGTGCACATGGTCTTCAATAATCACTTCAGGCGCTTATAACATTATTGCACATGATCTTTAATAAACACTTTAGTAGCTTATAAGATTAGTGCACATGATCTTTAATAATCACTTCAGGACTTTATAACATTAATGTGCATGATCTTTAATAATCACGTCAGGAGCTTATAACATTAGCGCACATGGTCTTCAATAATCACTTCAGGCGTTTATAACATTAGTGCACATGATCTTTAATAAACACTTTAGTAGCTTATAACATTAGTGCACATGATCTTTAATAATCACTTCAGGAGCTTATAACATTAATGTACATGATCTTTAATAATCACGTCAGGAGCTTATAACATTAGCGCACATGGTCTTCAATAATCACTTCAGGCGTTTATAACATTAGTGCACATGATCTTTAATAAACACTTTAGTAGCTTATAACATTAGTGCACATGATCTTTAATCACTTCAAGAACTTATAACATTAGTGCACATGAGCTTTAACCCTTTCAGACCTGAATTTATATTAAACAAAATTGAAAAAAAAAAAAAAAAACTGGTCACATAATCATTCTGGGGATCCAAAATTCCCAAATCAAATCTTCACAGAAATCAAAATTTGGGGCTAATTTTGACTCCTGGGGCACCAAAATTTAAAATTTTATTTTTAATTGAGGTATATAAATGTTTCAAAAGTAACATTCTCCATTTCTATCGCATTGAATTTTTCAAAATATTTAAAAGTATCGAAGACATTCTAAAAATGTAAAAAAGAAACAATGTACACTATAATGTACATCAGGCCTGAAGGGGTTAAACATAATTATTACAAAGTGCAATTATAAGATATTAACGACTGACCAATATAAACTCTTACTCAAGAAAAAACCCGATCTAAAATTCCTCAAAGGAGACATGACTAAATAATACTAATAATCATGCATGACAAATACAATAATGACTAGTGATGATGATGAAAAGCTAAAATGGTCGTCTAAATGGCATGACAAACCCGGAACCCGGAATCCCGTATAACAAATAAGTAACAACTCCACAGATCAGATTGAGGTAACCAAAATGATGATGAAAATAGTAGTAAGCCAACTTCACTTCAGAACGGACTTACGCTAAACAAGACGGAATAATAGCGCGGCAACGACAGCTGGTATTTCATGAAGTAATAAAGCACGTCCGCCAACTATCTGTGTCCTTCGCCGGCAAGCAGGAAAACAGGCGCGAGGCTCGCAAAGATGAAATCCAAAACTGCACCCCAATGCGTAGAACGAATGGGTACAGCGACATAAGCCGCTATATTTAACCTCGTCGAAGTGATGGAAGAAACAAATTAAATAGCGATATATTGATAATGCAATATATTGCAAAACTAATTTCGATATATCGCTATTGTGTAAACAAATTGCATTTTCAGGTGTACATTAAATTGTTAAGTAAACTCTACATGGTTGAGTATTTGATATTGAAACACGATTCAGTTATTCTAATTTTATATAGGATTCAATTCAGGACTCAGATAATAATGTTCTTTTCTACCTAACAACGTAATCATTATTTTTAAGTGTAAGTAAAGAGAAATTGTAATTACTTTTATGTGAGTAAACCGTACTTCGAATGTTACAAGTTTTAACAAACTTCACGGTTGATGTGATACAATCCTTCTATAGTAAGTTTCCATTGCAAGTTATTGATACACTCCAATATTCGAAACAACAATGGTGATGATCAGGGAAAGGATTTATATGTAAATACATATTTACTTATAAAGCTAATATAATTTATATTTTGCATTATCTTTATGTTTCACAATGTGTAGGGTTGAAAAATCCTACTTTTATTTTCCATATTTTTCCATATTTTAGAGTTTAGTACATATTTTCGTTAATTTCCATATATTTTCCATATTTCATATAAAACAGTCCATATTATATTAGGTTTAACAATAAAACAAAACAAAATTCCATTAACTTTTAAAAATACATTTCAACAATAGAGATTTAAACACATGTTCAGTAATCCCTTTAACATCAGAGTTATTTGAAAATTAGCAGTCCTATCAACAATGGGAAAGTAAGTTACAAAACTGTATTAATTTAATTTAAAATTTTTAACAGACTTCAGTTGTGCAGCTCAACAGTTAAATGCCAGTCAGAGTACACATAGGTTCAGTTTTGTAAATCATACTATAAAGACGGTAAATATGCCAAAAGTACGTCATTCAGTCAATTTAAAATCAAAACTAACAAGTTACATTTCAGAATTTAAAGAAGATGGTTTATCAACTGACAATAAAATATTATTTTGTAATTTGTGTCAGTGTGCAGTATCATCTACACAAAAGTTCCTGGTGCAACAACACATTACAACTAGTAAACATCAGGCCAACAAACAACTAAATTCCAAGCAGAGACAATTGTTTTTAACACAACCAACAACATCGAATGTAAGATCTGAGTTTAACATCGACCTGTGCCGTTCTCTCATCTCTGCTGATATTCCTCTCTACAAACTAAAGAATAAGGTCTTCAGGGAATTCCTTGAAAAATATACTCAACATACAATCCCGGATGAGTCAACACTTAGGAAGACGTATGCTCCATCCATCTACGATGAGACAATACAGAAGATAAGAGATGAAATTAAAGATAGTTCAATTTGGGTTTCCATTGATGAGACTCCCGACAAAGAAGGTAGACTTGTTGGTAATGTAGTTATCGGTTTGTTAAGTGAACAATATTCTGAACGAATTCTTTTACATTGTGATGTTCTAGAAAAGTGCAATAACAAAACTATAGTTAAACTGTTCAACGAAGCTATGGGTATCCTGTGGCCAAAGGGTATTATGTACGATAATGTGTTATTCTTTATTAGCGATGCTGCCCCTTATATGGTCAAAGCTGGACAAGCATTATCTGTTGTATATCCTAAATTGACTCATTTTACTTGTGTGGCGCATGCATTTCATCGTGTGGCAGAAGTGGTCAGAGACAATTTCCCTAAAGTAGATTTGTTGATTTCATCAGTGAAAAAAGTATTTCTCAAAGCTCCCAGTAGAGTTAACGTGTTGAAAGAAATGTACCCTGAAATTCCATTGCCACCAAAGCCAATTTTAACTAGATGGGGTACATGGCTAGAAGCAGTTGAATATTATGCCGAACATATAGACTCTATTAACAATGTTCTCCTTGCATTGGACTCTGAAGATGCAGTCTCAATTGATACTGCGAAAACAGTTACCTGTGACATAAGTGTGAAGAATGACTTAGCTCACATTCAGCATACATTTTCATGCATCATAAAAACGCTCAAAAGTCTCCAAAATAGGCACCTTTCACTATCTGAAAGTTTTGAAATTATAAATAGTACTGTGGAACAACTGAATCGTGGTAGAGGTAAAGTTGCAGATGCAGTAAGAGCTAAGGTGGACACTGTACTTTCAAAAAACCCTGGATATGAAGAACTACAAAAGGTTGTTGCTGTGATGAGTGGTGAATCAACAGTGAAGATTAACTTGGACTTATCCCCAGCAGACATTGTGAAATTGAATTATGTACCAGTTACTTCTTGTGACGTCGAACGCTCTTTTAGTCAGTATAAATCTATCCTCAGAGACAATAGAAGAAGATTCACTTTTCAGCACTTGAAAGAAATGTTTGTAACCTATTGTTATGGTAACAGACAATAAAAATTGTGTTTTGTTGAAACTACATTGGAAGATAAGGTACGTCCATTATATTTTTTGTTTAGTTTGATTAAAATGTACCAATATTTAACGTACATAGTCATTTTTTTTATAATTTTAAGTCCATATTTAATTCCATATTTTGGTAAAAATCCATATTTAATTCCATATTTTGGTAAAAATAACTACATATATATTTACATATTTCATATATTTTTAGTCCATATAAATCCGTTCCCTGGTGATGATTATAGGGGTAGAATTTTTATGCACTAAAATGATAGACTATAATAAGAAAACAATGTCAGTACTAGGTTGTGCATAGAAGTCATAGCCGTAAACAAATGTCACATCGGTATTAAATCCTTGTTTCTTTTCCATTTCAGAATATAGAAATAAAAGTTTTGATACCCGTTTTGAGGTCAGACGGTTCCCTTTCAGGGTGGGAGTTGCTCCTGCCTTGTAGAACATTAATAACAATATTAAAACAGTAGTAGATAAACCTCCCGTCTGTCTCACGTTCGCAGTTCACACACGCTGCATATTAAACAGTTTCAATTCGAAATACCAGTCCAGCCAATTAGAACAAGGTATTGAGCGAGGTTCCACAATTTATGTAACTGTCCACCTTCATTAGCTCCATCTCTCTGGAATAATCGGAGTTGTCTAGTATGGATTTTGTTGTTGTTGGTAATGATAATTCCACAAAAAAAAAAAAAAAAAAAAAAAAAAAAAAAAAAAAAAGATATTTTTTTCAGATAACCGATAGATTATATGATATATTGAATCAAAATTTTGATACCGATATATCGCTAAAAAAAACGAAAATATCGATATTTCGTACCTCATCGCAGGCACAGATGAGTTGAAGAATAACCGTGGGGTAGCAGCGGCGTAGACACGATGAATCGAACATCTTCTTGGTTAACCAGGATGATACTAATACTAGGCGCCAATGCGTAGACGAACCAATATAGTGACGTAAGCCACCTTAAATAACCTCAGTGGAGACACTGATGACTCAACGAAATAAGTTCTTGATTAATAATGGCGCGTCTTGAATATTCCCAACTCCAAACCGCCGTGCATCGGGACAGAAATTTCAAGTAATGTTTAGCTCAGCCCTTAAGAGCACGGGCCTCCCCGACGTACCAATACCTCAGCCGGCCAGTCCATATAGTCCGTCGTACATAATGATACGGGGGAGAAAATCCACAGCAGAAGTCCGTATCCAGTCGCTACTCCCAGTCGACTTCCCGGTGCTCGAACATCCGAGCACGGACCACGGTAGAAGGCGGGAGTAAATTGGTTACGATTCAAAACACCCAATCCAGAGGCAGCTCTCAACAATGAAAGAAAGAGAAATTCTAATTGAAGAAAAGATGATACATATTGCCCTCTTATAATGAAATAAGAAAAAACAAAAACCAAAGAATAAGAAAATACGCTCTCTAGTGAAATTAAAAAGAGTGTATATTAAACATGTCGGATAGGATGTCGGAGAAAACAAAATAATAGTGGTGTACAATACAACGTAACAAATTTTCATAAAATACAATATTCAAAGCAATAAATATCACTGTTGGAAATATTTATTAATCATCTTGAATTTCTGTACATAGGAGGCAATTCCATCTGGAACCTGATAAAAATATATCACAATATACTGTTCCATTACCGTTTATATCTACACATTTATATATTACAGAATACTCACCTCATGATTCTTCGCATGTTGGATCATATATCTTTGTTTTACAAAACTCTTTCCACATATTTCACAAATAAATTTTCTCTTATCAGAATTATTATTTATCTCTCTTGTTTGTTTCAGTAATGTCTTTTCGGAAGAATAGTCATTCATATAAATATTACGTTTATTATTTTTATTTTTCCTATGTATTTCTCTTTCATGATTCTTCAGACACTTACTGTTTTTAAATTGCTTATTACAAATGCTGCATGTAGGATTTTCCATCTTTTACCAGTACTGAACTTGTGCTGCAAAACGTGGTAACTCTAATAGCACAAATTCTTCTATATCAGTTGTGTCCCCCACTTCTGCAACTTTTTCTTCCACTTGCTTTTCGGTTTCTTCTCCGTTTATTTGTTTTACGTTGGAAAAAATTAAACATTCGTACATAAACAGATAGATAATGCATAAATTTATATTGTAAAAAAAATAAAAGGCAAAGTTTTGATAACTTTATAACTTTTACAACTCTGATTGCAAAGCTCCTTCCAAAATGTCAACTGTGTAAATCCCGTCGCACTCCTCTTCCTATTCCACCTCAGAAATAACTGCGTTGTTTCGAAACAAACAGCTCCTTTTATACACTGATCACCTACAGGAACAACCAATCACGTTAATTTATTTTCAGATAAACATTAATTCCTTGACATGAATAAATTAGTTCAATACAATTTTCATCATCGCGCTGACAAAGAACAAAACAGAAGTTCACATCTCAGTGTCAATGATCTTCTTCTTCCGAATACACAGCTGTTATCATTTTAAGGTTATGACTTGATCTTCTCAGGTGTCTTTTATCAAATTTGCAAATTGCTGCCAACGCAATAAATAAAACTTTATCAACAAGTATTAATTCAATTATGTATAACTGTTGGCGGATCTCCAATATCCAATTATATTGCAACGAGGATCAAATCAGATCAACGTATTGCCTCGGCGACACATCTTCCGCAAACGCGATTAATACTTAATTGTGCATAACTGTTGGCTGTAATCCAGTATACAAGAGGGTCAGGTCAGATCAACATATGGCCAGTTCATCAGCCTTTCTATGTGTGTATCATTGCACTCATGACCACGTGTGGCGTCACAATTTACATGCATCCGACACTATCCACCGCACGTCATACATGCACCCGATACCCTACATCTCACGTCATGCATTCACCCGACACCCTCCACCTCACGTCATATATGCACCCGACTCCCTTCACCTCACGTCATGCATTCACCCGACACGCTCCACCTCACGTCATGCATTCATCTCACCCGACATCCTCCATCTCACGTCATATATGCACCCGACATCCATCTGACGTCATACATGCACTCGACACCCTCCATCTTACGTCATGCATTCACCTGACACCCTCACCTCACGTCATGCATTCACCTCGACATCCTCCACCTCACGTCATATAATATGCACCCGACACCCACCTAACGTCATACATGTACCCGACACCCTCCACCTCACGTCATACATTCACCCGAAACTGTCCATCTCACGTCACACATTCACCCATCACTCTCCACCTCACGTCATACATTCACCCGAAACTGTCCATCTCGCGTCGCACATTCACCCATCACTCTCCACCTCACGTCATACATTCACCCGAAACTGTCCATCTCACATCACACATTCACCCATCACTCTCCATCTCACGTCACACATTCACCCATCACTCTCCACCTCACGTCATACATTCACCCGAAACTGTCCATCTCGCGTCGCACATTCACCCATCACTCTCCATCTCACGTCATACATTCACCCATCACTCTCCACCTCACGTCATACATTCACCCAAAACTCTCCATCTCACGTCACACATTCACCCATCACTCTCTACCTCACGTCACACATTCACCCATCACTCTCCACCTCACGTCATACATTCACCCGAAACTCTCCATCTCACGTCACACATTCACCCGTCACTGTCCACCTCACGTCATACATGCACCCGACATCCTCCCCTCACGTCATACATTCATCCGAAACTCTCCATCTCACGTCACACCTTCACCCCACACCCTCCACCTGACGTCATACATTCACCCGAAACGCTCCATCTCACGTTACACATTCACCCGACACTCTCCACCTCACGTCATACATGCACTTCAACACCCTCCACCTGACATCATACATTCCCCCAAAACTCTCCATCTCACGTCATACATGCACCCGGCACCCTCTACCTCACGTCGTATATGTACCCATCACTCTCCATCTCACGTCATACATGCACCCCATCACTTTCCATCTCACGTCATACATGCACCCGACACCCTCCACCTCACGTCATACATTCACCAGGAACTCTCCATCTCACGTCACACATTCACCCGACACTCTACATATCTCGTCATACATGCACACGACACCCTCCACCTCACGTCACACATGCACCTCACATCCTCCACCTCACGTCATACATGCACCCATCACTCTCCATCTCACGTCATACATACACCCGTCACTCTCCACCTCACTTCATACATGCACCTGATACCCTCCACCTCACGTCATACATGTCCGCGATACCCGAAACATGTACAACGTCACTCAGTACATCAATCCAGCTTCTTGTGGGCTCTCTCCCATTCCGTCATACATGCACCCGACATGTTATACATGGACCCCCGCCCTTTCCGACGTTAAGGGGCGAGGATAACATCGTTATTTCATCCTTAATGCAACGTCATGACCGGCAGCGCCTTATGACAACGTGTGACGTCATACCCAGCAGCGCCTTATGTCGTCGCGTGACCTCATACCCAGCAGAGACCTGTTTACACTACTCATGAGTTTACGTATCTACTACAGTACCCGCTACTGAAGCACGTTTTTGATTGAGAGCGATGCATGGACTTCAATCGAATATAAAAGTTTTGGAGTGAGGTTGACGTCATATTTTCCTCTTCAACTGAGTTTGGCATGCCTGGCCTAAACTTTGACAAGGAGAAGATCTTTCTTTAGTGCATTTGATTGCGATAATAATTATTTTATATAGAATGGTGCTCTTTCGTTAGTCTGATTCTACGGAAAACGAGAGTGAGAGAAATAAATAATCCCTGGGTTTATAGGTCGCGCTCTGAATTGAATCCCGATGAAGCTACATAAGCCATCGGATCCGTATTTACAATCAGTGGCGCGGAGCTATCAACATCCTTGAAAGCTTATAATAGAGAAATGACCGCAATACCTCGTAATTCCAATTCGTTACGAGCATAAAGCAAATCACTGCATCTGTGTAGGCCCGTATCGTGTTTCCAGAATGGCTGTTTATTTCCCTAAGCCCAATTTCACAATTTGCATACATCCGTTCATTAAAGGTAATGAACAAGATACCTCCTTCAATCACGTTACAACCAGATCATTAGTGTAACAACATTCAATAACGCACTAGCATGGGGAGAGAATGTCCAATGAACGATTGTTATGCGACGAGGAGAAATTTCAGATATGCAAATTTTAATTACCGCTGCGATGCTCCTATAAAGCTCTCTGGTTTCTTTTGTCAAAGTTAGCAGACTGAAAAATAACTATTGTATTCATATTTTTACTACAGCCCACTGTTTGATCACATTGAACTACAAATTTAGTTAACACATACTGTACAGTACCTAAGCTCTCCACAGTTTTGTGTAACGAACGATGCGACAATGACCCAACTATTGATATTGGGCATGTATAAACAGTGTTGCCAATTCAGCGATTTTCCCGCTAAATCTAGCTTTTTTGGATAACCGTCTCGCGAGTAAAATTATATTATCCCGCGTAGCGGGAATACTAGCGGTTTTTAATCTTTAAAGTTTCTGAAATGAAATTCATATTAGCATTATAAGCGGCTTTCATAATTACATTTAATTCGTTCAGTGTGTGTTTTGTAAAATAATGGACGTGTTAATGTAGTCATAATTCCATATTATATATGTTACCGTTAAAACCCGAAATCCGTCAAAACCAGTTTCAACTAGTAAAAACTGGTTTAAGCAAATAAAGATAGATAGAAAGTGAGTTTTCTTATGATCTAGAATCAGTGTCAGGTTAGGTTTGGTTTGTTTAGGTTTTTGTTTGGTAAAAGCCTAAAAAAAACCTATACAAACCAAACCTAACCTGTCACTGATTCTAGATCTTACGAAAATTCGCTTTCTATCTATCTACATTTTCAAACTAGTTTTTATTAGTTGGAACTGGTTTTGTCAGATTTTGGGTTTTAAGGGTAAGATATATAGTGCAATAAGAATTTAAATATGTTGTGTCTGTGATAAAAGTGTTCAAAATTGCTTTATAGCGCCACATTGGGCATGATAAAAGTGTGCAATATTCGTTACATTGGCTGGCGGATGTCGTTACATTGGCGGGTGGATGCTCTATCATGACCATTATTATTATTATTATTATTATTATTATTATTATTATTATTACTATTATTATTATTGAACAATAAGTATAGGTAGATTAAAATCTAGAGATATTTGTTAGAACATCGCGGGTTTTCGAAAGTCATCTAGCGGGATTATATCAACAACTGTTGGCAACACTGTGTATAAACTTGTACAGTCAGCTCGCATGTGAGATAGTGAGTGGTTTCTATAACCGTGGATGCATAGTAGCAAATGATTTGGAAAACAAAGTTGGTAAATATCAGTATTTGAATGGCACCATAAAAACACTCATAAAAAGTACGAAATATTATAAAACAATGACTATCCCAGTTATGACATATTGCTCTGAAATTTGAACATTTACCAACCAGCAATTAAAACGATAGCAAGTAGCATATATGAAATTGCTTCGTCCTTTGACTGGCTACACTTTATTAGATCAGACAAACGAAAGCATACGAAATAAAAATTAAATATGAATAACATAACTGACAAAATTCAACAGTACAGATCGAACTGGTATAGTCATATATTAAGGATGGAACTAAGCTGTCTCCCGATACAACTTTTCAACTACACACCAACAGGAAAACGAGGTGTATGTTGCCCGAGGAATTGTGGAGCCGAAACGAGCCATCAGGCCCAAGCCGTGTAGAATATGTATCCACTCCGTGCAGTGTGGAAAAGAAGGCCTGATGGCCTTAACTTCACCAGAATAAATAAATAAATATGTTGATGATAATGATGATGAAATTTAATGTTTAAGACTTTGTGCCCTTAACTACTTTTTAGGTCGATCGCGTTTGCTAACAACTTTAACGATGTTGTTGGAAGGCCTTGTAAGTTAAACTTACAACACACATGCGGTAAGTTAGTAAATCGAATCAACTTTCAATTATATACTTAAAACACAGTCTAGTATATACAGTCGCAAAGCTCAATATTAGTAAATATGCAAACATTAGATAGTTGCTTACCACTAGGATCGCTAATATCGCCTCATTACTGGCAATGCAAAATACTACCGTCACAGTCTATTGTTTCAAGCACCCTCAAAACTCAAGCTTCATGACTGTATATAGTAGACTGTGCTTAAAACTAACGAACTGTCAGTATCGCGCACAACTATGTGCTATGAAGAAATAACCAAATGTCTTATTACATCTGTACTCTTTCTAAATTAATTTATCGGAGTGAAGATTTGTAAAAATACATGAAAATATTGTAGATAAGACATAAGCGTGAAAACCTTTTCCGACGACTTTCGGTTGTTGCTCTGAGCGCCATTCGTGAGGTCGTGTTCAAACATTAACCTATAGGCCTACCGGTATGCAAATTATTTACACTGATGTATAATTAATGTGTCACACCAGATCACATATAGATTGCTCATCCTTATGTTAAAATCGGTAGCACTTTGAAGAGAACAACCGCCAGGACTGCCACCCGTCCGCCGTAAACGAACACGAGATGGCAGTACAGTCGCTAACGTCATTCAAATGGGAGTTATGACGTGACTCCTTATGTAACAACTAGACGGCAGCATAGTAAACCTGACAAAAGTTGTCACCGTCAAAGCCTATAAGGCCGAGCAATCTGGGTATCTATGATCTAGGGCAGTGATGTCAAAGCAAGCGCATTTTTCTGACCTTGACGTCGTGCGAGGGCATCAAGCGCTAGAGCGCTTTCAGAATAAGAAGGCATATAAGGCGGAGCTAGTTCAGGCCGGTCTATTTCGACTAGCCAATGCTAGTGAGGCGGTGGTGCCCAGTTAAATCGTCGCGAAGTCTCGCTGAAGTGTCGCGTATTTCTTTCTTTCTTGCGCGCACAATATTTATACCCAGGATTGTATTTTAAGCTGTATCATTCGATAGAGCTTCGAAATCTGAATCTGACAGTACAAGAACGGAATTCGTACGTCACCTGGTTCGCATGTTATCGCTTAAACTGGTAATATGCTGTGAAGTCTCTCGCTGTAAACAGAGATAGATTCGGTTTCTTTTCAAATTCAGACGTGGACTGTTTTCTGTGAGTACTGAAGAGCCTTTATTGAACAATAATAATTACGTACAGTAGCAATGTGCAATGTCTCTTGAAAGGATTCAAGTGGATCTAGAAGGAGGAATAAGCAGCCTGTTGGATTAAGAAAACAGTGGTGCACAAACTACAAACGAAACGTGAAATTTTATGTCGTTATTTTTATATGGCTTCTTTTTGTTTGATATTAGTCCTATGTATATTGTCTGTACTAACATCGATTTCTTAATATTGCAGTTGTGTTTTAAACATTAATAACTTAATAAAACGTTAAAAAGAAATATTCACATAAACTTCATAGTAGTACAACTATATTATACTAAGTGAATGAAACACATCATTCGTAAAGGAAGTGTTATCCCAGGAAAGAGATTGAGTATGACGTGGTAAGTTGGAATTGACACTGATGGTATATAATCAGAATAATATTATAGTACAAAGCAAAGTTACCTAGGTATATGTTTTAACTGTAACTAATGTTATATTACAAGACTCTTATCACATTATGCTTCTCAGGTGATATTGGTGCGCAACTTCCTATCATCAGAATATAAATTATTTTCTCGAAATCTGGTGAAGCTATAGAGCTGACTTTGTACAACACATGGGCACGTATCTTTTGTTTATGATGTAACAGTAGTTGTTTTGTTAATTCATTTCCTTACAAACATTTCCCATGCGAATATTTTCAAAATTTGTAATACACATCTTCACTAATACGTATTTACGATATATTAGATTTTCGAAAACATTGTTTCAGTACCTCTAAGACTATTAAAGAAACATATTTGAAAATGTCACTTTTCTGTAAAAAAAAAAGTTAAGAAAATATTCCTTTTGAATAAAAAAGCAAGCTTGTGAAAAATGAGCATTAAAATTAAAGCTTACATTGGTTTAATGCACGGTACTTCTCAGACAAATCTAAAAATTGACATGGGTATACAGTTTTAATAAGTTCTCTTCCCTTTATCCATTAAATCAGTGCTGGCCATCCCTGTATAAGCTCGACCAAGCGCCATATACTTCCTCTCTCGTCTGTCTCTTTCCTTCCCGCTGTAAAGCGCTCAGGTTCTCCTGAGCTCTAAAGCGCGTCCTTGCGCCTATGGGCATCAGTTGACATGACTGATCTAGGGTGTCACCTACAAACATGTTCTATATTATGCTATTTATTTATATTTATGTATAATTAATGTGTCACCTATCTACTGCTTTGATGACAAAACGTAGCTTTCTGTAATTTATTTTATTACAACATTTTCAGAATCGCCGCCGAATAATAACAAAAATGAATAACACCTATCGACAAATACGAATAATAACAAAGAAATGACACCTATCGACAAATAATAAACGGCGATCACACATGATGGTGTTAGCGTCCAAAACAAACTCTTTATTTAAATTAAAAATAGTTAATAATAATTTATTTTTTATTGAGATCGGCCAAAATAGTATGCAATACATGTGTTAATTGCATAAAAGAATCACGATTTCGTCTCGTCTTCCCTAACTTTTTCTGGATTCTGTTGTAATGCACTTACCACGCTTGTATCACAATATACTATTAAGAAACAATGCCTAAAAATTCTTTAAAAATGTCTATCATATTTATTCTGAAACAAAATAATTTAAATTATCGTATATTTTCTACATTCGCGTGTTTGTGTGTCTTCAATTAACTTTAGAGCAAGAACATATTTAAATTAAGAAACTGTCGTCATTAGAAAACTTCAACAGCTCAATGGCATAATAAAAGACAACTCTTAAGGATGTGCATTATAGGTACTTGAAGATGATGAAGAGTTTTTAAACTTGACGATCATTTTGATGTTAAAAGGAAACAGCAATAAAAATTCTCGTGTACACATAGATGATTAATGATGTACGTTCCTAAATTTTCCTTGCTTAACTGTATAAACTTTCTATAAGTTAACACAATCCCTCTGCTGTACGTCATTAACATAGGCAAGTAATGTGCATTCCAGGAACTCCATTTCGCACTCTTGAGTGAACCTATTATTCTGGGCCTCCATCTTGAACAAGCACTTCAGCGTAATTTTGAATATAATATCAAGTGATCTCTATTAATGTATTAGGTAGATAGTGTATAACAATGACGTTTCTTTCTATGTTATAAATTAATCTGGGATTTTAGGGTAGTTGTCTATTTTCTTCCTCAACCCTAGAATGTTATCATCATTGAGTAATGATACGTAAAAATAACGTAATAGGTAGAATATAATTTTTTTCTTTCTTTGTAGTTTTATTTGTTTAGGTATCTTTTTTGTTTCTAATTTTTATGTTCATGAAAATAAACTTACATGAAATATAAAATCATATAGATTTAACTACAAGAAAATATTTATGAACATAATTTTTATTTCGTTTCTTGGATTTTGTTTGTTTCTTGCTTCTAATTTCTGCTTATATCAAAATAAATTTAAAGAAATAAAAAAACCACATAAATCTAACTACAAAAAATACATCTGAATATAATTTGATTCTATCTTTTCTTTTCTTCGGTAGCGACATGGTGAGTTTACCGTTTTTCTGTTTTCTTCCTTTTTTTTTCTTCATGTCATCGTTTCGGTACCTTACCATTATATATATATATATATATATATATATATATATATATATATATTGGTGTAATCATTAGGGGGCGGATTCATATGCAGTTAAAACCAGCGAAATAGGCATGCACATATGCACTTTAGAACCAGGATATATATGTACTAAAATAAGAAAATATGCATTCTTAAAATTAAAAAAATAAAAAGCAATTTACTATTATTGATGGTTTTTGTTAATAAAGATATTGAGACACCATCAGATGCTAAAGTTACGTGTTTTTCAACCTACTGCTTAAGCAGTACACTTCTAGCACATTTTTCGTTAAAGTTCGTTGATAAAACTAACTCAAAATTAATAATTTTCTCGCAGCTAAACTATTCTAAAATGTAATACACTCTACACAGTCAGAGTTTCTAAGATCTGTCACTATAATTAAATGAAATATTCCGATTTATCGCGTTGAAAAGTAAAAGGCAGAAAATTGCATTATTATGCCTATATTAATGTTAACAGGTGGCGAAATTAAAATAACATACTTTTCATGCTTTCTTCCTACAATCAAATATGAATTAATATTCTGGGGTAACTCATTTGAAGCTAATTTGTTTCACGAAAGAAACCCTCAGAATAAATACAAGTTTACTTACTATGAGGATTTTCTATCAAAATATTTCCCGAAAACTTAGAAATCTTTAACGTAAATTGTGACTATATGCTTTCCCTGATTGCATTTTTTGTTAAAAATCAAGATATTTCTAGGACTAACCCGAATATTTTATAATTTTAATCCAGGTCATAAATCTGCCTTCATCTACCCTCTGTTAGTCTTAGCTGGTTTAAAAGAAATTCATTATATAGGTACCGGTATTACAGTCTTCAATGCACTGCCTAATTATGTTGAAGATTTCAAGGACAAAAGAAAATAGTTCAGAACACAATTCACAAAAAAAAAAAAACTCTCAATTCATAATTTCTACCCAACTGATTTATCTAATTTACAAGCATGAGGAATTCATCTACTAACTTTGTATTAATAATTACGTATTATAAATAATGTTGCAATTGTTGACTTCTTCCAAATCTGAAAGCTACAACGCTGCTGTAACGGAACATAACTTAATGTTGTGTGATGTCAATAATTGAGATTTTCTTTCCTCTAATACATGGGTGTCTAAACGCCTATAGAACCAGGAGATTTTGCACGTCAAGCATGGTCTGCTAAGGTCGATAACTTTCCATATAAAATAGGAAAAACGACTTTAAAGAATATGCGCTGCGGATTGCTTACGCCAGGGGTTACCTCGTACGAGTTACAATTGGACATCTATGCTTTAACAAGTCGTAATAGCAATATTATTGACATAATTTTCTCTTAACCTCCCCTTATTTTTCATTCTTGGAATAAATTAAGAAATTAACCAAAATATAGAAATTGTGAATAATCGAAAATTATGTGCCTATGCTGAAAGATGATTCTAGTTAATTGTTTATGTTACTAAATCCACGTACTGCAACTTTTTTTTATTTCAGGATTTCATTATAATCTAGGATATTTCCTGATATACAGTAGGCTTAAGTAAGAAAATAACTTAAAGATTTCTTTACCAAACAATTTTTCCGTTTGAACACTACTGCTAAATTTATTGTATAATACGAAAAGCAGATTATTTTAGGTTTAAAAATATTAAACATCTCTAATAACGATATTAATAGAATAAAACTGTTTACTGTGCTCCATAAATATCAATTTACTGTTGAAATATCAGTGAAAAATGCTGAAGACAAAATTAAACTCTGAAATAAATGACAAAGACTCAAATAACATTGTGATATGTGTACTCCCTTGCGTGCCAAATGGTAATGCAACATTTCGAAAGTTGATATAGGTTAACAGAATACAATGGAGATAAGAAGAAAATAAATGAACACGATGAAGAGTAATAACTCAGTTATGAAATCAATTTATATGGATAAAAATGCGGTAGACTTACCCGAGGTTAATCCGATATCTTCTCTACATTTCGTACAGCTGAGATGGAGAGAGTCAGGGAATGATGTTTTTCCTTCACGGAAGGCACAATTTTTCTTTTCAACCCAAGGTCCATATCTCACCACTTGAATTAAACATTCGACTGTCTTCGTGTAAGACTCCCAGCAATAATTCTTCATCTTCCTATAAGTAGAAATGTTTGTTTATTATTTAAAAAGTTTTCACTCTGAGAGATAACTGTAAAAATGTACAATAAATTAAGGTATGCTTATATTTTTATAGATATACAAAATGCAATTGGAAATTAAAATATCCTGATAATAAAATAAATATGTATCCATGTTTTTTGCCTTATTCTCGCTGAGCGAAAGTGTGAGCAGCATATCTTCGAGAAGTCGGCGCACCCAGAAGTAGTTCTACGTAAAGATATAGAACATTGTAAAACTATACACCTGTCGACAGGTGTTCAAACCCATATGTAGCAATATGTAAAGATAACCAGCATAGTAAAGCTATGCACCTGTCGATAGGAAATCGCACCTACAAATAATTCTACATAAAGATATGAAACGCAGTATCACTTTAATCTGTCAAGTGATCCCATGTACACGTAGTTCTACGTAAAAATGTGCAGCACAGTAAAACTATGCACCTGTCGTCAGGTGATCTCACCTACAAATAGTTCTACGTAAAGATATACAGCATTGCAAAGCTATATGACTGTCGAAAGGTGATTGCACCTACACGTAGTTCTACGTAAAGATATCCAGCAGAGTAAACTATGCACCTGTCGACAGGTGATCGCAACTACATGTAGTTGTATGTAAAGATATACAACATAGTAAAGCTATAGCTACACCTGTCGACAGGTGTTCGCATCCACACGTAGTTCTATGTAAAGATATGCACCAAGTAAAATGATACACCTGTCGTCAGGTGATCATACCACACATAGTTCTACGTAAATATATGCAGCAAAATAAAGCTATACACCTGTGGACAGGTGATCGCACCCACACGTAGTTCTATGTAAAGACTCTATTGTTTTTATTAACATTCCATGGTACTCACACATTGCTTCACAGCTAGAATATGGAACAAGTCAAAAAACTTAATACTATTATAAAGTCTTAATTTATAGTCATATTCTAGTTGAAATATATACAGAAGAAGTTTACAATATTGTCTACTAGTACAACACAAAGTTTTAATATCAATTTCATGAAGCGTTGTTGAATGTCATGAATTCACTTACAGAATAGAAGGCGTGGACATTAGGTACTTCTTTAATTTGGCCCTAAAATAATCTTATGTTTTGAGTTTCATTTTTTATATCGATAGGGAAGCTATTAAAATTTTTTACTGCCATATAACGCACTCCTTTTTGATAGCATTATAGATTTGCCGATGAAGTATGGAAGTCATTTTTTGACGTGTATTTATGCTATGAAGTGTTGAATTAGTTACAAAGTTTTCACGATTACATACAAGGAAGATTTTTAATAAGAAAATATACTGAGAAGCCATGGCTATTATTTGTAGTTTTTTAAAAGTAGTCCTACACGATTGCCTAGATTTGGCTCCTACTATTATTCTAATTACTCTTTTTTGTAGCAGGAAAATACTATTACTATCTATGGAATTTCCCCAGAATATTATTCCAAAACTCATTACCGAGTGGAAGTATGTGAAGTATATTGTTTTAAAGGTGTTGATATTTACTATCTTTTCCATAGCCTAGATGTAATAGCAAAACATGCTGAATTTAGTTTGGGGGTAATTTCTTTAATATGATTTTTTCAATTTAACACATTATCGATTTTAAGCCAATAAATTTTGTTATTGTTGTTGTTGTTGTTTTTAATATGGACCTGTTGTTAATTATTGCGCTTGAAATTTGCGAGTTTGAAATTGGACAGGATTTGAATTGAATAAAGTTAGTTCTGTTACAATTTAATACTAATTTATTGACTGAGAACCAGTCACTTAGTCCTACGTAAAGATATGCAACATAGTAAAGCTATGCACTTGTCGAGTTTCTTTGCCTCTTATTTTCATACCTACTTACAATCTAGTGTAATGTAAGGGAGGATATATATACAGGATGTTTAAAAAATACGGGGCATAATTTCAGGTATGTATTTCCCACTTTTAGACAATCAAAATAGTTCATTACAACATGCGTCCGGAAATGCTTCATTTCCGAGTTAGGGCCTTCACAACATTGAAATTCACCGGAACGTTTTTCTTTCCGGAGGTCGTTGTCATTACAGAAGATGTTCAAAATGTCCACCTCCTGCTTGAATACAGACCTCACATCGATGTCTCATTGACGTGCGAACACGATCCCAAACTCCAGGAGTATTGCGTATGTTCTCAGAACATGCCACAATTCGATTCTGAAGGGATTCCAAATCAGGCACCGGAGACGAATAAACCAATGATTTTAAATGACCCCACAAGTTGAAATCGAGAGGGTTCAGATCAGGTGAGAGTGGAGGCCAAGCAATTGGGCCACCTCTACCTATCTATCGATCAGGAAACTTCGATCCAAGTACCTACCCAACACTGAATGTAACCTTCACCTCGGAATGAACTATCAGAGTGCCCTCTTAATGTCTCCTTTGACGGCAACGACCTGCGGAAAGAAAAACGTTCCGGTGAATTTCAATGTTGTGAAGGCCATAACTCGGAAATAAAGCATTTCCGGACACATGTTGTAATGAACTATTTTGATTGTCTGCATGTGGTAAATACATACCTGAAATTATGCCCCGTATTTTTTAAACACCCTGGACCAACAATCAGATACATGTTGCGGGAGTCCCTTGCCGTGAAGTTCGTACGGCACAGAGCCACCACTAAGACAACACAGGACAGTACACGGCAGGTAACAAACACCCAATCCTGTAGACATAAGATAAACCTCTTCAAAAGTCAATGCCGGGAATTGAATCACGGACCAATTGGATAGGAAGGATGTAAGCTGTGCTCATAGCCAAGACGGGGGACCTTTTGACACACAAAGATTTTATATCCAAAATAACAAGACAGTTATTAAATCTCCTTAGAAAGTTTATTGTCATTGCAGGCATCCAATCTGTTTCTTTTTCATTAGTATCCCTGCACATTTACTGTATAGGAGCATTGTGAAAAGGAAAATTATATCATATTTATTATTGAAATATTTTAAATATGCCAAGTTTATTGGGGTTGTTAATTAATTTACTATCTCAAGCGTGAAGTTCTTATGAAAAAAATTATCGACCAAATCTGTCCAACGTTAAAATTCAATTAATGTAGCCACTGTTGTCAACGAGCAATATAAAAAGTGTGGAATTCAGTCTTGCAGATGTAATATTTCATAAATAAGATTCTTCATATTTTCTGGCTAGCAGAGCTAGGAATAGATTTCGGTACCATATAACAAAGCGTCAGAAACAGAGAAATACCTTTGAGCTGTATTCCTACATTCTATAGTTCTAGCTCAAACAGAAAATTCCAGTAATTCTCTTTTCATTAGACATGTCTCTTTTTGTTACTATTTATGAAACAGAAATGGTGAAATCTCTAAGTTAGATGCGATATTAAGTGTAATCCAGATAAGATGAAAGTAATAATTACGAACTTTGACAGTTCGAAAGTTTCAACTTCTCCTGACTTTTATACGCTGAAAAATTAGTTTTCATATTTATAATTGGTATGATACACAAATATACTTCTTTCTTTTTAATAAGAACATGTATTAGTTCTGAGTAAAAAAAAAATTAGTATTCTTTCCGAGTGTCCTATCCGTATTTTCTTTCTGATTTCTACGGAAATTAACCGAAAGATAGTGGAATGTTGTAGCTAACCGGATTTACAATTTACACTCATTCATTTATAGTGTTCTGCCCAAGGGCAGGTCTTTCACTGCAAACTCAGCTTTCTCCAGTCTTTCCTATTTTCTGCCTTCCTCTTTGTCTCCTCACATGATCCATATATCTTAATGTCGTCTATCATCTGATATCTTCTTCTGCACCCGAACTCTTCTCCAATTCACCATTCCTTCCAGTGCATCCTTCAGTAGGCAGTTTCTTCGCAACCAGTGACCCAGCTAATTCCTTTTTCTCTCTCTGATCAGTTTCAGCATCATTCTTTCTTCACGCACTCTTTCCAACACAGCTTCATTTCTTATTCTGTCTGCTCATTTCACACGCTCCATCCTTCTCCATATCCACATTTCTAATGTTTCTAGTCTCTTCTCTTCACTTCGTCGTAATGTCCATGTTTCTGCCCCATACAATACAACACTCCACACAAAGCACGTCACTAGTCTCTTCCTTAGTTATTTTTCCAGAGATCCGCAGAAGATGCTCCTTTTTCTATTAAAAGCTTCCTTTGCCATTGCTATCTTCCTTTTGACTTCCTGACAGCAGCTCATGTTACTGCTTATAGTACATCCCAAGTGTTTGAAGCTATCCACTTGCTCTACTGCCTCATTTAGAATTCGCAAGTTTACCTTCTTTACGTTCCTTTCTATGACCATGGTCTTCATCTTGTTTGCATTTACCTTCATCCCATACTGTTCACAGCTGTCATTTAGCTCAGTAGCATATCCCTTAGTATCATCTCCTCTTCTGCTAACAACGCCATATCATCAGAAGATCTTATACACTTTAAAATGCCTATATATTTCCAGTATCCTTGGCATCCGCTTCTGCATGCCACTGTTCTTCTTGTATTCCTCATGTTCTAATTGTTCCCATTTTCTCGTTGGCTTCTTCTTATTCTCCTTGTATTCCATTTAATTTCTTTGTTTTCTGTTGTCCTCCTTGTATTCTACTTTTTGATCTTGTATTCCCCTTATTATCCTTGTAGTTCCCGTGTTGTCCTTATCGTCATATTGTTTCCTTCCTTTCCTTCTTCTCTCGTTGTTTCCTTGTTCTCAATGTATTCCAATTTTTCGCTTTGTATTTCGCATTTATTACATTGTACTCATTGTATACTCTTGTTCTCCTTGTATTCCATTTGTTCTCTTTTTATTCCCTTTGTTCTATCTTTATACCCTCTGCTTTCTTTGTATTTCACTTTTTATTCTATTCCGTTTTAATTCTCCTGTTCTCTTCCATTCCTCTTTTTATCCTTACATTTTCCTACTCCTCCTAGTATTTTCCCTTATTCTCCATGTTTTCTCCTTCTTCCACATCTATGTATATCCTCCGTTCTCTATGTATCCCCATTTGTTCTCTTCCTACTCTTGTTCTCCTTGTATTTCGCTTGCTCTTCTTGTATTCTCCTTGGTCTACTTGTCTTCTTGTTCTCCTTGTTTTCCCTTTGTTATCCTTGTATCCACCTTGTTCTCGTTTTCCCATTGTTATCATTGTATCCACCTTGTTCTCCTTGTTTTCCCTTTGCTATTCTTATATCCACCTTGTTCTCCTTGTTTTCCCTTTCTTATCCTTGTATTAACCTTGTTCTTCTTGTTTTCCCTTTGCTATTCTTGTATTCACCTTGTTCTCCTTGTTTTCCCTTTGCTATCCTTGTATACACCTTGTTCTTCTTGTTTTCCCTTTGCTATTCTTGTATTCATCTTGTTCTCCTGTCTTCTTGTTCTCCTTGTTTTCCCTTTGTTATCCTTGTATCCACCTTGTTCTCGTTTTCCCATTGTTATCATTGTATCCACCTTGTTCTCCTTGTTTTCCCTTTGCTATTCTTATATCCACCTTGTTCTCCTTGTTTTCCCTTTCTTATCCTTGTATTAACCTTGTTCTTCTTGTTTTCCCTTTGCTATTCTTGTATTCACCTTGTTCTCCTTGTTTTCCCTTTGCTATCCTTGTATACACCTTGTTCTTCTTGTTTTCCCTTTGCTATTCTTGTATTCATCTTGTTCTCCTTGTTTTTCCTCTGCTATCCTTGTATCCACTTTGTTCTCCTTGTCTTCCCTGAGCTATTCTTGTATTCACCCTGTTCTCCTTGTTTCCCCTTTGCTATTCTTGTATTCACCTTGTTCTCCTTGTTTTTCCTTTGCTATCATTGTATCCACCTTGTTCTCCTAGTTTTCCCTTTACTATCATTGTATTCACCTTGTTTTCCCTTTGCTATCCCTCTATCCGACTTGTTTTCTTCGTTTTCCTTTTGCTAGCCTTGTATCCACCTTGTTCTCGTTTTCACTTTGTTATCTTTGTATCCACCTTGTTCTCCTTGTTTTCTCTGTTATCCTTGTATCCACCTTATTCTTGTTGTTTTCTTCCTATCCTCTTTGTATTTCCCTTGTTATCATTGTATCTCCTTTGTTCTCTCTGTCGTTCTCTTGTTCTCATTGTATTTCCCTTGTTATGCTATATCCCCTTGTTCTCCTCGTTTTCCTCTTGTCCTTGATATCCTTTTATACCCACTTGTTCTCCTTGTTGTTCCATTGTTCTGCTTCTATTCTGCTTGTTATACTTGTATCATATTGTTCTCCTTGTATACTCGTATTTTCCTCGTTATCTTTGTATTTCCCATTTTGTCCTCTTGTTCTCCTTATATATTTCTTGTTATTCTTGTATCTCCTTCTTTCCTTTTATTCCGCTTGTTCTCCTTGGTCTGTTCCTTACCCTCTTGTTCTCCTTGTGTTCCCCTTGTTATCCTTGCATCTCTCTTGCTCTCCTTGTATTTTCTTTGTCATACTTGTATTTGTTATCCTCTTGTTCTCATTGTTGACCTCTTGTTGTTATATTTCACTTATCTTTTTTGTCTCCTTGTTCTTGTATCCTTTTGTTCGCTTTGTCATATTCTTGTCCACCTTGTATTTCTCTTGTTCTCGCTAAGTGAAGGAGTGAGTAGAGTGTCCTTTAGAATTCGGCACAACCAGACGTAGATCTACGTAAACGTATGCAGCGTAGTAAAGATTTGTCATTTTTTGCCTCTTACTTTATACCGAGTTACAATTCATTGTGATGTAGAGAAGGGTATACTGCATTTTTAGGTATAGATGAGTTGCCCCAGAATATTAATCCATATTCCATTATAGAATTCTATTAAAGTATGTAAAATATGGAATTTTAAGGATGTTTGCATAGCCAATGGAAGTTAAGGATCTTAACACGTAACTGGCAGAGTTCAATTTAGGAGTAATATATTCTATATGTGCTCCCTTTCCAGTGATTATCGAATTTCAAATCAAGAAACTTTGTGTTTATAAATCCTTTGAGATTATTTTAATTTAATCTGATGTTATTCGTCATATTCAACACATGGTGAGCAACTGCATTTGCTTCTGAATGCCAATTATTGCCTCGAAATCCTCAAAAGAATCAGAAAT
The DNA here is from genome assembly GCF_040183065.1 of Periplaneta americana. Lineage (NCBI taxonomy): Eukaryota > Metazoa > Arthropoda > Insecta > Blattodea > Blattidae > Periplaneta > Periplaneta americana. The sequence goes on from NC_091130.1 coordinate 48,800,553, forward strand.
GGATCTGATTTATATAAATAGATGTAGGCGTGGATGATTACTATTATTATTATTATTATTATTATTATTATTATTATTATTATTATTATTATTATTATTATTATTATGAAGAGAATGATGATAGGCGGCTATTCACTGAATTAAAATTTTTAATTTTGTAAATTGACGTCCCATTTGTAGTCATTTTAGCACAAGATAAATTGACCAGTACGTCATTACTTCAGAGGTTTTTAGAAATTTACTTTGGTATACATAACAGTTCGCTATTATTAATTACTTTCATGTGGTTTATGGCAAAAAATTAATCACGCTTTAAATCCTCAAAGTAAATCAAAACAGAGAGAGACATTAAAATTAATGACATAGGGTAGCGACTAATTTCCTTAATTTAAATGAATTGATACAGCAAATATTTGAGAAGATTTCATAAATGTTCTCTTTTCGCACGAAAGTATTTGCTGTATCAATTCATTTAAAATTATCTACGTCTCGGCCTTCCCAAAGGTCTTTTCTCCTCAGGCCTTCCAACTAATACTCTATATGCATTTCTGGATTCGCCCATCTCAAACGTCTGGATTTAATGTTCCTAATTATGTCACATGAAGAATACAATACGTGCAGTTCTGCGTTGTGTAACTTTCTCCATTCTCCTCTAATTTCAACTCTCTTAGTCCCAAATATTTTCCTAAGCGCCTTATTCTCGAACACCGTTAATCTCTGTTCCTCTGTCAAAGTTAGATTCCAAGTTTGACAATCATATTGAACTACCGGCAATATACTGTAACTATTTTATAAGTTCTAACTTCCAGCTTTTTTGAAAACAGACTGGGTGACAAAAGCTTGGAATTGAATTGGTTACATCAGCTGCTTGTCTATGCGGATGACGTGAATATGTTAGGAGAAAGTCCACAAACAATTAGGGAAAATACGGGAATTTTACTGGAAGCAAGTAAAGAATAGGTTTGGAAGTAAATCCCGAAAAGACAAAGTATATGATTATGTCTCGTGACCAGAATATTGTAGGAAATGGAAATATAAGAACTGGAAATTTATCTTTTGATGAGGTGGAGAAGTTAAAATATCTTGGAGCAACAGTAACAAATATAACTGATACTCGGGAGGAAATTAAACACAGAATAAATATGGGAAATGCGTGTTATTATTCGGTTGAAAAGCTTTTATCATCCAGTCTGCTGTCAAAAAATGTGAAAGTTAGAATTTATAAAACAGTTATATTGTCGGTTGCACTTTATGGTTGTGAAACTTGGACTCTCACTTTGAGAGAGGAACATAGGTTAAGGGTGTTTGAGAATAAGGTGCTTAGGAAAATATTTGGGGCTAAGAGGGATGACGTTACAGGAGAATGGAGAAAGTTACACAACACAGAACTGCACGCATTGTATTCTTCACCTGACGTAATTAGGAACATTAAATCCAGACGCTTGAGTTGGGCGGGGCATGTAGCACATATGGGCGAATCCAGAAATGCATATAGAGTGTTAGTTGGGAGGCCGGAGGGAAAAAGACCTTTAGGGAGGCCGAGACGTAGATGGGAAGATAATATTAAAATGGATTTGAGGGAGGTCGGATATGATGATAGAGAATGGATTAATCTTGCTCAGGATAGGGACCAATGGCGGGCTTATGCAAGTTCGGGAAATAACTTTCGGGTTCCTTAAAAGCCAGTAAGTAAGCAAGTATTATTAGTATTACTGTTATCATCATCATCATCATCATCATCATCATCATCATCAACATCATCATCAGTTTCAAGGATTTGGACCATGTGAGTCCTTATCGACTTCATAAAAAAAAGGATACGATTTAAATTAAATTGGTGATTTCGAGTACCGGTACATGGTGTTTTCCATGAGAGGTTTACCAGTCCTCTGCATAACCCTCAGCCTAGGGAATGGAGTTTGTTCCCAGATGAACTTGCCCTTAGAGAGATTGCCTTCACCATGGCTAATGGGGACTCTCTCCCCAGCGAGTTTTGTTCCGCGCAGGGTATTTTATTTCCCCAATACCCTCCAACTATGGCGAGCATTCGCCTATTCGTCACCAGGGAAGCGCCCAATGGGGACCAGCAACACCTTATAGGTACATTAATGTTATTATTAATAAAATAAATACATAAATGAATGAATGAATATGAATAAATGAATGAATAGAACATTGTTATTACTTACGATACAATAGTTTATGTAGAAGTATACACACAAAAATGTATAAGCTATCTGAATTTCGTGCACAACGTTACTAGAACGGCTTTCGATTCTCCGTGGAAAGGGGAGTCTGTTGTTTTCAAGTCTTTCTCTCCAATTTAATTTATGCGGACTGAACTGATTCAAATTAAATGAGTGGGCGATTTGTTCCTACAAGTTAAAATTAAGATAGAGAAATTTCTAAGCGAAAGGAAATTAGATTGAAGAAGAAAATAATGAAATACAAGTTTCTGCAAAACAATTAATTATGGCTACATTTAAACATGATTAACGATGTTTGTGAGGAAAATGCATATTTAAAGAAAATAATTGACAATGTAGCCTACGTAATGTACATCGTAACTTAATTTACCTACATAATCAAATAGTGACTTAAAGTGCTTACATATTTGACAATATTCAGTAAAAAAAAAGTTTTTAGAGCAGTTAAATCTGTTATAAACTGACAGGGAAGCCATAAGTGAGTTCATATGGAAAGTTCCCATCAAATTACTTTCATATGTCCATATCAGGGTCGACCTGGTTGGCAAGTTGGTATAGCGCTGCCCTTCTATGCCCAAGGTTGCGGGTTCGATCCCGGGACAGGTCGATGACATTTAAGTGTGCTTAAATGCGACTGGCTTATGTCAATATATTTACTGGCATGTAAAAGAACTCCTGCGGGACAAAATTCCGGCACATCCGGCGACGCTGATATAACCTCTGCAGTTGCGGGCGTCGTTAAATAAAATATAACATTAACATTCATATCAGGAAGACAAAGAAAACAATCAGTACATAGGCACTACATTTAGCAGAAGTGAAACTGTTTAAGCTGTAAATTTGCAGTAACATTTTAAAAATAATATTAGTGCAATGGGATAGCCTACAATAAATTCAAATTATATTTAATACTTACAGTACAAACTCAATAATCTTCGGAATTAATAAATGTATATTACTTTGTGACAGTTGAAGTTTGGTATTGTCTGTTATTCAAAAACCTCGTAAATCCAATGACCGCTAAAATCAATATTTCGGGCTGAAGTGGTGGAAAATGTCTATCCTTAATGATTTATGAATGTTTGTTAAAGAACGAACAATACATTTTTCGCAAATGACAAACTTCAAAACCACGAGCACTGGAACAATAGCAAACCTGTTGTAGCTCGCGCAAGGAATGATTACCGAAAAGCAGTGGTGGCGTTACTGTCTGTTTACGTGTGTACAGTATATAGGGACGTCAAGGGAGCGAGAGGTGCGGGCCGATGGAAGTACCGTCTCTTCCAAGAAAATGAACAAATGAGGTCATCACTGTGGAAATAAAGAACGTAGCAAGAGAAAAATTCGAAGCTAATTAAACGCGCAACATATGTTTACGAATGAAGTAATTATACTGCGCGATACAAAACACGTATTAACATGCATTGGAACAAACTAAAGTCGTAATTTAACTATCACAACGCAAGACTGATTCTATCGATGTCATTTCTCTTCCGACTGTACTCTTGAATACCGTTCTAGCTATCTCGTGACCTTTTCTGTCCCCGCTCTCCCTTATCGCATTGTTTCATTCGCATTCCTTCCGTCGGTATTCCCTGCTTTCGAGACCTATAATACAAAACCACGTATAGTTAATGTTTGGATATATGAATTTTTGGTGCTTTATTTTGTTAACACAAAATTTGATAAATGGTCAATGTGAAGTATTTGGTAGTTACTTGCTCTCGTTCTGTTAATATTTTTGTTTTTGTTTTGGAGTTACGAAGTTTTAGAATAATAGTGACGATATGAAAATTCAAGCACACGAAATCAAATTCCATTTCGAATATTTGATGAGCATTTCTATTCCACTTAAAGACTTAAATGCTGAATCATTGACACCAGTTAGACTGGGCATTGCAGTCGTTCATTCTTGGTGATGTAGAAACATTCACTAAACTACTGACATTTTGTAATTAAACTGGAGAAAAAAGGTTATAAAATGTATTTTACCTTGTCCTGCATTTTCGTACTAATTATTCCAGCCCACACTTTTTCATTTTTGGTGGTTCATTTGATCTATTTCTTTAACTCAATACTCTAGTTCGTTCAGCCCCTCATTTCGGTATATTTTCTAGTATAAATCTTCTCAACAATGTAATTTCACTCACTGGTTTCGGCTGTAAGTCACAACACTACACAGAAGATACATTGCCTGACGGCAGCCCCACTCCCACTAATTTCTGTATTAATTTGAATGGAAAGTCTTAAACATCAAAAACTTTATTTACGCGATAATGCAGTAATGTGCACAACAACACCCAAAGCCCTTTCAAAGCAACCGTCACAGTATTTTTAACAGCATTCGACTCGTACCCTGCCTAAAGAAGTTTCAGTTAAAAAAAAAAGCTACCTAGGCTAATCATAAGGTGTGAAAACTTAATTTGAATGACACATTAAGAAACAATGTACTTCTAGAAAGTGGTTGAGCTCCCATCTTCGTCAAACTCTATCTGATCACGTGGCATGAGTAGGCTATATACTAGGTCTGATCAAAATGTTTGAAGATATGTTCATCCCTGAAGAAACCAGTTACGCCAGCTAATTACAATAAAATCTCCGTAAAACGAAACGCGATCGTTCCAGAATTTTTTTTTTCCGCTTTCACAGGTTTTCGTTTTAAATATGGTTGAGTTTTGGCGAAACTTAGAATAAATAAATAAATTTAGCCTGCTAGATCCCGTAAGGGCAAGGGCCTCCTGATTGACAGGGCTTGGCTCAGTAGACTTCACTCGTTAGGTGAGCCGATCCTAAGGAGTGTTCCATGTACACAAACACTATATGCACTTGTAAGATTCGCACCACACTACACATTGAGGACGGTGGCTTCTAGATTTCTCCATGGCTGTCTGTCTCTTGACTGCTCGTCCAATGTGGTCCTGCCTTCTTCTTGAAGAAATCGGCCCATCTAGTTGTCTGGCGTCCCACTCTTCTTCTGCCGATCCTGGGATCCCACAATGTCAGTCTGTGCATCCATCGTCTGTAGTCCATCCTTACCACGTGCCCTCCCCATTTCCACTTCAGCCTTTCTGCGGTGTTTAGGACGTCTTTCATGCCGGTACGGTTGCGTAGCTCCTCGTTCCTTACTTTGTTGCTCAGAGAAAGTTGCAGGATTTTTCTTTCCATACTGCGTTGGCAGGTTTGAAGCATACGCCTCTGTTTTGATCTTAGGGACCAGGTTTGGCATCCGTACAGTATGACAGGTAATACACATTTTTCCAGGGTCTCAACCTTTAAGCTTAGCTTCTGGAATTTGTCTGTAAGTATGAACTTAAGAGACCAGAACTTAGAATAGACTACTGCAATATGCTCACTGTAGGAAGAACAAATTAAGAAATAATTTGAAATAACAGTTACTACCGTACGTGCAAAATGAATTTTATTTTCATAATTATTAACTCACGCACTTGCAGCCCCCCCTCTCTCTCTCTCCCTCTTTGCGCCGTAGTTTCTTGGCCCCCACATTTCTTTTAAAGTGCATTGCCGCGACTTTTTTTGAAGGGAACTTTGTAGGATTTCCTTCGCGTCCTACATCAATTCAGAATGTAAACTGCACCCTGATCCATCGGTTGTGTAATTGAAGTTGTGTTTTGTGGAACATAGATTAACTTTACTTTAGACAAATCAATCCTTGGATGGCAGGTAGCATTGTCTAAAAACAGTATGACCTTACGACCTTGACATTTCATTGCTCCATTAAAAGAATGAAGCCACTCTTCCATGATTGAACTGGTCATCTGCCTTTTTTTATTAAATCGCACAGTTTTACTTTGGGTTTTTACACACGAGCGACTTTTAGGCGCTAAGGTCGATTGCAAAATGCAGTCGGTCTGCCGCCGACATGAGCGGTTCTTCGACGGCAGAAGCAGTCGACATGAGCAACTCTGCAGTCGATACGGGCGTTGTGTGTCGTCGGTTCCGGCGGTAGTCGAACTGCAAAAGTTGTGTTATTTTTCAGCGCTCGTGTGTAAAGCAACCGACGTTTTCCATTTAAATACATTACCGACTGCATCCCCGCGACAAGCCGCTAAGGTCAACTGCTTTTTGCAGTCGACCTTGGCGGCTAAAAGTCGCTCGTATGTAAGGAGCCTTTATTCGGACTGTTATTTAACATTGTATTGGAATATTAACACAAAACTCGAAATAAATAAACGATAATGTGAAACTAAATTGACACTACACTACAATTATTCACAGTTTTATTCTACTCGCACTGTCTTTATCACTGTATTGGTTTGTTAGCACAAAACTGAGAATAAATGAACGAAAATGCAAGATGTTTGGAAGAAGTAACGGTACAGGAGGTCAGTAACCTGCCCGGGTCCTTGACAATAAGCACAGAGTAGTGACAACATGGTTAGAGAAGCTTCACCCCCAAAGCCTGACAAAGAATAGCGAAAGTCTTCCAGATCATTGCATGTACAGTCACACAAAAAATTATGCCATGCTTCGTACAGTATTATCGAGAAATTAAAAATGGTTTGATAGAATTAGCAACACTTATGCTTAAAATTATCCCTTTTAGTCAGGTTTTTTTTTTAACTAAATGGTGCCCAACAATGATTCCGTTTTCGCGTTAGGCAGTTTTCCGTTTCAAAGTATTATTTTACATACGAAATCAATCCGTTCCCATATTTATTTGTCTGTGCAGGTTTTCTTTTTTATAGAGGATATGTTTTAGCAAAGTTTTACTGTACCTAGTACTTCTAGGGTTGAGGGAGGGGTTTACTGAAACTACATTCCAAATTTCAACCTCCTGGGTTGCAATCTTTTGTCGTCAGTGAGTTGCAAGGCCGATGTCGCATGAAAAATGAACACCGCGTAGGAACAAAGAGTGCGCGTTAAATTTTGCATAAAAGCACAATAGAAGTACGAGAGAAACGATGGAAATATCAAGCACTGCTTTCAGTGAACATTGGTTGAGCTGTTCAAACATTTACGTGTGGTACAATCCGTTTAGAGATGGTGGAAGTAATTGAAGACGATGTACCTCTTTCTGGGCGGCCCTTTACATGTACGAGCGAAAAAATTGAACACGTTTGCAAAAAAAAAAAAAAAAAAAAAAAAAAAGAACGTTTTTCTGATTGACGATTGGCAACCCGGGGAGATATCTGAAAATTTAAATACTCCGTATGGAACTTGTCAGGCGACATTGACTGAGGATTTGAACATCAAACATAATGTCGCGAAATTGCTTGAGCTGTTCAAACATTTACGTGTGGTATATTCGGTTTAGAGACGGTAATTGAAGATGATGTAGCTAGCCTTTTATGGGCGGCCGTTGACTTGTACGGACGAAAAAATTCAACACGTTAACAAAAAAAAAAATTCTCTATGATCGACTGTTGACAATCCGGAGAGATTTATAAAAAATTAAATACATCGCATGGAGCTTGTCAGGCGATATTGGTAGATTTGAGCATTATACATGTTTCCGCGAAAATAGTACTGTGGGTTTTATCCTATAACCAAAAGCTTTGGCGTGTTGAAATGCGCGACAAAGTAAAAAAATAACCTTAAAACCAACCGAAACTTTCTGACACGCATCATAACAGGTAATGAGACAGCGGGTTATGGTTATGGATAGGAAAATAAGGCTCATTTCTCACAATGGAAGTCACAAAATTCTCGTCGCAAGACAAGTGAAGTCAGGAAGTCGAAAGAAGGATAGCAATGAAACAAGGAAACATTTAATAGAAAAAGGAGCACCTTCTGCGCAATACAGGAAAAAGAACTAAGGAGAGACTGGTGAAGTGCTTTGTGTGGAGTGTGACATTTTATGAGGCAGAAACATGTACATTACAACGAAGTGAAGAGAAACTACTAGAAGCAATTGAACTGTGGATATGAAAAAGAATGGAGCGTGTGAAATGGAGAGCAGAATAAGAAATGAAGTTCTGTTGAAAGAGTGGGTGAAGAAAGAATTATGCTGAAAATGATCACGGAAAAAAAGAAGGAATTATTGGTTGGGCTCCTGCTGAGAATAAACTGCCTACTGAAGGGTGCACTGGAAGGAATGGTGAGCAGGAGAAAAGATCGTGGCAGAAGAAAATATTATATGATAGAGACATTAAGGTATAAGGATCACATTCGGAGACTAAGAGAAAGGCAGAAAATAGGGAAGATTAAAGAATGGTGGGTTTGCAGTGAAAGATCTCCGTTAGGCAGTAAACTATGTACGAATTCATGAATATCTGTACTGTGGAAGTCTAATAACCAGGCTTCGGTCCTGGGCACAGAAACGCACGAAGTTCAGAACGCACGGTCGATAGTGTTGTGTTGGTCGAGTGGACTGGGAGATGGAGCGCGCCGTTACTTCGTGTCTCAACATGTAAACACTCCGTCATAATACAGGACAAAATATATTTCACCCTGTACAGATACAGTATATTCAGTACATCTCTAGTGTAGACAATAAATGTCTACCATTAAAGTATTAACGTGAGTTGTAACCTTCAATCAGGCGTCCCTACGCCGAAGCCTGTTACACGTACCGCAGCCAAGCAGCAATACACACAACGGTAATGCACATTACGGACCCACCTGTGCTGTTGCAGTTACCCCACACGGGTCATGACGTCATTTATACTCCGTGTACTCTAAACCTCATACTGGTTACTCTATGTCCCTAGGCCGAAGCCTGCTAATAACATAGACAGTTTATGGAAGGTTTCAACATTAACTCACTTAAATTTCGCTGCTAAGATATGAAATTTCTGCCATTAGGAGTAAACAAATATCATTGCTGCACAGTCTAAGAGACAGGTGCACTCACAAACTTCACACTCAGTATGAAACTGGAATAGAATGAAGAATTCTGTTGGAGATGTAAAAAAAAAAATCACTTAATTCTTAGGCACTTTACACTTTTCGGTTACGGATTTGAACACATTAATATTATACAAACTAGAACATTTTCGGTGTACTATTTTTAAAGTGTAATAAAACTTTACGGAGTGAATTAAATATGTATTTAAACGAAGTAATGACCCATTTATAGTCTTGTTTATATACACAACTGAATTATCTTAAAAAAAAACCTTATCCATCAGGTGATCTCCGCTTCACTTATATCGGGTGGAAGGGCATTAAATAGGGTCCTTTTTAGAGAAATTTCAGCGAGGGAAGTTAAACGTAAAATTATTATCATTGTGGTCGATTGTGAACGGTTTTTAATACAGTGGAAGCTCTTAAGTTCGACATTTTATAGTTCGATTGCTTACGTAGGAGAATTGGACACGTCCCTATAGGGGCACTAAGAAATGGGTTTACCATTTGAATGGGAATTGGTTCTGTGTCTTGTAGTGATACTTTTGTTAAAGGAAAACAGAATGTTTTATTGATTAGGACATCCATATTGATCACTGATTTTAAATTAATCAACTCTTCTTCTGTTTGGGAATTGTGCCGCTTGTGAGACGGAACTGTCGAAACCCACTGTGGTACCTGAGTTTAGAGAACATACAGTAAAGACACCTAAGTCATTTCGTGGGAACAAATTCTTAGTGCGCATGTCACGAAACCGGGTGTATTATCTGGAACCTCCACCAGATGGATCTACATCTACGACAGGGCTGGCATAATTTAATATTAACTGAAAACATTCATTACTCATCTTTTAACAATTTTAAAGACATGAGGCAAAGGAATAGCAATATAACCATAATAATAATTACTTCCGTATGCAATCATCATGAAAATATTCACTAACTGACGCTAACGTTCAAGTCACTGTTTGAGGTTTATGTTGGTAAAATTGATCCAAGTACAACATAATACATCATGGCGTCCGTTGCGGTGAAGTGCGAACATGAACGTCAACAATGGATATAAGTATTTTGACTTCCTAGCGACTAATGATAGATAATGTACATACAAGATTATTCGTATTACTGACCAATAAAATAAATAAATAAATATTTTATTAATATTTTGATAATGGTTTGATACTAGCGACATAGTTGGATTCATTGAAAACTAGAGCTTACTGAGCTTGAATGTAGTACCAACAACATCAAAGGTGCCGACAACAGTTGTCCCTGATTCTTCTTATACTGTGGTGATACCAGAAGCGCATACACAAGTCTCGGGGCGGGCAGGAAATGCAAGTACAGTACTGTATTCGTTGGTGGATAACCAATAAGAATTTGTACTCATTTCACCTGCCACACCCACTACCTTTATTGGACTGAACTTTCAATTCTGTTGTGTCGAACTTAGGAGAGTCCACTGTATATTTAAACAAATAAAAGAAAATAAATAACAGCATTTCAATACGTGTTCACGTAACAGTAGCGATTGAGTAGCATAATTATGTATGTAAGTGCACATAACGTTCAGTAAATCAATTGAACACAGAGGAACATTGTTGGCTGTGCATTTCCTCCTTCCCGCTCTGGTCTTGCTTCCGACTAGCTTCTACCACAGTCTACTATATACAGTCACGAAGCTTGAGTTTTGAGGGTGCTAGAAACAATGGACTGTGACGGTACTATTTTGCATTGCCTGTAATGAGGCGATATTAGCGATCCTAGTGGTGAGCAACTACCTAATGTTTGCATATTTACTACGTATTGAGCTTCGCGACTGTATATACTAGACTCTGCTTCTACCATCACTGAATGTACGGTTGCCAAGTATTTCTGTCACACCCATCGTTACAAATCTTCGACGAAATTACAGCCAAACCTTCAATGTTCCTCAACAAACTAATAAAGGACACATTTGTAGATATTTGCTCTACAACATCCCTCAACATCACGTTTCTAGTTTTTCTGGAATATGCATTTCAAAATTCAACTAAAAACGCTACTTTTCTCAAAACACGTTCACAGAAAAACTACTTTTACATTTAACTCACTGCCCTGATGCAATCTCTGAAAAGGATTTTAGTCTCTTTCCACTCTGTATAATAATATATCAAAGCGGTGAAAGGCCACAAACTTATAGAACGCCAGTGTATGTTTACCTGCAGTTGAAAGTTTCTTATCGAGTCTGAAATGAAATTTGTTTTACAAACCTCGTATCAGATTAATGCATGCTTATATTTATTTTCTCTCCTATTCCTTTAGAGTTTTATTTTCAAATATAGCAATGAATTTCTAACAAAAATAAATACCTACCTGTATTTAAAATAACACAATATTTTCAATAAATAATGTAGAAAAAATTGGGTAAACCGGGGCTTTCAGGAAAATACTAGGCTTCTCATAAATAAAACGAAAATAAAAATTGTTAATTGCACTTGCGGTATAAAAAAACATTCCCTCGAGAAATAAAACCTTCCTCACTGATGTGTTTAATACAAAAACAGTCTGCTACTTTCCTACTATGTAGTCTACTATATGAATCTTGCTTTCCGGATTGTTGTACACCAGCAGAATAAATTCATTTACATGAGCAGTTGAATTGGCCGTCAATATTTTGCAGTAATAATGTTTGATGATGATAATATTAATAATAACAATAATAATAATAAAATTAATAAATATAATAGTAATAATAAAATAATATAAATAATAATAATGTAAATAATAATAATAATAATAATAATAATAATAATAATAATAATAATAATAATAATAATAACAATAATAATAAAATTTATAAATATAATAGTAATAATATAAATAATAATAATAATAATAATAATAATAATAATAATAATAATAATAATAATATAAAAATACACTCTTTATTGACGAAAATAATAATTCTTAACTTCTTGGGTTTGATATAGAGTAAAATCAGAGAAATATTATTTTAATCGCACAAAAGTACCGATCACTCAAAAGATCGCGGCAAAATTGGAAGGTGTAACTCCAAATACGAGTATTTATCGAAACCTGCTTGTACCTATATCACTTTTTACTCTAAATTTTAACGAAGTAGTATTATCTGGGGTGTGATTTTGTAGTGACTATTACAATTTTACTACGTCACACTACTTTTGACCAATAAAACGGTGCGAAAGGACGTCTTTCAACCAATCATGGCTGCTTATCGCACAATTTTATCGCGTCCTTAGCATTTGTTTAATATTATCGCGCCCCTAGCATTTGTTTATTTTTATCACTACCCTAGCATTTGTTTCTTTGTTTGCCAACATTTCAAACTGCACTCGTCTGGACGTCAAAAACAGAAAATTAAAAACCACTCCAGTCGATGCACAGCACTTTCAAATATGACTCGGATTGGCATTCAAGAACAAGAATTAATAAAGATCATTGGTCATAGCTATGCATCTTCCCTGAAACCCTATTTACAAATACATGAAGAGCACCATTCGGAAATCCTGAATAAGTTGAGGGATACACCATGTACGTACATCAACGAGTTTACTTCTTTTACGCACACGTCCAATATAACATCACTAAATAACCACTAAAACATTCCAATTTGAAAATTGTACTTTCAATAATTGTTTCTTTTAAAATTATTCATGTTTATCTTTTATCGTTAATTAAAACGTTTCTTGTTTATTTCATCACCCCTAATTAAAACTTTTCTAACACTCGTTTATTATGTTTGTTATAGCTTCTGCTGTATGATATTATGGATAGTCTCGTGTCAGAGATTGTTTAATACTAAGATTTATTGAAAATCATGTCAAGTGACGTTGATTACTGGGATCGGGATAACTGAAGTGGAATGCAACTGTTAACTCTTTTAATAAAAATGAAACTGAATCAACAAAGCCTTCTTGACCAATAACCTTCCACAGAGTTCAATGAATATTCCATAGCTGACACAACTGATATCAAGACAAGAGCTAATAATAACACATTACTGCCATCTACTAGCGTAATATTTATAATGTTGAGATGGTACAAATTTGAAGACAGTTTTGCATTTTCGTAAGTCAATATTTTATTGTATTGGAGTACTTCGTTACTTCTAATCTTTATATGCTTTCTTCTAATCGTGTAATAGTCAGTTAAATCCCACTCGAGTTTTGATTTTCTCTAGATAAATCAAAGCCTCTAGTGAGATTAGTGTTGATTATTTAACAATAATTTCGATGATTAAAGTGTTTTGATTAAGTGAATGTTTCGTTAAGAAAGTAAGCAATATTTCGTGCATAATTCACATCCTACTTGAATTTCATCGACCAGGGCCGAGATCGAACCTGCACAGAAGTCCAGCGCTATACCGACTACTCTACCCAGGCTGACACACAAACTTTAAATTGTAAAGCTAAACTTGAGATTAAGTATCATAATTATATCCTAGTAAATTAAAAATGCTAAGACATTAACGGACATAAACAAGAAACTTTGCAATTTTAAATACAGAGAAGAAACATAAATTAACACATCTAGCAATGAGGTAAGACTCCCTAAGTTCGCCATCTTAAGGGAATTTATTTTTAAATTGGTGAGGATGTCTAGTCGTATTTCGAAAGTATAAAAAATTGCGTCGCAATATTGATACTACAGAGAATCTTAAATAAAATTTTCGTAAAGAATAAGGTACTTCTCGTACAAATGCAAAAGACACAGGGGGATGCATCTGGCGAAGTTAGGACGCATGTGTTCCCTAAAGCCTTGGCTTTTCTGAACCGACGCACGAGACGTGCGAGATGCGAGACCCGCCTAGCACAAATCCGGACTACACTAGAGTTAGTGAGTGGTTTCTATAACTGCGAGATGCGAGGTCTCACCACCTCGAGGCCATAGAAACCACTCACTATCTCTCGTGTAGTCTGAATTTGTGCGAGACGGGCCTCGCACCTCTCACGTCGCGTGCGTCGGTTCAGAAAAACCAAGGCTTAAGTTCACCACTTGTGTGCCTGTTCTAAATTCAAATAATATTTTAATATGATCAAAGTACAGATGTAATATATTTTAATACAGAAAAATGGTCATAGTAGAAATTAAACAAATGTTTGTTATTAATAAATTATTATAGGATTAATAATTTTAGCATTCCTTTACCCATAAAATATCTCAAATATTACTCACTTAAATACTGAAGTTAAAATGTGATCAGTTATTTAAACTGTCACCTGTTTAAAAAGATATCAGAGAAGCAGCAACGAATGATCCTAAGTTGGCAATGGAAGAAGCTGCAGTGGCGAACTTAAGAACAGTTCCAACATTTAATAATAATGTTATAAAGTAGGACATCCCTATAGTAAATGTAATTCTAAAAATATAGCAAGAAAGTACACAAAATAAGCTTTAAAATGATATATTACACTCTGTAAATGCATTACTTATTCCGTTGTATGAACCGGATACTTACAAAGCAAGTCTTGTATCGACAACCACAGTTAACATAATATGGCAACTATATCATAGCAAGAGATACCGGTAATGCACCTTGAGTATTCAACGAAGTTATCCTGCATCAAGTTACTGCTGCCAACTTTTGGCCAAATATCGTATCTTAACGAAAATGACGAGTGGCGAACTTTGGAGACCATAGAATAAAACACAATTTTCCACTTCAATTTCGAATTGTGATAATGTCCGGCAACCCCTAATGTCGTTAGATAGAGAATTCCAGGGGCGAGGTATTTCTACAGTGTAGGAGGATGACTATAAAGAAGTTCTGCGATGAGGGGATAGGAAGAAGTATTTGATGCCATTTTCGCAGATTTATAATACATTATACAATAAGTATAAGAAAAAGTTATGTAAAGCATTGCTTGATGTCAATGATTTAAGTACTGTTAAGAATTATTATTAGAACTGATTGGTATTTTATTGTGCTTAAATATTTAAATGTGCATCTTATGTTACAAAGAACAATATATGTATCTATATACAGGATGGGCAAAATAAAACTGGCCCGGAAAATATCCGTACAGTCTTTCATCTTCTGTGAGTTGATCCACATATGGATTAAACAGATTCTGGACATATCGGTTAGCATTAACAGTTTCGTGAAAGAATCGTGTTACGATGCGGACACCTGACATTGCGCACCAAACACCAATCTTGAGATGATGCAACGGCTCTTCCAAGTACTCATGGGGATTTACTGATGCATAATGGCGCATATTCTGTGAGGTAACACACCCTGACAGGCAGAACCAACCCTCTTTTGAAAAAATGAAAAACTGAGGATCCAAAAGTCCTGGTATCACTTCAATCAGAAACCACCGGCAGAACTCAACACGCGAAGGTTCGTCTGGACTCTTTAACGCATGTATAACAGTAAATTTGTAGGGATACAGATGCAGGTCCTTTTTGATAATGTTTCGACACGACGTTCTCTTAATTCCCACTTGCATAGATAAACGACATTGCAATTTCGTCGGACTTTGTTCCAGGCTTTCCGGCACTCGAGCAATGTTTTCTGGTATTCGAACTCTTTTCGGATAGTTACGGTTTTTATACATATAAATTCATATATTTCATATATATTTTCCAGGTGGCCCGGGTTCGAATCCCGGTCGGGGCAAGTTACCTGGTTGAGGTTTTTTTCCGGGGTTTTCCCTCAACCCAATACGAGGAAATGCTGGGTAACTTTCAGTGCTGGACCCCGGACTCATTTCACCGGCATTATCACCTTCATTTCATTGAGACGCTAAATAACCTAGATGCTGATACAGCGTCGTAAAATAACCCAATAAAAATATATATATATATTTTTTTCCGCGGGCCAGTTTCATTTTGACCATTCTGTATATAGCAATACTTTCATGATAATATGTTAACCTCTAGTTTCATGTTAGTTACACTTATTTTATCCTACTGGAACACATGTTCTGTAGTAGTGATGGAATGAATGAATGAATGAATAAATAAATAAATAAATAAATAAATAAATAAATAAATAAATAAATAAATAAATAAATAAATAAATAAATAAATAAATAAATAAATAAATACCAGATAATTTAGAGTTAAAATTTTCTCGGTCTTAAACAGAAGAAAAAGTGAATGTATTGTCCTTTGTTCCTTCAGAGAAAACCCATGAAAGTAATTGGAGGGAAAGCGTTACATGTTCAAATTTACGAGTATTACAGATGAATCATATGCAAAAAATATGAACATATTGTAGTCTATCAGCTACGAGTGAACTTACATTAGTTAGCAATGAATTACAATAATCAAAATGGGGCATTACAAGCGTCTCTTTTTTTTTTACACTAAATGGTAGACATTCTCTCATATGAAGCAGGGAGAGGAGTACGGAAAATATTTTTTTCAGTGTGAGTTACCCGAGTGTTTCAATTTACCCTAAAACGCTGTTTATAAAATATCAAGGTTTTAATTGTTTTAATTATTCAACAATAACCCCGTTAAATTTAACTATGGTACAATACTACTATCAAGAGTGCTACGTAGACGATAATGTCTCATTACGATTGCTTACGAGTTCTCTGGATCTAATATTAATCAACATTTTTGCGCTCACCGAGAAATCGAATGTTCACTTATTTTATTTAGGTACTGCGTCACTATTCTCGTCAGAGTAAATTTAGAAGTGGTCAATATACAAATTATATCTGCTGTGCTTTATCAATTTAGTCAGGTTATTAATATACATAATGAAGAGTAGAGATCTTTATTCCCCTCATATGAGCTGATCTAGTTCTATACTTTAATTCTTTTTACGCGACCTCATATGATATGGATTTGCTCCATATTTTTGTTTTTTCAGTACATGACGCCACTGCCTCCTGTAACATAGACTGACAGCAATAGTACTGGGGATACACTGTTGTTTTTTCTCATTGCATAACGTCACTGCTTCCTGTTGCATATAAAATATGACATTCTTCCCGTTTGTCCCTCCAATAAAGACGTAAAAATAATTATTTTATTAAAAGAAACTGCAGTTGCAAAATATTTACAAAAAACTGTAGTAGTTATATCACCTCTTCCCTTAATGTAGTACAGTAGAATTCCTCGTATCTGGCAACTGTGGGACAAAGGCTGAGTTTGCCGGATAATTAGAAAATACTTTTATAGGTTATATAAAGGCATACTATATTGCACAAACACATTTTTCCATGTTGAAATTTAGTAATTTTCGCATAGATATTTATAAATAAAGTTTTGAAATACGTACAATGTTTATTTTTAGTATTGAATACGGTAATGTACATTTATCAGCTCATAATTATTGTAATACAGTAATATATAATAGCGTAAACAGTACTGAAAGTTTTCGTAACCTTATGACAATTTTAAAAGGCGGCCATATGACGTGAGCAGTGTAGCCAACGTCGCGACTATAAAGACGATGAAGTAGCTCTCGATGATTTGAACCTCTTTAACATATCTCTAATGTCTGATTTTTTATATATATACCAATACTCGAATGAAATTTTTACGCGCTACAACGTAACAGAGAATTTCACACTCTCCTATTTAGACTCATCCAACACCCCTTCGAAACGTGCGAGTTCAAGTGGTAAATTTAAACATATCGTTTCTGCCAATTGTTCGCAAGGCCCAAGTGACAGTTTACCCATGCTACTGTTCTCCAACCAGGAGATCAACCGTGAAAGGAATGTGCTTACTATTGCGTCATCTATTGGAGCGAATTAGATAGACAACATTATCGTTATAACGTCAGTTTAAAAACCATGCGCTCTCCTGCATATGTATGGAGAGATTAAAAGACCACGAGATTAACAGTGATCTAATTTTGTAACTAGGGTAGTATAAACATGTGTGTGTCAATGTTATTGTTTGTGCTGTGAGAGCTAGCTAATAGAGAAACGAGTACCCACGTGTGTGACCTTATGACATCTCATGACATCAACATTCATTCACAGCATCACCCCCCCCCCCCTGCGTTTCATTGCGGAAAGACTTTCTTCGTGGTTGGAGCACAGCACCTGACCTACTCCAGGGACATAACGGGGTTTTCTGTCTATGTTTTCACGCTTGAACAATGTAAAGAGTAAACACAACATGCGGTATGTGCGACCAACGAAAACCACTCACATCTTTGTCCGACTCTTCCCTTTCGCATGAATGATGATTATTTGTTTAGCCTAGTCAAAATTTGGGTGTCAGATACGAGGGATTTTACTGTACAATGACGTTTTTTAGTAATATTAAGTGTTGTTCTATGTTCTAAACGGCTAGAGTTACTTTATTTTTCAAAGTAATCAATATTAATTCTTTGGAGATCTTTTGGTTAAATGTAGAATACTATAGATATCAAATTGTTTCTATATATATATATATATATATATATATATATATATATATATATATTAGTATTGTCAATATGTACTATTTCACTAGTCATATTATTTTACTCGTAATTGAAAATAAAACTACAGGAATGTCGCAAGCATCCATTTTCGGTTACTGTATTGTTTTTTTATTTTATTGGGTTATTTTACGACGCTTTATCAACATCTAGGTTACTTAGCGTCTGAATGAAATGAAGGTGATAGCTAATGCCGGTGAAATGAGTCCGGGGTCCAGCACCGAAAGTTACCCAGCATTTGCTCGTATTGGGTTGAGGGAAAACCCCGGAAGAAAACCTCAACCAGGTAACTTGCCCCGCCCGGGATTCGAACCGGGCCACCTGGTTTCGCGGCCAGACGCGCTGACCGTTACTCCACAGGTGTGGACTATTGTATTGTTCTATTTCTTCAAACAAGTGCACATAATTATCAGTACCGGTATTATGCATTATATTTCCAACACATAACTTCCGTGAGACGTGGTAGCGTTACAGTTAAGGCCAGGCGCAAAAGGAGCCATTAGCCACTGCCACTTATGGTCAAACACGACAAGTAGTGGTCCCCACTTGATGTAGACATTTTATTCAACCGCGCGACAGTAGCAAAATGGACTCCCTCCGATATGGAAGCATTAGTTACAACACTAATAATTCTACAACGCAAAGACTTTTTGTGGTACATCCAATATTGAGAACTCGCAGCGAATAGGACCATTTTGCTGCGTTTTTCTAAAAGCTAAAGTGACAAGAAGATGAATTTTTAAAGTATTTTCGAATAAGTTTGTAAATATTCAATGAGCTATTATGTAAAGTAATGGACGGGAAGCTAGGAATGGTGTGCTAGACGAGAGTGAATGCGTTTGCGCGGGATAAACGGTGGTCGAACGTAGCCACAAGCAGCAAGGCACGGCCACTACCGTAGCGTGTGGCCGTATCTGCGCTGAGTCTATTAAAGCCTGTGTGATGAATCTTGTCTCACTGTGAAAAGAGAGAGAAAGGAGATATGTCTTACCTGTCTGTATTGTTATGGCGATGGGAGAGTGGAGCGGTGCTGTCCATCTATACAGTGGCGGAAGGGACTGGTTGATACATTCTGTAGCGTAAAATTAAGTAACAAAATATCTCTCTTCGTACTGTGTAGTTCCGTCACTGAGCTCGTGTTTCAAGAAACCGAGTTCCGGTAGCCTGTATAATAACAAGGTTTTGAAAGGAATCCTGAAAATTTACAACCCTCCATAATCTCCACCCTAATTTGAAGGGACTTGGTTTTATTGCTACTGAAACAAGATAAACCTTGCCAGGTATAAAACTACATATAAAATACAGTACGCAGCCTGTGGCAGCCACCGGTGACGATGGCTAGTGGCTGCGTTTGCGCTCGGTCGACGAGGTTTTTGTGCAAGTCAGAATATCGTGGATTTGACTCACGATGGGGTCATTATTTTTGACATGATAACGTCTTATAATTCGGCCTAGCGTTAGGGACTCATTCATTCATTCATAGTGTTCTGCCCAGGGTCAGATATTTCACTGCAAACCCAACTTTCTCCAATCTTTCCTATTTACTGCCTTCCATTTTGTCCCCACATGTGATTCATATATCTTAATGTCGTCTAACATCTTATATCTTCTTCTGTCCCGAACTCTTCTCCCGTTCGCCATTTCTTCCAGTGCATCCTTCAGGCACTTTCTTCTCAGCCAGTGACCCAACCAATTTCTTTTACTCTTTCTGATCAGTTTCAGCATCATTCTTTCTTCCCCCACTCTTGCCAACACAGCTTGATTTCTTATTCTGTCTGTCCACTTCACACGTTCCATTCTTCTCCATATCCACATGTCAAATGCTTATATTAGCTTCTCTTCACGTCGTCGTAATGTCCAGGTTTCTGTTCCAAACAATGCCACATCCCATACAATACACTTCACTAGTCTCTTCCTTAGTTCTTTTTCCAGAGACCCATAGAAGGTGCTCCTTTTTGTAGACTATGGTCCGTCCCAGGAATTTTTAGAGGAACTTCGCGCATATGGGGGCGGAGTCTATCTGTGCCGGAGTGTATTGAGGGCAGCATCAGCTCGAGTCCGCTAAGGGGTAAGATGCTCGTGGTAGAAGGTAGAGTCGAGTTCAGATAAAAATTATCACCTCCTGCAAGCGATTGCTCGCTTCGTTCAAGAAATGCCTCCCCCAGAGCAGTCATTGACCGAATCCCTTCCACATACCACTTGCGCAGAAGTCTGTTTCGTCTTTCTACTCTACAGATTTCTGGGACGGACCATGGGAAAGGTGGCGTAACGAAATTCGGTAGGAGTTTGAAGCGTTCGTGCGATACAAAGATACTAATGGATTTCGTTCGTTTAAGTACCAACCTGTGGGGTACATCCCCCACTACGCGAATAGGTGTGCCGACGGGGAGATGTCACTCACGGGTTGAGGGAAGGCGTGAGAATAGCATGAGTACAATTTCGGGTGCATAGTCAACTTCCTAAAGGAGCTGTGTTTACAAACGCCTTGAGGTTTATATGCAATAAACGTCATACGATTGCGAAATCTTTTTTTTTTTTTCTCGGAGGAATAGTTAGGCCTATATTTAATCAGAAGTTCCGATGTGGGTGTTGTGAGCGTTAAAGTGAAAAATTAGTACAGCATCGCGTTACAATGGGCGATTCACGCAAATCAAAATTGAAGAAACGTGCTCAAACTGATAAAGCGGATCAAGATACCCAGAAAAAGTCCGCTATGATTGGTTTTAACGGACCAGAAAGTGCAGAGAGCCAGAGAACCGAGTGCCGGAAGCTCTCTGCCTATTTTTTTTTTTACTGCTCCAATTCCATCGATATGTGTCCGAATGACGTGATCAGGAGAGAAGAACTCACGGCGAATCTAAACCGTTTAATTTAACAATTGAAGTTTGGAACGTGCGGAGTATACATGACGTCATGACCCATGGGTGGTATGGCACTGTGAGAGTACAGTTGGTTTCGTAAGAAATTACATTACCGCCTTTCTAATTCAGCTTGGCATCGGTCCTTGCAATCACTACACGTACTTGAGATCCTATGAGTAAACAAGTATGTTTTATTTTTTTCATTTATTTATTTGATTAATTTACTTGCATATTTAAATTAGTGTTAATTTAATTGTTTTATAATTCACATTACTCAGGAACATGTCGAAAATTAAGAACATCAAACGTTCCCTTCAGAACAAACTTCTAGAGAAGTTCGGAAAGGAATATTTTCTTATTAAAGGAGAAAAAAAAAACACTGACTTTTGCAAATTGTTAAAAAATTATAACGTCAGAAAGAACTCGATTCTTTGAAAAGCAGTGTAACAGCAAAAGGTACATGGAAAATATTTAATTATACAGCCAAAACTGACTAACATCAAAATCAGACTAAAACATGAAAAAGAATTTAATCGAGATTCGTTTATAATGTTGGTAGCTACATGTCAAAATCCCTATAGCGTTTCTTGAAAAAAATTATTTTGAGTCAAAGTAGGAGATACTTTTCTTTTGATACGTTGCGAATGTACTTTTTAATTCGGTTCATTAAATTGTGAAGATATGTATTTTATGTAAGTACTGTAATTTTTTCTCTCCTGTTCATAATCAAATGATTATTTTATACTGTTAAAACTTGTACAATATACTGTAAATTGACAAATATAATGTTAGGTAATTATTTGTTGTAGGCCTACTAGCAATGCACTATATATATATATTATATGTAAACATGAACATTTATTTTGTGTCCTACTGTGGCTGAATGTTTACATGTTGAGGCAAGGAGTAACTGCACTCTCAATCTTCCATTCCCCTCGATCGATACAACACAGTGATCAGTGCGTTCGTAACTTAATGCGTTTCGGTACCCTGGGCCGCATTCTGCTAATAACCACATAATGAACGTGTATTTTGAGAAGGTAACTGTTTGACATTATTACGTCCAAAAACCGTGTCCGTGTCAGCGACACAGCCTACAATATTTCTCCCCATTGGTCAAATCCTTCTGGCCGCATTATGGACTTGGAGTTGACTCCGCACACTATAACAGAAATAAGTGCCAGAGTCTTTCCTTGGGAGTAAAGGTGGATAGCACGTAGGCCTATAAGTAACATACCTACTGCTACTCAGTGCCCCTTATCTCGTGAGGTCAAATTTTTAATATCTAGTCAATGCTCATGGTACTTATGGGACTGTAATGAAATGTCTTTGTTTTTCTCTCTCTCTGTGACGTCGGGAGGGGAACATCCCTATGCACCGCGATCTGAGGTCTATTATGCGCCTCTGAAATGAGTTGCAAGCCCACCGACCGCACCCACGCCGAACCAACCTAACCGCTAACACCCTAGCAACTAGTCCCGCCATCTCTGAAAATCCGTACACCATTCCACTCCCCCACATTCTCCCTTGAAACGATCTGAGGTGTAAACCACCCTCCAGTCTCCTCAACGGTCTGAGGTGTTGACTCCCTCTCCCGTCGGGTTCCGCCGCTGAGTCACCAGCTACCACGCTTGACATATCCATGGAGGCCGGCCGAGAGTGCCAGCAGCTTCGGAGGGCCGCCGCAGGCGCGATCTCAAAACAAGGAAGACAACCGGAATGATGAGGAAGTAAAGGAAGTGGCGAGAATGAGTAGGGTTCCATACGCCTGATATTCATCCATAGGAGTGAGAAAAAAATCCCGAAAGAACCTCATCCAGGCAATTCGTCCCAAGCGGGTAATCGAACCCTGGCCCGCTGGGTGCGGGAGCGAAGACGCTAACGTGAGACCACAGTGGTGGACATGTCTTTGGTTAATGTAAAATTTGCATTTGAATTAACTCGTACTAAATATTAACAAAATATAGGTAACCTGTAAATTGAGAGAAATATCTACATACACAGGCAATAAGTTGGTATGCAAAAAAATGAACATTTCTATATACGATTTCTTTATTAAAAAAGACATTTAATTGAAAATTATATAATTGCATTTTGCATTATGGTACCGCGTCGTGGTCTAAGGCATCATGTCTAGGACTGGCGCTACGGAACGAGCTCTGATTCGAATCCTCATGAGGGGGGGGTTTTCTCATGAAATTTCGGCCAGTGTAAGGGACCGGTGCCCACACAGCATCGTGATGAATTTGGGGAGCTATGGTAGATAGCGAAATCTAGTTTCTGAGACCAGCTATAAGAAGTTACACTCGTTCAAGTTAGTTGATCGTTCACCTCTTCTGAGGGTTCTAAACGTGAGGTCAGCAGTCGGCTGGTCGACCTTAGGCCTTCATGGGCTGCCGCGCCACGGGTTAATATTTTACATTTTAAAACAAACATTTGTCTGTACTTCGTATAAAGTCAAAGTATTGAAATGACATTGAGTTTACGTAATCTTCTACCAGAGGACAGCAAAGTAGATCTACTATGACCCAAACTAAGTAATTGAGTTACATAGTTCTCCTAGCTGCAACAGACAGTGTTTGAGTAATTACTTACAGCATCCCGCTGCAAAAATAAACAAGTAAAGTGGGCGTGGAGTTTAAGAGAAGCCATGTGTGAAACAACTTCCTCTAACGGAACTGTCTGCTTAACTTTCCCTTCAGCTTAATAAACTTCTCAGCTCAAGACATTTCATTTCAAACTACTGAAAAGTCTTCAAATTGAATCTCAGCCTAATAAATATGTCTACAAGTAAGGGATAACTTCATAAAAGGGCATTTCTCCAGTCTTTAATACTACGACAAAAGAGTAATTAAGACATGTTTGAAGTTAAATTTCATGCTTTGATCTTACTGTATCAACTGCGGCAACGTCGCGTTAATGCATTGCTCTACAAACCGGATGGTCGCGGGTTCCATTCCTCATGAGGTCACGGATATTGTTCATTAGCAGGAAGGGAAACTTGTTGCCTGAATGTGCATAGGTTTTTCAAGAACGTATTATTACGCATTTCAATATTCGGAGTACTTAAGTACATATTAGTAAGTTTACATATAAATATATATTTTTTAATTTTTTTAATAATTACAGTATTTGTGAATTCTCTCACACACAGATTTTTTCTTATATAAATGAAACATTAAAATTGTTTCGATTGTCATTCAGACAGAAAATGTACTTTCGTCATCACTCGATATTATTGGTGTGAATTTTAAATAGTTTTTATTTATTATCTTGTGCCTATTCACTATTTAGTTCATATTACACTTATTTATTTATTTATTTATTTATTTAATCTGACAGGATTAAGGCCATAAGGCCTTCTCTTCCATCCTACCAGATAGCACATATAAATACAAAAAAAAAAATACAAACACTGATGAAAATAATACAAATTAAGTTAAAGCCCTGTAGAGGGTCAAAAGAGTCAAAAGAACACTATAGAGCTGTCATCGAGCTAATACAAGAAAAAAGAAAGAAAACAGAGATAGCAATGATGATATTTATAACTGAAAATAATAATAATAATAATAATAATAATAATAATAATAATAATAATAATAATAATAATAATAAATACATTACATATTAATTTTTAATTTTACAACAACAGAGTTACAATATTTACTAGAGTAAGGGAGGGGATTGTCGGATAGGTCTGGTAATGTCGGATAATCTCGGATAACATATTTCTTTTCCATCGAATGGTGCAATCTGATGTGAAAATAATGCATTACGTTCTCTACAAGTAGACGAACATCTGCATGAATAGCCTTTACTGTTGTGTGCTTCACTGTGTGTGAATAGCGTGTTTTCAACGTTTCTGCAAAAAAAAAAAAAAAAAAAAAAAAAAAAAAAAACCTTTTTGAGGGTAAGTAATGTGATTTATTCGTTACAAGTTATTCTTATATTTACACAACATGGTATGCACTGTTTGATATACCATAGATAAGGCTTCTTAATTCTCTAATTGCAGAAATGCTATCGACAACATGTTTCATACAGCTGGCTTGTTTTACTGTTTGTGAAGAGTCGGCCAATGTCGGATACTAGCTGAGGGCAATGTCGGATACTAGCCGAGGGCAATGTAGGATACTATCCGAGGGCATTGTCGGCTGTCTTTCAATGCTGCTCGCTACATAAAAGCTGCCTTAAACCCATTTATATGTTTTCTATAACAAACGACTACATTTTTACTCACGGGTATTTTTAATTAATGTAAATAATTAATTTTCTAATTAGTCGAATATTATGAAGTAACGAATTGTTTCTTCTTCTGATAGTTTTAAATGCCTAAAGTAAAAGAAAAAAGAGATTCCGTCTAAAAAAAATGGAAGTCTGAAGATATGGTAAATGCCATTGTCGCAGTACGGGAGAAAAGAATGGGCTATCTTGCTGCTTCCAAAAGATCAACATTATTTGATTATGTACGGTCCAACTCTGAGCCCACCAAAGCCGTTAAATCGAAACTTGGACGAAAACCAACACTCCCAGTTTCACTTGAAGAGAAGCTAGTTGACTATGTGTTAATGATGGAGAGAAAATATTTTGGATGAACCAGAAATGATGTTAAAAGGCTTGCATATCAGTTGGCTAAACAGAACACTATTGTAATAGTTTCTGACATGCAATATATTATTTTAAATGCATTATCATACCTCTTACATAATAATGTCTAATGTATCCGACATTAGCTTCCCATTCTGTCAGTGATGATATTATTTCTGTTTTGTCTTTGCAAGTTATACAGCAAATACATATTATGTAAATTACCTAATACTTATGTACAATCTGCAGGAAACCCAAGAGGTTATTATAATACTAAGTAATTCTAGTTCTAACTTTTTTCAATTACCTTTATTTTGAAACATCAAAATGGTATCCGACAATACCCTCCCTTACTCTATATGTCATGGGTTAAGGTGAAGTTGCGCAACCTAACACGTGTTCAACAAGCAATTCCACGAACTAGAATGTGATTTTTTTAAATAAATTTGAATTTTGATATTGTCCGACAGTCTCTGACATGGTCAGGGAGAGAATTCCAGAGGCGTGGAATAGATATGCTGAAAGATGATGAGTAGAAGGATGTTCTGTGCAGAGGAATAGAGAGAAGGTACATGTTCCGGGTTCGAGGTAGTGAAAGGTAAACAAAACGAGATGCTAGGTAAGAGGGTGTGGAGGTGTGGATGATTTTAAATAGTAATAAGAGAGAGTTGAAGAACCTTCTTTGTTTAAGTGGACTCCAAGACAACAATTCTAGTGACGGTGTTACATGATTGAATTTTCTAATGTTACAAACGAAACGAACGCAGATATTGTGAACACGCTGTAGTCTATGGGCAAGATCAGTATTTAGATTCGTGAATAGAGAATCGCAATAATCGAAGTGGGGCATCACTAAAGTTTGGATCAGGTTCTTTTTAAGGCTGAGAGGTAAAACGTTGGTTAAGTGTCTAAGGGAATGAATTATGAAGAAAGTTTTCTTACATATCGCTCATTTGCGATAAGAGTGACACAACTTAAGAAGTGTTAATTTTACAGGAGAAGCATTTTAAAATTTTCATATTCTTAAAAATCAAATTATAGGCACATGCTTTTTCCAAACGGAATGCAATTTTACACATGCATTATATTTCTAGTGTTGTAGCGCATAGTACCATTATTATTAATTAATTTCAATAATTTCAACAATTATTTTAAGTTGTGTCGTTCTTTTTTTAAATAAATATATGTCTGTCTTTAGTTATGACAGTGAGAATATTTACCTGACGTACAATAATTGTACAATTATTGAAATTGTACAATAACTGCACAATTATTGTGTTTGTAGAAAAGTAATTTTTCGATACAGTAATGCAATGGAATAATTTATTGGCATGTCATAACACAATAATATTATAAGGATCCTCTGTGACATTCATTAATAAATTTATGTTTTAACAAAGATTTTGTTGTATTGACAAACGAATGTAATAACTTTGTATGAAAATTATATTGTATAATTAACCGTATAATTTAAAAACTATTTTTAAATACATTACTATGAATTATGTTAGAAAAAATAATATAATAGCGACAATCTAGATTGAGAAATCGTTATACAAAATCTTAAATACTTTACACAAAATTATTTTAGAAATAAATTGCCCAGTAAACAAACTACAGTACAACACATTCAATACAGTTCACAACACCTCTCTACACTTTCAGAGATTCAAAGAATTCTTTATAGAAGCTTGGAATGTGATTCGGTTTAATCAGATCTAGTAAATCTGCCTTTTTCCTATTTTTTCTTTATATACTTGTGGCAATTCTGGAGTCTCGGTTTTGGTGTTACTTCTTGAAGAACATTTTTTTAGTTGTACTTCTTGAAATTCTTCGTCGAAATACAATGTTTTGTAAAAAAAATGACAATGGATGACTTTGATGCACTGTCAAAACCTTTACTTCTTTGATTTTCCTTATGTTCCTGAAGTAATTTGCGTTCTTGTAATTTGTTCCTAGATTCTTGATATTGAAAATGTCCTTATGGGATATTTCCTTGGTTTTGTAGGTCCGTCCTGTTTTTTTTTTTTTTTTTTTTTTTGGCAGCTTTAACAATAGGGACAAAATCATGTGGAGTGTAAATTGAACCACTTTTGGACACGCATTTTACTTCGCTCTCGATCATTGAAAGGGCACTATCATTTTCGTCCTGAGTGTGTCCAGTTATCAAGAATTTATGGATAATCATCTTGATAAAATTTGCGGTATATTACTGAACTAACCTTCGAGTTGTATTTGAGGCTGCCAGACATCATTTTCTAAAAATGTTTGTTTTGACAGCGTTAGAATTAGATAGGAACGTAATTGACTCATTTCCGTGTAAAAAAATTACAAGCCCTATTAAAAAATAAAGGTAAAACGTTATTACATTTTTCAAATAGACAGAATAACATTAAATAATTATTAAATTAAAATAGTTTTAATCATAAATACCGTCACAATATTAAATGTAAGCTTATTGATGATAAAGGAAGTTAAATAAGTATTTGTTACTTATCTAAAATAATGACACAACGCAGAATAATTCCTTGCCGCTGAAAAAAATTATTCAATGAAAAGACGCAACACAAATTCTGTCACTCTTCATGAAAAGATTTAAACTTTTCTGTTTGAATGCTTCGTAACAACTAAAATTAAGTCTTTGTTGTTGTAATGATTTTGTTAGATTAAAACAATTTAATAAAGACACATCTGGCATCTGGGGGAAAAAAATATAATCATGTATTTGTCGTTATTCACGATAAAAATATACTACTTTTGGAGTTCACTTTTGTAAGAATCTCAAAAATGAAAAATTTTGAGTTGTGCCTCTCTTATCGCAAATGAGCGATATGTAGGTCACTTGACTTTGAAAATTTAAATTTGAAAGTCAAGTGACCTACATATGTCACAGAGTTCCGAATATGCAGCATATTTTTCAAGAACACACTTGTTTTTTTATTTTATTAGGTTATTTTACGACGCTTTATCAATATCTTACGTTATTTAGCGTCTGAATGAGATGAAGGTGATAATACCGGTGAAATGAGTCCGGGGTCCAGCACCGATAGTTACCCAGCATTTGCTCATAATGAGTTGAGGAAAAACCCCGGAAAAAACTTAAACCAGGTAACTTACCCCGACCGGAAATAGAAACCGGCCCTCCTGGTTTCGCGGCCAGACGCGCTAACCGTTACTCCACAGTTTTAGAAATTCAGTTTTGGTTGAACCCTTTTATAATTACCAAAAACTGATCGTTTGGAATTTAGTGTTATTTCACAATACGAGAGTAAGTATTTTGCACGCATAGTTGTTGGAGCCTGCAATTATCTAGACCAGGACTTGCCAAACTACGGCCCGCGAGCTACTTTTGTTCGGCCCATTTACTAACTTAAAAAAAATTAAAAGTCAATAAAAGAAGAAAAAGAAGATTAATTTATTCACGAATTTCGATCGATGAAATCAAATCAGAGGCCCAGATTGTTAAATAAATTGCTCATATACTGTGATAATTGTGTTGCTACAATATAATTTAGGCTACTGGTCGCAAGCGCTGGGTTGTCCAGCCAAAGCGCGAAGTGTGGCAACAGAGCAAAGAGAGATTGCACCGCAGTAAGCTGACAACAACGACTTCTTTCGGTACACGCTGACACATAATAGAGCAGTAGAAATGTGAAGTGGTAAATACAGGGACATCACTTTATTTTTACCAACATTTTTAACATTAACCTGGCTATACTCCGAAACACTGTTACCCCCTTCCATTACAGGAGTTTGGTGTTACTAGTGCAATATGTAAACAAATCATTTTACTAGCTATAGGAGGAGAGAAAAGTAGTGTGTCCATTTATGTTACAGGGAAATACGATATTAGGATTTTCAGTTTGATTATTACTTTAACGGTATTTTATCAAAATACAGTAGAGTAGTAACATTTTTTTTTTCGCAAACTCAACTCTTCAGACTGTTGTATTCATTATATAATGGATACTTTATTCAGTATATTAACGTACTTTCGGTAACTCTAATCTTCACCTCTGCTCAGATAGCCTAAAGTTATTCAGTCATGCTACACACCGTACCTGTGCGAAATAAGCAGGGCCGGGTAATTACGGAGATCGCGAAAATCACTACATAATAGATATACAATAGATTTTTACTAGTATTTACGAATTAAGTGATTCTGATTAATAATATCCGGATAAAACAATCACGACAAATCGCGAAATAGAGTTCTAATAGCGAAATCTGAACACATTCGCGAATTATTATTATTGCGTCGTTTTATAGCGAATTTAATATTCTGAGTTCCTTTTCGGACATTTTTTCATTTGAATTTGTTGCACATTCAAGTAGGCTACATTACATGGTATTCCAGGTGTTCTAATTACATTAGTGAACTAAAAAGACGGAGACTTCAACATTTCACTAATAATTGGAAAGTATTAATTTGAGGGCTGCAAGTTTTTTTTTTTTTTTTTTTTTCGTTTTTAATAATGTGTGTTAAATACAGTCTCAATTCAACAAATATTGTCTATTGGCCATACCGCACGTTTACCAAAATCCAGTGAACCTTTAATGTTAATTATTTGGAAAGTAATATTTATACTGAGTTAATACTCCAGTTCCAAAATAATTGTATTTTCCAAAATTTCCATTAATATCCATCAAGAGTAGAAATCAATCTCCAACAATCTCCGCCGACACCAATATTATAAAACACAAATGATAAAATTAATCTCCATAAATACCTGCCCCTGGACTTAAGCTTCAATAATATAGGCTCTTCCTCCTATAGAAAACGCAACCATATTTCTGAAACACACTATACTCTGTTGTGTTTACTTCAATGCTAGCAGACTTCGAATGCAACAGCGGCCGTAAGTTTGTGTGGCTGACGGGAGCAAGAAATTAGTAAAAGGGGTGGGAGTCAAATACATTCAGAAACGCAGGTACAATAAAAATGCGAGTAAAAATAAAGTGATGTCCCTGTATTATCCAGTTAAGAATAGTTTTAGCACTCTGAGTTAATCCACAAGCATTTACTAGTAGTTCTTACAGCGTAACGTAACTTTAAATTAATTATGGCAGGGAAAGAAAAAAAAAAGAGAAAATGGACAGTGAATGTTCTGTGTTTAAACAACAATGGAGATGCAACTATTTTATGATTCAAACTGGAAATAAAGTAATTATGCCTGATTTGTAACGAATCAGTTGCTGCCTTTAAAGAATATAATATTCGCAAGCATTATGAAATCAAACACTTTTCAAAATTTTCGTAATTTACGAGGAAGTTACGGGATGATAAATTTGAAGCAATGAAGCGTGGATTATCATCTTAACAGAATATATAAAAAAACAGATATCAGACAATGGAGCAGCAACAGTGGCTAGTTTCGCATGAACTGGCGAAAAGGACAAAATCTTTTAGTGATGGTGAACTTAAAATCGTGCATGATAATGGCGGCAAAGGAGATTTGTCCTGAGAAAGTAGATTTATTTAAAAACATTAGCCTTTCAGTAGCCTACATACAGTTGCTCGCAGAGTGGAAGATATTGCCAAAAACATAATTTGCCAGTTGCATGAAAAAAGAAAGCAGTTTGAAAGTGTAGATTTTAGGTCAATAAAACACAAAATTTGAATACTAACTTAATGTTGTTTATGAGCTTTGTTTATTAGACTTAATTTAAACTTACATGACTTGGCCCGCGATTATTTCTCGGATGGTTAATGTGGCCCTCGCTATGAAAAGTTTGGCAAGCCCTTATCTAGACGTGTATGATACTATTCAACGAAATTTTTAAAATGTGGCCCGCGATTATTTCTCGGATGGTTAATGTGGCCCTCGCTATGAAAAGTTTGGCAAGCCCTGATCTAGACGTGTATGGTACTATTCAACGAAATGTTTAAAATGTGAATTATAGAGTTTATAGAACGGAATATTCACACATAAGTCATATTAAAAAGTGGACTGATCCAAAATTGATTCACTAAACAGTTTCAGATTTTCAATATGTCTTTTAGAGTCCAATGTTTTCGTAAATCACGATGATTTTTAACCTTTACGTGCAACTTACAGACTTTACAATCTTTTCAAAGGAAACTTACCGCACGTGGATCAGCTGATATGAAGCATGGCTTGCAAGTCCGTCAGTATCAAGTCAGCAAAGGCGATTGAACTTCACCTCATCACAACAGACAACACAGTTGTTATGAAGAGTTCAGTGATAAAACAAATGCGTAAGATCGAGAGAGAATACGAAAGCTACCGTACATCAGAATAGTCGATACCAATACAATAAAATAATAAAAATAAAGATATACATAAAATAATATGTAAATAAAAAATTATTAATATTTAAGAGAATTTAGGAACAGTGAACAGTATGAACTAATATTGTAATTAAATATCTGCTATAGGGACGTAGTCGATACAAAGAGGCAATTCTCCTGCGATTGATGAATGTAACAAAAACCTATAACGGAGTACTACCACACATATTACCCGAACATTCTGTTTGTGGAATGACAATTGCTTGTACTAATGCACAGCGCGCAACTCGTCATCTGTGCAGTACGATCGCTCTCTTATTCTAGACTATCTTTTTCTCTCTCGCACAGAGAAACAACATAACAACGCAGCGCCACTCTTTACGTTCCACATACAAAATGGTCACCTAGTACACTGGAAGACATCAACAATTATGTTCTCAAGAAACCGAAACTTCAACGTGACCATACCCAACAAATTCTTATCGAGAGTAACAGCATGATAAAACCGTTTAAGTCAGCTTCGTGATCAAAGTTTCCGAATGTAATTAATTAAATACTCTAATGAATAGTAATGGGCAGAATCGAATAATTTATTCAAATAAAAGTTCTCTAATACTTTCGTCCTTCGAATAACGATTTGATACATACATACACAAATACATACATACATACATATATACAGGGACATCATTTTATTTATACTAACATTTTTAATATTAACCTGTTTATACCTTTAGAGAACCGGAAACACCGCTTGCTCCCCCCTCCAAGACTGGAGTTCGATGATACTGGCGTAAAACACAAATCACTCTACTAGGTATAGGAAGGAAGAAAAGTAGTTCATCCATTTACGTAAACTAGGAAATATCGCGATTTTGAGTTTGATAATTTTCATTAGGTTTTTCTTTAATCAAAGTACAGTACTGTATTAAGAATAAGTGTTTTTACTCACGAAGTGAGTTATCAATGCGAACGTATTCATTATGCGGTGCATATTATACTGTCTACAGCACATTCGCGTACGATATAGAGAAAGAAGTTAAATTGAAAAATAATCATAATATGAATATTTAAACACAATTTTGAAAATGGTGGCCGTTCATTTCGAT
This sequence comes from Periplaneta americana, assembly GCF_040183065.1. NCBI lineage: Eukaryota > Metazoa > Arthropoda > Insecta > Blattodea > Blattidae > Periplaneta > Periplaneta americana. The sequence goes on from NC_091130.1 coordinate 48,833,794, forward strand.
ACAGGCTTCAGTTCTTTTGTGCATATTATCGCACTATAGACTATTGCATCTAATTCCAATTCCCAGTTTCGTCCTTCGTACTAGTAACTCATGTTGAAATAATTCTGTACCCACTCTACGTACTGTGAATTCAATCTTCACTTCTGCCCGACCCGAAAATATAAAATTACTCAGACATGCTATCTACTGTCCGTCCAAGTGGTTATGCCGCAGGATTGTAGAAAAAGAGGAAATCACGTGACAGTTAGTTACTTAACGAGGCCCTTTTATTTAAGTTAAATTAAACAGCTGTATAATATTACGTAAACGTCCAATTCCTAAGAGAAGTTAATGTTTTCAGAAAAGAGCTAAGACAGCCCAGCTTTTACAGAGGGGCGAGCAGAAGCAGGTGGGGGAAATCGGGATGCGACGTAGGCAAACGGACAGTACCTGTGCGAAAATATGATTCAATATTGAAAGCTCTTTCGTCACTGGAAAACGCGAACATATTTCTGGAACGTACTATACTCAGTAACTCAGTAATGCTTACTATCTGCTGTCTTGGCTCTGTGTGGAGTTGGAACTTCCTTAGTAGAAGGGGTGGGAGCGAAGTGTATTAAAAAACTCAGATGCAATAAAAATTGAAGTAAAAATAAAATGATGTCCCTGTACATACATACATACATACATACATACATACATACATACATACATACATACATACATACATACATACATACATACATACATACATACATACATACATACATACATATATACATATCAAGAAATTACTTTCAATAAAATTCACTGATAATATACAGTATAACCCCGCCACATATAGGCAATAGCGGGTTTACCTGCAGAATCAGAGCTGAAGAAAGGCATGTGTTTGAATCCCACTTGGCATGATTATCTTATTGGGGTTTTCTGAGTTTTTGTCAATAAAATTGTAGGGTAAGGTTGCCTATATCGTACCACTTTAGCATTTATAATTTTTATTGAACAATACAGTTTTTATTTTCTCCATTCCTTTACAGAGATACATTCCCAGAACATTTACCTTTCATGTAAAAAAGAGCCCTTGAATTTGGTTTAATATTTTAAAATTAAAATGACATTTTCAAAACACATGTCAGTGGTGTCATTTAGGTAACTATTTCCTAAATAGCACCTGCGGTTTCTTAAATCGCACCTCTTCATCTGCAGGGAACAGAATGAAGGAAAGCTTTTAATATTGAACATATTGAAGAGTATTTGAATGAATAATGTAATAAATGCAAATTACAAGTTTATTGAAATTAATGAAAGAGAGTAACGCATCTTCAAATGAAATTGAAAAAATTGAGCGTACATTACGTAACATTTAAACTTTCTGAATGCGTTTTTTATTGTTATACATTTGCCATGTGCTTCACCAGGCAGTTCAGACTGTAAACTGCGTCACCTTTTCTCCACGATTATCTCGAAGCCATCTAAGAACTGCTTCATGATATAGCTGTCTGAAATGGATTGAAGATAGAGACATCTAAAGACTGGGCCTATGAGTATCATGACAAGGAAACTGAAACAGGAGCATATCATTTTCCCGAGATAATCTAGCTTCTAAATTTTTTAAAAAGGTCGTATAGGTGGACGTACAAAAGCAGCACTTTCTTCTATGGCAGGTTTGAGTGGCAAATAAAATGTTTGAGCTATTCGACAAATAGTTCACTGTTGATATAATCTGGCTCAGAGCAAACAAATAACGATCCTGGAGGAGCACCAGCTGATAATGAAGGATGCACTGTTTGAGGTTTCAGAATTATCACAGGTGGCACAAAATACCTGGTGTGCTTGTACAACACACATTTGTTGTATTAACGCCCTTTTCATCACTTGATATTGCACCCACCTGATGCATTCCTAGTTCAGTTAAAATTTTTGGGGCCATCTTTTGTACGGTTAAAATTGCTACAGTTGCTCATATCGCACCGGTGCGAATTAGGCACCTACAAAGAGGTGCGAATTGAGAAACTACGACATAAGTTATTATTTCCTTCATTCTAGCCTATAATCACCAAATTCGAAAATCCTACTAAGTTAAATGTTCTTTAATACCTCTTTAAACGAATAATATCTTAAGATTATGGATTCCTTTGCATATAAATCCGTTATTTAGTTACAAAATGTTAGCTAAATATACATTCACCTGAGCAATTATACGGGGTGCGTCAGAAAGAACGGATGGATTTCAAACTATCGATACGCAGAGAGGGGAAGGATAGAGTGAGGGGGACCACGACTGTAGGGTCAGCGAGAGAATGCAGTTTCAGTTGAGAACATGGTGTTGGTCTAGTGTACAACGTGCTTTCATCGCAGAGACATTTTTAAAAAATGAAGAGTCTGTGATCCCCATTCAAGACTCATTTCGACATCGGACGTCACGCTAGGATTCCAACTCGGAATACAATTTTGCGGTGGGTGGCTTCATTTCGTAACACAGGTTCAATATTAAAGAAGAAATCACCTGGACGAACACAGAGCGCGTATACACCTGCAAATGCGGTGACAGACAGTAGGTTAACCGGCCACCTCAACGATCAGCCCGCAAACATGCTATTGCACTGAGATTGTCCGAGGTTACGGTAAGATCACGCGCCCTGCGAGTTTTTTCTTTGAGACTATTTGAAGGTGTGAGTAACCACATACACTGGACGAACTGAAGACGGCGATTCGTGAAGAAATCGCGGCAATCCCACCAACTATGACTGTGAAAGTGACGGCGAACTTCAGAAAACGCCTCGATGCCTGTATCGAAAACCAAGGACATCTTATGGATGATGTTGAATACCATAAATAAACTGCATATATTGGTGAATATGTTGATAACAATAAATGTTTGATATGATGAATCCTTACAATTTTCTTGCCCTGTGAAATCCATCCGTTCTTTCTGACGCACCTATATTAGATACACTATCACCACGCTGCTGACACAAAAGAAGTGGCAGAAATCAAGTGACATGGTGGAAGTTCATATGGTAGATTGTAACAATACCACTAGATGTCACACTACTATAGTAATTTGTTTTAAACTAGCAGTGGTGCAATTTAGGAAGCGGTGCGATTTATGCTACTCTAACCTAAGGGGAATGTCGGGTAATCACATGGGAAACACACGGCCTCATCTTGTCAAATACCACCTCGCTATCACCAATCCCATCGATGCTAAATACGATAGTAGTTGACAAAGCGTCCTTAAATTACATACTAAGAATAGAATTCTATAAAAAGCCTAAGGTCTAGATTTTGTTGCTTACTCTAATAAAGAAAATTTGAAATTAAAGCTGAAAATTCCAGACAACACAACAACATCAGCACACACCCACATTTATGTTTCACGCTTCGTAATTGCTTTCGATTCCACAAATTCATTCTTATCAGTCAAAATATATTACACGTGGTAATCTGTCCAAAAGCGGATCAAATATGCCATAAAATCCGCCATGTTTAGTTAAATCGTTGGACGCTGTTTTCCCAAGGGATTTACAATGCAAATACAATGTATAATCTCTCAATTATTTGTACCAAATCGAGCATTCCATTTCATACAAAATTGATATGCATTTCACTGCCTTTGCAAATTAACTTCCTACGTCATGTTCTGTTATTTCACTTTACGAGAAAGAGTTATGAAGTAAACTTCATACATACCAATAACTTTAAAAATATTGAGGGAAATAAATTTTATTATCAGTTTTTATTGTTACCACTATCAGCAACTATACATATGTATAACATTGCGATTTGAATTTTTCAGTCGGCTTATAAAATACTCAAAACTGATTCATTCTCTTTTCCTGGTCTTCCTGAGGATCTTCTTCCATGAAGTTTGTGTACATAGTTCTTGAAGAAGTTGTTGCTGGCATACGTTATGTGTAATCTCTATCATTCTTTTGATATTGTTTTATTATTGTGTGCCATGCGCTTTTTATATTATATTATGTCCTCAATTTTTCGAATTTATTTCTATAATTATGTAGTTGCTTTGAATTTTAAAAGTGGTATTTCTGTAGCTTCAATGCCCACTGCCATGCATAAGGCAAGCAACCTCATCACATTATAAAATTTCATTAAGGTTCTGCAAGTACTTTTTTATACTAGTTCTACTTAGGCTATATTAAAAAAACATTCAATTTATTTGCAATGATAATCCTTGGCGTAAGTGCCCTAAATGAGCCAACACATGAATCAACCTATGACCTCAAAACCACTTATTGTTCTAGCCAAGCTTAGACGATCTCACTCACACCACTCTGCAGACTCGTGCCTTACCCAAAACGTAATAAATCATACGGTGCATGCCTGTTAGTTATGCAGCGTTGTCACATTATGACTCTGAATTAGCCCAGCAGCTGGGCTGAGGCAAGTACGATTTTTTTTTTTTAACAGAGAAGATAGTAGTTATTTCTTGCGGCAAGATAAGCTGACCTCTCATCCCGGGCTGAGGCTGTCTATTGTTTGACAACGCTGCTATAAAGCAATTCAGTTATCGGACGCGGCCAACTGCATAACATAAACATCGAGAGCATGTTGATGTGACTTCTTTGACTTCTTTCCTCTGAGCTGGGGTCGTCTAAAGGTACGGTCACACATCGCTACTTTTGCAGCGCAACTTTTATACTGCAGCTGCAAAAGTTACGTGTCGTGTTCACACGTAAGCCAAAAGTAGCGCGCTGCACGCTACTTTTTGTGCTGCGCAACCCGAGTGCTGTAAAAGTTGCAACTGGAGGTTGCGAGTCTGTTCACACGTAAGGCGCTACTATTGCAGCCGCAGTCTAGCTGCAGGTTCCCACCTCAGTGTTGACTTCTCAATATACATTTTGTGGTTATGTTCGCATTATTAAGAAACTCATGCGAAAGCTTCTTTATCTATTATTTGCTTTTCTGTCGTATCTAGTATTCAGAAATTGACATTATTTTTACTATAACGCTTTTTAAAAAATGAATTATACCGTCAGCAATTATGCTCAGACTGTGTTGTGTATTTAATAACTGTTACAAATAACTTATTTTCATCACATTTAACATTAAAATATATCCAAACAATAAACGTATCATTGGCACATTTGGGTGGTAACACCGGTTGCAACCGCAGCAAAAGTTTCAACAAAACCGATATCAAAAATGCTGCGGCTGCAACCCTGAGAACCCTGTTCACACGTCGCTACTTTTAAGCTGCGCGCAGCATGAAAAAGTAGTGGGCAGCAGGTTCGGCAGCTGCTACTTTTCGGGTTGCACCGTTGTTCACACGTCGCAGTACAAGAGCTGCGCAGTTTTTTGTACTGCAGCGCTGCAAAAGTAGCGACGTGTGACCGTACCATTAGTTTGGCGACTACAGTACATCAGTAGATATGGATGATCATCTGACCAGTACGGAGTTACATGTTATCAGTTCGTTGATAGTCCAGCCATTGAAAGTGGTTTTGTATACGCCGGATTACTCTACTATCTGTAGCATTCCATTTCCTCCACGATGGTAGATGGGCAGCGGAATTTTTATTATAAAATGTATTCCAATTAGCATGCATTGCTCAGAGTTCCTCGGAACTTAAATTTTTTCCTCTGTTTCAAAATGATGTCCTTTCATGTAATACATAATATGACACAGGCTAGCGTAACAGATTACTCTGATATTAGCTCAAGATGAATAGTCAAAGTTATGTCAAATGTTCCAGATTAAGAGTCAAAATGATACAGATGATAGAGGACTCCAAAATGACTATTTTTAGACTCGGGACCAAAGGTGAGATATAACAAATTTTCATTCATACATTCATACTTTCCTGCCTAAGGGCAGATCTTTCTATAAAAACAACATTCTTCAATCTTTCCAATTTGTTGCCTTTCTCTTAGTCTTCTCATATGATCTATATATCTTAATTTTATCTGTTCCCTCATACTTTCTCCTGCCCCAAACTTTTCTTCCGTTCACCAATCCGTCCAATGCAGCCTTCAGTAGGCAATTTCTTCTCAGCCACTGACCCAACAAATTCCCTTTTCTCTTCCAGATAGGTTTCAGAATCATTCTTTCTTCATCCATTCTTTCTAACACAGCTTTATTTCTTATTGTCTATACATTTTACACGCTCCATTCTATTCCGTATCCACATTTGAAATGCTTCTAGTCGCTTCTCTTCACTTCGTCGTATGCCCATGTTTTTACCCCCACACAATGCCACACTCCACACAAAGCACTTCAGTAGTCTCTTCCTTAGTTCCTTTTCTAGAGGTCCGCAGAAAAGAACATTTTTCTATTAAAAATTTTCTTTACCACTGCTATCCTCCTTTTGACTTTCTGGCAGAAGCTCATATTACTACTTATTCGTTACACACCCAATGCCTCATTTCGAATTCACACGTGTACCTTCTTTATATAACCATGGTTTTCGTTGCATGACATTCGTAATCGTTTAGAAAATTCTCCTTCGCTTATTCTAAAATTCGTTTGATACCTAACATTCTCTGACATGACTCGGTAGGAAATTCCAAAGTCGAGGAACAGTTACAGTGAAAGAAGATGAAGATGAAGGTTGTTTGATGGTACGTATGGATAGTATTGAAGTGTCTTGTGATCGTACGTGTAGTTTATGGTGGGTAGATAAATTTTGAAAAAGGGATGCGAGATGGAGAGAAGTGAAGAAATGCACTATATGAAAGAAGAGGGTAAGACGATGGATCTTTTTTTAGGATATTCTAGACGGAGCCAGAACAACATTTAGAGTAATTTTGTTATATGATCAGTTCGTCGGCGAATTTAATCGTGGTTCCCTTCTGTGAACAGCCATTAGTAGAATGCCTAAGCTACGTTCGAGCTTTATATATGATGTACTGTACATTATAATCTGAATTAATCCGATCTTTCGCCTTAATAACTATGTGGCCACTATGCAGTATCAATACTGTTATAATATAAAATATATCCGTACTTGCTATGATAAATAGCCTCTGAAGTTGAAGGCGTCGTTAAACAACTATTACTAGTACTAAGCCCATCCTTAGCCTGACTTCCGTAATGAAGAGATTATAACGTGACATATATTTTTAAGCAAATACCTGGTTTCTGTGTTTGTGATGTACAGTGTAATCAATAGATGTGGAGGTATATGTATGGGATATGAAGTAAATTCAAAATGTACACAGGAAGTTATATGACTGGGGAATAATATTTTACCAGTAAATGAGTTAGTGCTGAAATGGGAATAATAAATTTAATTTTAGTTTATATCCTATTTATATAATAAAGAATAACTGAATACAAAATATCGTTATGGAAATATTGAATTAAGAACTAATGCAGATAAAAAGGTAACTATTACTTTTTATTTCTTTGTCGTGTTTTACCTAGCCCTTTCGCACTGAATTAAAATCCATAGCAATGTAGGGAATTTTATCAACAGTAATCTCAAAACTCGAGTGTGATTTAATTGACTATTACACGATTAAAAGAATGTATATAGAGATTAGAAGAAATAAAGTACTCTAATACAATAAACTATTAATTGACTCAATGAAATTATATTTCACTAATATTAGTTTCACCAAAATGTTTGAACGGAGCTGCCATTTTCAGTTGAATTTCTATGCTGTAAACAAATAACGATCGAAAAGCTTGTTTTATAGTACCGTAAAGAATTTGCAGTTCGAAATGTTAGGAAACAAAGAAACAAATGGTAGGGAGGTGATAAAAACAGAAGAAAGTATAATAAAGATTAGAAGAAGTAAAGTACTCTGATACAATAAAATAGATATTAATTCACTTACTAAAATTCTATTTCACTAATGTTACCTTCACCAAAACGTTTGAACGGAGCCGCCATTTTCAGTCGACCATCTATGCGGGAAACAAATGACGATCGCAAAGCATGTTTTATGGTACCGTAAAGAATTTGCAGTTTGAAATGTTGGCAAACAAAGAAGCAAATGCTAAGGCAGTGATAAAAACAAACAAATGCTAGGGAAGCGATAAAATTAAACAAATGCTAGGGAAGCGATAAAATTGTGCGATAAGCAGCCATGATTGGTTGAAAGACGTTCTTTCGTACCATTTTATTGGCCAAAAGTAGTATGACGTAGTAAAAGTGTAGTCTTGCTAATCCAAAGTACATTTTTTCTTAGGCACCGAATGGAAAATTATTTTAAGCAAGAGTTGTTATTTACAATGGGAAATTAATATTATGGATATACCTTCTTTCCAGCCTTATTCACTAAAGAGAAATGAGTAACGGCAAATTATTTTAAGTGACACTTTGTACTTTTTATTTAATAAATCATTTATCAATTTCAAGACCCGTTCAAAATTTATCACAATGTAAAATTCTAATAAACAAAACATTCAGGAGGTTCAAAAAGCTATGCAACTCATAATGTGCATACTTCTTGGAAATCCGAAGTAAAATAATACTCTGTAGTACTTTGGTACTCATACTAAAGCAGAATATTTACATATCCTGCTCAAACTGGTGACCGTTGGCATAATTACAATCTTTCGATGAATGTCGCCCTAGATCGCTGTAGCGTTACCTACTGAATAGATGTACAAGCATGAAATATAATACTTTTCTGCATGTTCTGTAATGGGTTGGAACATTGCAATAAACATCGTCCTTGAGCGCTCAGTGAAGAAAAAGTTAGGGTGGCGTAAGGTCAGCAGAACAAGTAGCCCAACTAACTGGTCTACTACGTCCAATCCACCGACCAGATTATTTTCGGTCAAGAACACAAAGGATTCTTAAGGTGTCATATGATGGACATCCGGCATTCTGATACCACATAACCATTCTATTCCTCAAAGGTATGGCCTCCAGAAGATCAGGAAAACAAGATCTTAACAATCTGGCCTATCGCTTGCCATTCAGAATGTAATTTATGGAATAAGGCCCAATAAAAAGGTATTGCAATCACTGCAACATTGCAAAGTGCTATTTTACTTCGGTCTTGCAATGAGCACGTACTAGGGATGAACAACGATCGAGAAAGCAAGACTAAAAACGCCCGCAAGGTCGAAAACCCGCACGACAATATTGTATACGTCGCGTCGTTGCTTGTGAGTGTTTCGAGACGTCGAGATTGATCACTCCCGAAGTCCCGAACGTCAAGCAACCTTGAATCCCCACAGTTGTTTATACTTGACTGAACTTTTATCTACTTTGGCAACTGTTATACATGAATAAACAATCAAGTAGCCTATTTGAAACATCATCTCTACCTTTCAGTGTATAATAATCCGTTCTCCAGTCTTTATTTAAATACTAGGCCCTTATTAGAAGGCTTTTTCATATGTTTGAGATCAAGTGTGCAATCTCAAGTAAGAAGTTATTAGCGTTATGTTTCTTAGAAATGCAAATTTATTTCAGAATTCTTGTTTTTCTATTTGAGTATATAACCTTAGATAATATCATATAATAGAACCAGAACATTTTGATAACTAAGATACTATTCTGTTTTGTCTTTTTGTCTCATTTGAACATTTATAATGTTATTCATTTCAATGATGTATATTATTCAAAGTTACGAAATCTTTCCACGCCGACCAAATGCTATTTCGAGAATGATGAGCGAGATTCGAAGCGCACGAGAATGACGTGACGAGAGTAGAGTTGGGTCGATTCGTGAACGAATCGTTCATTCGAACGACTAATAATAAAGAATCGTAAGAATCGATTCGTGGTATCAACGAATCGTCGTTCAAAAGAATCGTAACGGATCGTCTTTCAAAAGAATAGTAAGGAATCGGCATGGTATCGTAACCCACGATTCTATTAGTTGTTTGATGTAATCTGTCAACGGACATTTCCGAACCGTGTCGAATGCTCCCGAGCGAGAGTGAAATCAAAATATGTACTGCATTTGTTAAGTATGGAAAATAATGAACACAAACCTAAAATTTGCATAGTTAAATAGACATGTAATGCAAAAAAATGTAGTTCATAATAAGGTTCAGTTGATAAATTATAATTTAGAGACATTATCTTGAGTAATTTTGTAGACTAATGGAGGTCATACTGAATGGTTCCAGCCAATGAGAAAGAGACAATCCAATGTCTCGCCTCTTATGCCATCTATGCGAGAGATGTAGAACGTTTTTGTTCTACGCGTGGTTTGCAAAGGAAAGTGTCTTGCGACGATTCAAAAGAATAGTTGGAATCGCAGACTGGGAAGAATCGTGAACTCGTTGACGATTCAAAAGAATAGTTGGAATCGTAGACTGAGAAGAATCGTGAACGAATCGTTAGAATCGATTCGTAATGTGTGATTGAATCGTTGGAATCGACTTCTGAAAAAGAATCATGTTGCCCAACTCTAGACGAGAGTCGAAAGACAAATGCAAACGAACACAGCGAGCGAGAGCGGCAGTTAGTTTTATTCATCTCTAGTACGCACACTACGAATTCCATATTCTTTCGCAACCCTCAGTGTTTTGTTTGTGAGAATGTTATCTTTGAATTGGCCTTGAAGAGGTTAAATGACTCATGAAAGAAGATATGTACAATGAAATTAAGTCATTACTCGCATCTCCTTAACGAACAAGGCTACAAGAAATATATACCCATAGTATTAATTCCCCATTTACACTTAAACAACTAATGTTTGAAACAATTCTTCATTTGGCGCATAACGAAACATTTATTTTGGGTAAGCAGTATAAATGGGACACTCTATATCTAATTTGATTTGCATTAGAAAGGCACACACCCTAAGACTTCCTGTTCCAGCGCACAGATGAGACAACATAGGACACTCACTTCCGTGAACGGAATAAAAATATCTTTCATTACCCAAGCTGGAAATCAAGCCACGGACCTTTTGCCACGTTTTCTCAGAAATACAATTTGTTTTTAATTAGTTACTTTTTGAATTTAATTATAAAACTTTAAAATCTAGACGATTAATAAATAGCCAAATTTTACTCTATAAGACAGTTAACGGTATATTAAATTCCTTCAGTTGAATGTAAAAAGAACAGAATTACGTCATAGGCAACCTTTTGTTATTCTAATTCCTAGAACTGTTTTCTTCAAGAACTCTGCATTGCTTGTTGTGTGCACTAGGCCTACTTACAACTCTCTGTCTTTAAACTGTGATTCTCAATTAGATTTCAGTTTAACAGTTAAACAATTTCATACAACATTAAAAAGAATTGTCTTTCCTTAGATATTTAAATTATGAATAAGTGTATTATAATATTTTTACTCTAGTTTTGAAATAATTTTGCATTATTACATTAATATTTGACACTATATTAACTGCAATATTATATTCTAGCATCTATTATGTATCTTTCTTTCGTTTGTGTTGTTTGTTTTGTTTTTCCTTATTATTTATTTTGTATAGATATCAATGTAAGCCACCTGTAATTGGAAGCTTACCTCTGTTGGTGGTGGATTTAAATAAATAAATAAATAAATACACAAATAAATAAATAAATAAATAAATAAATAAATAAATAAATAAATAAATAAAATAGAGTAATATTGTATAAAAATTCTCCTCGGTTACAAATTACGGATTTGAATCTTTCCGCCAGCTGAGTGAGCATAATGAGATGTTTATTCGAATGTGCGAAGATCGTGGACTCAAGTTTCACAAACGTTTGTGTCGTGTCATTTCAAACTCTTCTTCAGTATTCTACGAGATTCAGTTTCGTTTTGATCCTGGGAAAAAAGAATTGCGACAAGATCTCCTTGGTGTTTAAGATTACACATTGTTAGACATTAACAACAGTAAATTTTCATAAAATGAAAGGTGAGAAAATAAATAAAGAAATAAATAAGTAAGTAAATAAATAAATAATAAAATAACTAAATAAATAAATAAGTAAATAAATAAGAAGAGGAATAAAGGAACAATAAGAATTAAACATGGGGAAAAATGAAGACAGGAAGGAAGAAAGAAAAAAGTATGAAAGTATGAGTGTAAGCAAAAGTAATATTAGAAAGTTATGAATATGTGGAAGAGAGTGAGGGAAGCATAAGGGAAGAACATAAAACTGCTTTCATAACAGAGGTACTGACAAAATGAAACAACAATAAAATTATTATTTACCTGTTACTGATATATCTGAAAATATTCAAGATTTTAATGGAGCCTTAAGAACCATCAACCAGGCTTTCACAACCAAGAAAACCCAAAAACATACCAGGTTAAAAGTATATAAAGTTCTAGCAAGACCTGTCCTCATGTATGGTAGTGAGGCCTGGACTGTCTGAAACTCAGATGTTCAACGTCTAACAACTGCGGAAATGAGATTTCTAAAGAGCACTGCCGGCTACAGCTTGCTTGATCACAAAAGGAATGAACTAATTACAAAAGAATTGGAAATTACACCTATTTATGAACATCTCAGCCAATATAGACAAAAATGGCTTAACCATGTCAATAGAATGAAAGTATACAAAAGTACAAAAATTTAAATACTACTTTTAAAATGTTCATTCAGATGATATTAAAAAAATAGGGTGCCATAACTTCCTTTCTTAGAAAGTATATTCTATTATCCATGAGCTAAAAAGGATAAATGTTCACCTTCCATCTTGCTTAAAAAAGGCCCTAGTGCAGACACTTGTATTTCCCTATTTCGACTATGCGGACATTTTACTGACTGACCTCTCCAGCGACAACAAAATGAAACTTCAACGTGCTCATAATTTGTGTGTACGTTTTGTAAGCAATGTTCGTAAATATGATCATATTACCCCATCCCTGGAAACAATAGGTTGGCTTAAACTAGATAAGAAAAGACATTTACATTCACTTCTCCTTCTCTTCGAAATCTTGAACTCTTCTATTCCTTCGTACCTGTCATCTCGCTTCACTTACCTTTCTTCCCACCATAATCTGAACACACGCTCTCGTCATGAAACAATACTAACAATACCATCCCATCGCACCTCCTCATACTCATCTTCTTTCACAATAGCCCTGCCAAGACTCTGGAATTCGCTACCTGCTAGCATCAGGGACTGTCGAAATAAAATTGAATTCAAACGAAAACTTACTAGGCACTTGGTCAGTAATTGATTTCTTGTAAATAGTTTCTTTAATCTATCACAAAATATTTCAATATTCAGTAATTTCATCACTATACAATTTTGTTATTCTAGATTTAATTTGTAATTCAGTAAATATAAAATATTCTTTGTTTCTCTATGATAAATTATCTAGCTATAATTATTCAGGTAATCTTTTCGTACTTTGATTTTATTGTAATTTTAATTGTAAATTTTATATTAAATTGTAATGTTATTTGTAATTGTAATTGTAAATTTAATACTAATTGTAATTTTATTGTTCATATTGTAGTTGGAATCTCTTGGTAGAGGGGCAGAGAAGGACTGACGGCCTTATCTCTACCAGGTTATATAAATAAATACTAAATAAATACTAAATACTAGAATGGACCGTTCCAGACTCCCAAGACAAATTCTCCGCTATATACCACATGGGAGACAATCTTTGGGACGCCCCCTGAAAAGATGGACGGAGACCGTAACAGGCCACTAGGCCTAATACCTGCAAGGACGATGATGATGAATAAAATCATTGTTATGGCAGTCAACACAATCATGTTGACACTGTACAAAAATTTAAATACTACTTTTAAAATGTTCGTTCAGATGATATTGAAAAAAAAAAAAAGGGTGCCATTTCAAAATGCTCTCGAAGACGTCACAAAAATTTTTTGTCTTCATAAAAAGTATCCCTTTCTAAATACAGTACAACGTTTGACATATCTGAGATTTTTGTCCAAAATTCTCTTATTCAATTTTAGTTGCAATTATATGTTACTTTTGAAAAAAAATGCTAATGTCACCACCATAACAAAATTTTCTGTAGCGATATATCGCCAGCATCTTTATGGTGTACACTCAATATAAATTGTAGGCCTACTATGTTCTATTTTTTTTATTATGTCTTAATCTCTTTTGTTTGAAACCTATTTATATAATTTTTCGTTTTAAATTTTATTGTGAGCTATTCTGTGTCGCAAGGCAAACTCAAGATATTGGGTCAGACTAATAATAAATAAATGTACAGAGTGACTCGTAAGTAATGTCATTAATTTCAGGGGGTTATTGTTTGGGATTTTTCAAATAAATAAGTTTAATTCAGTTTTGCCCGTTTTTGCTTCCTTCCAGAGATAGAAATTGTTTCATATGAAATATTTCATAGTGTGTTTTGGGAAAACCATTGATTTGAATTTCTAATATGTTCAGTCAGTTTTAATTGAGTAGTGTATTATGATAATAAATGATTAAAAGAATTTTAGTATTGTAGTTTAAATGCACAGAAATTTGATCCGAACAAATGTAACTTTGCTTCTAAAAAAAAAAAAATCTTTTCGTTCAATGTTTTTTGTTTGGAACAAATTTCAGCACAACGAAAGGACAAAATTCTTTCAATCATATGTTATCACAATACACTGCTCTCTTAAAATTGACTATACATATTCAGTCTTACTAATAAACCATGTATACTTTTTATACGAGACTTATGCAGAGTTGAGACAAAAAACGTTACTAATAAACCGTGAATAAGCTATGGACGTGTAAACACGCTGTAACTATACAATGGGAATTGCTTTGCAGTAGTTATATACACGAAACACCTTGTTTAAGCGTTGTATATAGGGAAAAAATGGCCGCCCCTCTAACAGCTGTTCGTATCGACTGTCATTGTATGATGATGTTTACCTTGTAACCACAGAAGAACAAACCAAAGAACATAGAATTATTAGAATAATATTGCTGTAGCTTCTACTCTTTGACCAAAATGTAGTGTGGTAATCGATTAGAGCCAGTTGTACTATCGATATTTAACACGCCACACTAGAGCGCTCTACCGGATGCAGTAGAGAACCTCAGATATTCTATTACCTTTCGTATCGAAGCAATGACGAAACGATGACGTAGCTGTGTAACAGTTATACTGTTATACACGACGTATGTAGTGATTATTAGTAAGGAATTTACACACGACTTATAAACGAGCTACTCATTGTATAAGTATAAGACAGTTAAACGTCTATATATAGAGTTTTTATTAGTAAGACCGATTGGAAATTAAATCAATGGTTTTCTCAAAACACGCTATGAAATGTTTCATATAAAATAATTTCATCTCGAAAAAGGAAACAAAAACGAGTGAAATTGTATTAAACTTTTTTGTTTATAATATCTCAAAGATAACCCCCTTAATTTAATGACATTACTTACGATTCAGCCTTCATATATATATAATTTAATATATATATATATATATATATATATATATATATATATATATATATATATATATACAGTGTTTAAAAAGATTACATTCTAGAGATTCTTAGTTTGTAAGCAAGACAGATCTCAATTTTCCGTCCGGAAACTGAACTGGATTTCTAACTGACTAAGCCCCAAAGAAATTACTCGTACAGCGATTATATTTAATAATAAACCGTGCTGCAAGAAATCAAGTAATGCCTTATGAATACTGAAACCTTGTAACTGTAGAATATAACCAGTTATTCAGAAACATCTTCATTAATAATTCTCTAACATTTACACGTAATATAACTTTCGTGTTAAGATTTCAATCTATTCTGTAGGCCGAAATAAGCTCACACGCCACTTCTCCGAGGAAACTTGATGTGAATTTTACAAGAACCGTCACAAACAACAAGATCCTCGGGGATTTCGACCTCGCAACTTCTTGATGAGGTTAATGCAAATTAGTGCAAGAAGGGAGAATTAATATTAAACTTAACTACATAACGTGTTTGTGCATTATCATAAAATTTACATATATTTTATATTCTAGAGGAAGTCAAATTTGATCATACATCCAATTACGGAATTAGGTGCAACGAGAAAATATTTTCGTTCCTGATGAAAAGAAAACTGTGTAAATATTATTATGGAGACAAGATGGTAGTTAGCTGGTAGTCATTACGGGGAAAATAAGACTGCCAATACCTTTAAATAATACGCAAGAGATACGAAACAGAAGCTGTTTCCAAGGTTAAGTCATCTTTCGCCTTTAAAATGAAGAGCGGAGAAATACTATCTATATGGACATATAAAACTTTTCCAATTAAGTTTTGGCGAATCCTTGGTCTCAACCCGCTGTCACCAATTTGATCAATAGCAGATTACGTCGTAGATGATACAGCGTCGTTAAATAACGGACTAAAAGAAATAGACTATGTTCCCTTCTATTTACCATATGATATGATATGATATGATATGATATGATATGATATGATACGATATGATATAATATATGATATGATATGATGATATATTTCTCTAACAGGGGAAAGCCTCAATTGCAATAGACAGTACAAATATTTGCTTAGAACATAAAATTGGAGATAGATGAAAAAAGAGATCAAAACAGATACAAATGCAATGTACAAGTGTAAATACAATTAATGAAAAAATAAAAAAAACAGACACATACATACTAAGTAAATAAAAGATACAGATACAGATATAAATGAAAAATACAAAATAATAAAGAATGAAGAATAGGTAAATATAGATATCATAACCAAAAGATGTAAACTGTAGTTATAAATGGGAAATCACATAGCAATAAATAGATAGCAATACTATTTAAAATCAACTACCACAGTATATTAATAAGAAAATGTTTATATTTCATGTAAGAAATGCTGAAATCTAGGTCCCATATTTTACATATTTCATTGAATTTTGAACACATTTTAGCACTGGTGAACTTTTATGTGCTGAAATATTCGCTTTTTTATAATATAACATTTTACGATTTCTTAAATGTGATGTTCTGGTGTTAAATGTGATATGATATGATATGATATGATATGATATGATATGATATGATATGATATGATATGATATGATATGATATGATATGATATGATATGATATATGATATGATTTGATATGAAATGAAGATATGTGATATGATATGATATATTTATTTGTCAACAGCATCTATATCGGATATGGTGTACTTTGACACTACTGTATCAAGGTTACACCATAACTCTCATATATGTTTGTCTACAACTTTGTTGCTACTCTTCCGTATTCTACTTATATTTCTTCTATTACTCCCTTACTTACTTACAAATGCCTTTTAGAGAACCCAGAGATTCATTGCCGCCCTCATCGGTTCCTATCCTGAGCAGATTAATCTAGTCTCTACCATCATATCCCACCTCCCTCAAATTCATTTTAATATTTTCCTCCCATCTACGTCTCTGCCTCCCCAAAGGTCTTTTTCCCCCAGGTCTCCTAACTCGAAATCTATATACATTTCTGGATTCACCCATACGTGCTACATGCCCTGCCCATCTTCAACGTATGAATTTAATATTGCTAATTATGTTAGGTAACGAATACAATGCATGCAGTTCTGCGTTGTGTAACTTTCTACATTCTCCTGTAATTTCATTCCTCTTAGCCCCAAATATTTTCGTAAGCTCCTTATTATCGAACAACCTTAACCTCTGTTCCTTTCTCAAAGTGAAGGTATATTTACTTTAATAAATCAGCTCTATTCTGAAATACTCTTTCCTACTTTTTTTCTCAATTAAAACTAATATTTTCTCTCTCTCTCCTTCTAACCAACTCTATTTAATGTTTATTTTCATTTCTGTATTCTATTTTCACTCAACTGACTAAACTTTCATAAACAGTTCATCTGCAATCACAGTTCATCTGCACTCACAATTCCCAGACAAACTATAATCGTTTTCTCTTATCACTTGACCTTCACCCGCATTACGTCATTTAAATCTCTCCTATTTCAATTGAGTTCATATAATCCTCATCTTTGAACTCGCATTTTCCATTTTAAATGCTATATTTACACAATCCATCTTCGCTCTTTTCACAAATTCCCAATAGCACCCCTTGCTTCCATACTTAATTTTCCTTCTATCATACTTTTCCTCTGATGCTACTACCACATTACTCTGAATTTTTTTTCTTTTAGAATAATTCTCACACTACACTGTCCTTTAATCTCTCTGTTGATGTTAGTGCATCTTCTATCGGTCCAACGGTATTAATACTGCTTTGGATATTTCTCTCATCCGCCTGTGATTTCTTCCTATTTCTTAGTAACCTCCCCTCACTCTCGATCTTTTTCTTATTCTCTTCATCTGCCCTGTTTCTCTCACGTTCACTCACTTGTTTTCTCTTTCACTTTCTATCATATCACTATTCATTCTAACCCTGTGCTTCCCACATTCCTCTTCTTGCTCCTATTCGTTATCTCGTTTCTCTTCTATCTCTCTTCTCTCGGATAGCTGTAATCATTCGGCACCGGCAGATTACTTGCTCCGTCTATCACAGACGTCTCAATAGGGCCTTCTCGGAGCACTTCCTCCTCTTTCTCTTTTTTCAATGCAAGAATGGAACAAAATGCGGGACCAGTTCGTGTATCTCCGGATGACGTCATTGACCGCGACGTTTGAATAAACATCTGCAACCGCTACGATGTTGTGTCCATCACCGCAAATGTATGAAGAAATAAAAGCTTTCATAGGGAAAGCGAATTTGTGGGAGTCGCAAGTTTCAGTGGGTAACTGTTACCACTTTATTAATCTAAAATTGTTACCTAATTTGAATCAAGACCAGTGTAACAAATATAGTAAAGTATTGAAGGACTTGAGAAAAGAATTTGAGACCAGATTTAAGATTTGAATAGTTCTAATTTTAAATAACTGCTTGTGAATTTCTAAGATGTTTAGGTTATTTTTAATTATTGAAAATATTACGAAACATATTATTTAACTATTATAGTAATTAATATATTAATATTAGCGTAACATAAGAATAGTTACTTTAACAACCAACAAGTTTAATTGTAATTTTATTATTATTATTTAATTGAATTTTATTTTATTAAATATAGTATAAACTTAAAAAAAGAGCGATACCAAAAATCATTTACTACAAATGAAATATTGTTGTTTAGTCAACTGTCCGAAGACAGGTCTGAACCTCACAAGTGATACCCAGAAGGCACCACTTATGAGGCAACTAGGCCAGGAGATAATGGAGTAAGGTGGCCAGATCCTTGCGCTTAAATAATTACGTAACATGTATGGTTCTTCATGCTTCAGACGTTTTCTTTTTACTCATAGTATATTTTTTAATTTTTAATTTTATTGGATTATTTTACGACGCTCTATCAACAACTAGGTTATTTAGCGTCTGAATGATATGAAGGTGATAATGCCGGTGAAATGAGTCCGGGGTCCAGCACCGAAAGTTATCCAGCATTTGCTCGTATTGGGTTGAGGGAAAACCATGGAAAAAACCTCAACCAGGTAACTTGCCCCGACCGGGATTCGAACCCGGGCCACCTGGTTTCGCAGCTAGACGCGCTGACCGTTACTCCACAGGTGTGGACTATAGTATATAATGAGAAAATAAATGTATTATTATTATTATTATTATTATTATTATTATTATTATTATTATTATTATTATTATTACTGCAAACTACTTAAATTCCTTCCGAAAACAACCGTCTATTGTGACAGTACAACTCAGAAGTGCAGCTTTGTGGCATTTCTCCCGCGACAGTTACAACTTAGCTCGCTCATTCTTGTAACATAATCAACGATCGGCTGTCTTCGGATTTTGAGCTTATCTCTTCAGCTGACTACGTTATTTACACTTGCTCTCTGTAACAACTTTTAGGCGTTGGCCTCTAGACGCCTGGTCTATCAGTCCTCCACTTACCATAAAATATAGAGATTTAAAATATAAATGCAGCTTCCTGTGCCCAATTTTTATACATCTTTGTCCCAAGTATGGTTCTCTATCATTTCTAAAATACAACAATCAATGTCCTTGCATAATAAGACTCAACCAATCCGATTATTAAAACCTATCAACAAGAGGAAAAATGTCCTTAACTGTTTACTGTTGATCATGATCATGATCATCATCATGTCCTTTCACCTATTCCGCCTCCATCAAAATTGGTCTCGCCATCTCTTAACAGTTCAACAAAGAGAGGGATGGGGAAAAGGGTGGGTTTATAAACTGCAGAGAGAGCTGCATCATGTAGGAATAGGATGTGTGTGGGAAAAAGGAGATAACAATAGAAAAAATGTATGGCGTAATTTAAAGATGCGTTTTATTGATATCGAGAGACAAGAGATTGAGCTCCAATGTTCGGAAAAGCCCTCACTATATTTACAATCAAATCTCATGATCAGGGAACGGATTTATATGGACTAAAAATATATGAAATATGTAAATATATATGTAGTTATTTTTACCAAAATATGGAATTAAATATGGATTTTTACCAAAATATGGAATTAAATATGGACTTAAAATTATAAAAAAATGACTATGTACGTTAAATATTGGTACATTTTAATCAAACTAAACAAAAAATATAATGGACGTACCTTATCTTCCAATGTAGTTTCAACAAAACACAATTTTTATTGTCTGTTACCATAACAATAGGTTACAAACATTTCTTTCAAGTGCTGAAAAGTGAATCTTCTTCTATTGTCTCTGAGGATAGATTTATACTGACTAAAAGAGCGTTCGACGTCACAAGAAGTAACTGGTACATAATTCAATTTCACAATGTCTGCTGGGGATAAGTCCAAGTTAATCTTCACTGTTGATTCACCACTCATCACAGCAACAACCTTTTGTAGTTCTTCATATCCAGGGTTTTTTGAAAGTACAGTGTCCACCTTAGCTCTTACTGCATCTGCAACTTTACCTCTACCACGATTCAGTTGTTCCACAGTACTATTTATAATTTCAAAACTTTCAGATAGTGAAAGGTGCCTATTTTGGAGACTTTTGAGCGTTTTTATGATGCATGAAAATGTATGCTGAATGTGAGCTAAGTCATTCTTCACACTTATGTCACAGGTAACTGTTTTCGCAGTATCAATTGAGACTGCATCTTCAGAGTCCAATGCAAGGAGAACATTGTTAATAGAGTCTATATGTTCGGCATAATATTCAACTGCTTCTAGCCATGTACCCCATCTAGTTAAAATTGGCTTTGGTGGCAATGGAATTTCAGGGTACATTTCTTTCAACACGTTAACTCTACTGGGAGCTTTGAGAAATACTTTTTTCACTGATGAAATCAACAAATCTACTTTAGGGAAATTGTCTTTGACCACTTCTGCCACACGATGAAATGCATGCGCCACACAAGTAAAATGAGTCAATTTAGGATATACAACAGATAATGCTTGTCCAGCTTTGACCATATAAGGGGCAGCATCGCTAATAAAGAATAACACATTATCGTACATAATACCCTTTGGCCACAGGATACCCATAGCTTCGTTGAACAGTTTAACTATAGTTTTGTTATTGCACTTTTCTAGAACATCACAATGTAAAAGAATTCGTTCAGAATATTGTTCACTTAACAAACCGATAACTACATTACCAACAAGTCTACCTTCTTTGTCGGGAGTCTCATCAATGGAAACCCAAATTGAACTATCTTTAATTTCATCTCTTATCTTCTGTATTGTCTCATCGTAGATGGATGGAGCATACGTCTTCCTAAGTGTTGACTCATCCGGGATTGTATGTTGAGTATATTTTTCAAGGAATTCCCTGAAGACCTTATTCTTTAGTTTGTAGAGAGGAATATCAGCAGAGATGAGAGAACGGCACAGGTCGATGTTAAACTCAGATCTTACATTCGATGTTGTTGGTTGTGTTAAAAACAATTGTCTCTGCTTGGAATTTAGTTGTTTGTTGGCCTGATGTTTACTAGTTGTAATGTGTTGTTGCACCAGGAACTTTTGTGTAGATGATACTGCACACTGACACAAATTACAAAATAATATTTTATTGTCAGTTGATAAACCATCTTCTTTAAATTCTGAAATGTAACTTGTTAGTTTTGATTTTAAATTGACTGAATGACGTACTTTTGGCATATTTACCGTCTTTATAGTATGATTTACAAAACTGAACCTATGTGTACTCTGACTGGCATTTAACTGTTGAGCTGCACAACTGAAGTCTGTTAAAAATTTTAAATTAAATTAATACAGTTTTGTAACTTACTTTCCCATTGTTGATAGGACTGCTAATTTTCAAATAACTTTGATGTTAAAGGGATTACTGAACATGTGTTTAAATCTCTATTGTTGAAATGTATTTTTAAAAGTTAATGGAATTTTGTTTTGTTTTATTGTTAAACCTAATATAATATGGACTGTTTTATATGAAATATGGAAAATATATGGAAATTAACGAAAATATGTACTAAACTCTAAAATATGGAAAAATATGGAAAATAAAAGTAGGATTTTTCAACCCTACACATTGTGAAACATAAAGATAATGCAAAATATAAATTATATTAGCTTTATAAGTAAATATGTATTTACATATAAATCCTTTCCCTGCTCATGATTAACTGGGGAAGGTGTGACTACATAAATTCTTGTAACAAAGACAATTAAGCAGGTTTAGCGTGGCTAAGATTTGGGGCATGGAAGGGTAATAAATTTGCCAACGAAGGAGAGCGCCTTTGTCCATTGTGCGGGGAAAAGGACTCCTGAAGACATATTTTATTGCAGTGTGTCGAATTGGAACATATCCGGAAAAAATATCTGCCACTCTAGATGCTAAGTCAGAATAGGAGTTCGTTTGCATGTCTTGGCCTCATGGGGATTAGAGAATGCGAACAAAAGACTGGATTATACTTTGTATTTTTAGTTCCTTTCTTATATCTTCATTCCTCTTCCTATCTAATAAAGTATATCCAGCTACGTATCTCAAAAACTTCATTTGTCGTGCTTCGATTCTTTGTTCATGGTCTTTTGTTGGAGTCCAGCATTCACAACCGCACAAGAAAGAAGGGATTGCCATAGATCTATAAAACTGCAATAAAGTTTCTTTTCGAATCTTTTTACCTAAAGTGTGACGGAATGTACCACAAAAATAGTTAAATATATTTAGTCTATTATCAAATTCATACTTTTTTCCATAAGTTATAGTGCAACCCAAACATTTAAATGCATTAACTTGTTATATTATTTTGCTATCTTATCTGCTTTTGCTCTAATTAGGTGAGGTCCTATAAATGCTATTGTTATTGTTTTACTTACAGATATTGTCATGTTAAAACTAGTCACTATTTGATTCCACTCGAAAATGTTTTTTTTTTTTGTGAAGTAGGCCTATTTTTATTTTTACTTATGACAACCTGGTCATCAGCAAATAGTAGCTATAGTTTTATTTACTCGAATCCTCCAAAGAAACACTCATCGGACTGATTACTGCTCTCCCTATTTCTATTATTATGAGTACCAGATACTGTCTCACTCAGTGGCATATTTTCGTTATTGTTTCAATAACAGTGACGAGTTTGTATTATCATGCTATAATTGCGTGTTTTTAATTATAGAATATAATATGAATATTTATTTTATTTGTTCAGTCTAAATGACTTAGCAATATTTAAAAAACAAAAACAAATAGCCTATTTATAAATATAAATAATTCATTGAAGTTAAAGATAATGCTAACGTTTTCGCCTATTTGGCATCTTCAGGCACATATTCAAACAATCTCATGTGGTACATTAATTTTACAGTGACTGGAATAACGATTGAATATATATACAAAGAATCTTAAAATAAACATATTAATCATGTTGATTCCAATATTAAACTTCATATATTAGCAGACGTCGAAATGATTTCAAATGGATCCTTCAATTTAAGTTGAAAAGTCGAATGTCGGTGTAACTTTCGAGACAGGAAATATTGTAAATATTGAGACTGAACAAATAAAATAAATATTCATATTATATTATATTGTATATTGACTTATCTGAAAACTATTACAATGCTTTCTAAGGTGTTCTTATTCTTAATTCTATTTAAAATGATTTTTTCTTCGTATTTTTAATTTCACTGGTTATTTTAACTTCTTCTCTCTAATCCTTTCCTAGTAAACAGAGAAGCCAATTTGCTATGCATTTTAAGAAGACGATAAGCCTAGGCGTAGGGTAGGGAATTCACAATTTTCCACATCGTCTCGAAGTAGCCCCTTCGGTTCGTCTCAAGAGCGTATGTAAGAGGATTTCGGCTCTAGTTAGTGGTCGCTACTATCAGACAAGCTGCAGAGGGATGGCCTCGAGCATATGCTAAACTCCTGACCCTTGTCTAATATGAGTGGCCTAGATATGTAGGTGTAACAGTCGCGTTTTGCATATAGGAGGAGGCACTAGTACCATCACTAGAGCAACGTGATCTTCTGTCACCTTTGTGTTCTGCATCCGTATGATAATATTATGTAAAGTCATGGAATGTGTTTTACTTCCAGCTACTGAAAGTTTGGAAGGATTGTACAAGATGATGTTTTTTTCCTTTAGTGAATGTTATTTTCATACTCAATGACTAAATGAGTGAATGAATGAATGAATGAATGAATGAGTGAGTGAGTAGAGTGAGTGAGTGAGTGGATTGAGTGGAGTGAGTGAGTGAGTAAAGTGATTGAAGTGAGTGAGTGGAATGAGTGGTTGAAGTGAGTGAGTGGAGTGAGTGAGTGACTGAGTGAGTGAAGTGAGTGGAGTGAGTGAGTGAAGTGTGTGGAATGAGTGAGTGAAGTGAGTGAGTGGAATGAGTGGTTGAAGTGAGTGGAGTCAGTGGAGTGAGTGAGTGAAGTGAGTGGAGTGAGTGAGTGAAGTGTGTGGAATGAGTGAGTGAAGTGAGTGAGTGGAATGAGTGGTTGAAGTGAGTGGAGTCAGTGGAGTGAGTGAGTGAAGTGAGTGGAATGAGTGAGTGAGTGAGTGGAATGAGTGGTTGAAGTGAGTGGAGTCAGTGAGTGGAGTGAGTGAGTGAAGTGAGTGGAATGAGTGAGTGAGTGGAATGAGTGAGTGAGTGAAGTGAGTGAGTGAGTGAAGTGAGTGAGTGGAATGAGTGGTTGAAGTGAGTGGAGTCAGTGAGTGGAGTAAGTGAAGTGAGTAGAATGAGTAAGTGAGTGACGTGAGTGAGTGGAATCAGTGAGTGAAGTGAGTGGAGTGAGTGAGTGAAGTGAGTGGAGTGAGTGAAGTGAGTGACTGGAATGAGTGGTTGAAGTGAGTGGAGTCAGTGAGTGGAGTGAGTGACTGAGTGAGTGAAGTGAGTGGAGTGAGTGAAGTGAGTGGATGAGTGAGTGAGTGAAGTGAGTGGAATGAGTGGGGTCAGTGAGTGGAGTGAGTAGAGTGAGTGACTGAGTCAGTGAAGTGAGTGAGTGAAGTGAGTGGAATGAGAGAGTGAAGTGAGTGAGTGGAATGAGTGGTTGAAGTGAGTGGAGTCAGTGAGTGGAGTGAGTGACTGAGTCAGTGAAGTGAATGGAGTGACTGAGTGAAGTGAGTGGAATGAGTGAGTGAGTGAAGTGAGTGGAATGAGAGAGTGAAGTGAGTGAGTGGAATGAGTGGTTGAAGTGAGTGGAGTGAGTGACTGAGTCAGTGAAGTGAGTGGAGTGACTGAGTGAAGTGAGTGGAATGAGTGAGTGAAATGAGCGGAGTGAGTGGAGTGAGTGAGTGAGTGAGTGAGTGAGTGAACAAACGAACGAATGAATGAATACATGAATGAAGGGCTGAAATAATGAATCATTCGATCGTATATTTGAAGAGCCTATATTTATGGCCTTTTCTCCTGGTACTGGCTTGGGTATAACCAAGGCTAGGTATAACCCACTTCTGAGGTTTAGGCTCCTGAAAGGTAAGGTTACATAACGCCGATGATACAATAGGACGATCGTGATTATAGGAATTTAAAAAGGCATGCTAAATTGCATTTAAACAATAGGCTACAAAAGTTTCAGTAATTTTTGCGCAGAAAAATTGTTAAACCGACAAAGAAACTAAATTGGCAACACTGCTGCAAAATATATTCTATTTTGTGGCACAGGCGTTGTCATATAATGCAGTTCCAAAGTGAAGTATACTAGGTCATTCGTAGACCTCGCATTTTTAGGATAAATGTCTACTTTTGTTTATAGGGCTAAACTAAAATTACTTAAATATCTTCACGTTTCACATAAAATGTCAACGTTTGATAGAAGTTTTATTATAGCCTACCTAAAATATCTACTTTGCCCATTATGACCTATTTTAATACTTTGAAGTCTAAAAGTGCCTATTTCGGGTATAGTGGGTTATTTTACGACGCTTTATCAACAGCTTAGGTTATTTAGCGTCTGAATGAGATGAAGTGATAATGCCGGTGAAATGAGTCCGGGGTCCATCACCGAAAGTTACCCAGCATTTGCTCATATTGGGTTGAGGGAAAACCCCGGAAAAAACCTCAACCAGGTAACTTGCCCCAACCGGGAATCGAACCCGGGCCACCTGGTTTCGCGACCAGAGGTGCTAGCCGTTACTCCACAGGTGTGCTGCAATCTATACTAATAATACATCTGTAGCCGAAATTTTTCTAGTAATTTTCGATTTTCCAAAAATAATTGGTCCTAACATATATAATTAACCACCCTGAAACCGAAAATCGCTTTTTTGAAATTTTTGTTTGTCTGTCTGTATGTTTGTCTGTCTGTCTGGATGTTTGTTACCTTATCACGCGATAATGACTGAACAGATTTCGATGACAATTGGAATATAAATTAAGTTCGTTGTAACTTAGATTTTAGGCTATATATGGAATTCAAAATACATTATTTAAAAGGGGGGTTATAAAGGGGCTGAATGAAATAAATCGAAAAATCTCGCTTATTATTGATTTTTATGAAAAATGTTACATAACAAACGTTTCTTTAAAAATCACTTCCGATAAGTTTTATTCTTTGAAAAATTTTGATAGGACTGATATTTAATGAGATAAATGAGTTTTAAAATTAAAAACTTCCATCTAAGGCCGTGTAATGAAATAAAAAACAAATGACTTCGTCTATAAGGGGCCTTGGACAACAACAATCGAAAGCTATGAAAGATAGCCTACACGGAATGTTTCTGTATTTGTATGAAGTAATATCGGAAGCTAAATTAACCGATTTGTATAATTAATTATTATTTCACCATTGGAAAGTGTAGTTTCTCTAGATGGACATAATGCTACGATTTTATAACAGTAACTTCTGAGTGAAATGAGGACAGGTAATATTAAAATAGCTTCTTATGCACAGAAAACTTGATAGGCTATTCTGTACATTCGTTTCCTGTATTTCTTAAAATAATGTTTATGTACATATTCATTTAAATCTCCGAGAATTAACGAACAACGAGAGTGTATTGATTTAGTACGCAATAATAGTATGTTAGCTTAGCATTGCATTATTTTATAATCCAAATTTTAACTATGCTCAATTGAAACGTGTTAAAATACATAAAATACATATGCATTAAATGCAATGCAAAAAAATTGGGTCATGAGCCAAGCAGATTATGTTGCGCTATTGTAAAAGTTGTTCCTCCTGAGATTCAAGAGCCCCATAACAAATTAAAAACTTGCTTATTGGAGTACATTCGTTATAATATAATATAATATAATATAATATAATATAATATAATATAATATAAATTATTTGAAGGGTTCAGAACCATAGTGGGCAAAGCACCATTTACTGAATACGTAGAAAAGCACCATTTACTGAATACGTTAAAATTAAGTTATTACCACAATTCAATGGAAACATATAGCAAGTAATATAAAGTATGCACATTAAATCTAAATGATATGTCAATGTTCATTAAACTATGGTTGCATGTAATAACAATTAAGAAACATGTTAAAGGAATTGTCATTGCACCAAATGATTGCTCTCTGGATCAAAATGACCGCATTTTAATTATTTGAATGCAATTTAAATTAAGAAGCATATTAAACGATTTATCCTTCTATCAAACACGAATGTTCCCTGGATCAAACGTCCTATTTTAATTATGTAATTACTTTATATTTATTTCTAACGGGTGCAGCGGAGCGCACGGGTACGGCTAGTACTATAATAAGTTTTGAATATCACAACACAGACCTTTCAATTACTTTGGTTGTAGAAAGAAAGAAAATCCTGGATCGTTGCTGGCTTTGTTAAATACGTTTGCAGACAGTAAGGAAACGAAGGAGCAGTGACCTTGTGAGAACTGGATTTCTCAAAATACAGGCTGTGAAGCTGAAAAGAAAGCACACGAATCGAACTGGCTATTAGGCTACTTGTCTGCAGTCGAATAGTGTGTAACGTGTTACACGTAGTACAGTTTTTATGGAGTATATTTAGCCTATACAGTTTTAAATTAAGTTGTGTGAAATCGTGTAGTTCGAATTATTGTAATTGCGTAATGCCGAAGGAGAAAGGCATAAAAGTTGACTAATTAAGCAATGGATCCAGCAAGTTCCGGGACTGACCTATGACGGGACAATAATTTATTATATATTGCTGGTTTTGTTGCAAAGAGGTGAGTAAATATTGAATAAAAACGAAATAATGAACTACGTAGAAGTAGCAGATGATGTAGACTTAATTTAAAATACCGGTAACGTGCATTTTAATAATTCAACTTCTAATATCAATAACGAACATTACAGAGTAATTACAGCTATTGTTTTCTGGTGTTTTGGTGTTCCAAGAGACAAAATCTCACATCAGTCAGCATGTTAATGGCTCCGGCCATTAGCTTATACCTTATACTAACTCTACTGCAGAACGAGACAAATAAATCCATTATAATTAATGATATAATGAAACATAATTTTAGATCTTAATAAAACCATATACTAACCAAAATAATTTTTCTGTTCTTGTAACTATAATTAATACTTCGCAATGCCTAATATTAATTATTATTGCAGTCATTGCAATTTCAGTAGGTAGACAAATATTTCAGGTGTGAAAACCCTATTTTGCGTTGCATTAAATTGTATTTTAGTTGCCCTAATTTGTATTTTTAGTGCCTAATTCACAATTTTTAGAGCCTATTTTAGGTGCCTTAAAGTGTATTTTTAACGGCCTAAAAATCCATGGTGTAGACTCACTCGTTATTTCGTGAAACCAAATGCATGCGTGCGCCGTAGCTTATAGTAAGAATGTTGTGGTGGGGATAAATGAGCTAGTTATAGGTATCCTACTAGGAAAACTCAGCTCGGACTCCTCGTGGTGCTCATGCTATACCCCTCTTATCCCCCTGCAGTAGACGTAAAAGGATGCTGCGCAGGACAATCACGGCCGCTGGTTTCTGCGCATTGAGTTTTCCTTGTCGGATGCCTATAGCTACCTGTATAGCGTTGCGAGGGAGGACAGCTTCTTAGTTAATTTTCTTCTGCCCCTGACGCGCATGTAGGCTTTACGAGATAACGAGTAGCCTATAACATTGAGTAATTTGTAGGAGTAAATATTTTATATTAGTTCAGAACAGTTGTTATTTTGGAGCATAGTACTTCAAGAGACTGTTATTTGTTGGAACAGTTCCAAGAAAAGAACAACTGTTCCAAAATTACTGTTACGTAATTTTTTCCCCACTTCTACTTCTCGCTCTGCATATCCATACGCATGTAGGCCTATTGTTGCATTTTAATAGCTTGATCGATGATATTTGAATAGGGGTAATGTGGAGGTAGTAAGTTTAGCAGCATATTCAGTGGAGAAGGAGGGGGAAGGAGAAGAAATGCATGTATTCTGACGTAAGTTAAAGCTATATTGAAGAACATTGGTCAGGTATCTGCAGTCCATGGATGATCACAGTTTTTTCCACCCACTGCTATCCAAACACTCGTACTGTTCTCGCCAAGCATAGACGACCTCACTCACACCGCTCCGCTGACTCGTGCCTTACCGAAAACATAATAAATCATACGGTGCATGCCTGTTAGTTATGCAACGTTGTCACATTATGACTAAATTAGCCCAGTCGCTGTGCTCATTCAAGTAAAAAGTTTTTTTATAGGCATCCAACAAGGAAAACTCAGTGCGCAGAAACCAGCGGGCGTGACTGTCTCGCGCAGATGACGTGTGCTCCCGTTCCCAGCATGCTCTCACGCCTACTGCAGGGGAGTAAGAGGGGTATAGCATGCTCGCCGCGAGGAGTCCGAGCTGAGTTTTGCTTGTAGGATACCTATAACACAGAAGTTAGTAGTTGTCTCTTGCGGCAAGATAAGCTCACCTATCTATGCGGGCAGAGGCCGTCTATGTTTGGCAACGCTGTTATAAAGCAATTCAGTTATCGTACGCGGCCAACTAGTAGTTATAGTATGTTTGTGACGTCACATGGTGCTGCATGACGTCATCACTCGTGACGTCAATCGTGACGTGTGCCTGACGTAATATCGTGACGTAAGGATGCCGTGTCGTCATACTGGAGACGTGTGGTCAGGGGTCGGGAGTCGGGGTTCCGGGGTCGAGAGTCGAGATGTCGGGCGAGAGGGAAGGTTATTGACCCGCCAGACACGCACCACTGTCCTGACTACAATCAGCCGTCATAATTAATGAAGTGCCGCCAGCTGCAATTGATTGACCGAAGAGGTTAATCGTCTTCTGCATTTGAGTTGAGCTTAAACGATATTTCCAAGTATCTGTGACAACTGTGACTGTGACAATTAAATATCTGTGACTTTTATCTGTGATTTTGTCACACCGATATTTTATATCGCTAAGTAAGCACAATATGCATGAATTACACCGATATTTTGTCACACCGATAAAAATTAACAGGAAATATTGAAGAGCAGTGCAATGTGAATACGAATTCTCTATACACGCCACACATCAGTGGTGTATATGGGAAAATCCAACAAATAAGTTATGTACATGGTACCATTAACAAATAAATACTAAGCTAACTCAACAGAAACATGTAAAAAGTTAACCTCATATACCAAGAGGTTATATCGTAGTTGATTTTAGATATGGAATCAGTTGATAATTTTTTTATGTAGTTGGGTATGGAGAAATTGAGGTTATGTGATTATCCTAATAGTTTTAAAAAAATTATGCTTTCTATTGTATATAATATAATGGATAAATAATTATTTTAAGTCGTGTATTAACATTATAATATTGAGTCAAAATAAAAATTAACGAAACATCAGTATTCGGAAAAACAATGGAAAATAATTACAAAACAAAACTGTTGTTGAGACAGGATTTTAAACAAGATAAAGTATTGGTAATCAATGGTATTATTATTATTTAAATCTTGTAATCATTATATAATTTATAATAAGATGGTGATATGCAAGGTGTATATGCGGAGTACGAAGGAAACTACCTCAAGGTTAGTTTAGCGAAATAAGTTGCCCATCATATTAGCCAGTTTTGTCTCGTTCGGTTTTAATTGAGTAGAAAATACTTACACATTAATATAAATTGACAGTAAGCTTAATATGAAAATGTGAAGATCTCGGGGGAATACATAAAATATTTATAAAACATATATATACAGACTAAAATATGAAAACAAAATGTCAGATTCATGATTATATTATTATAATGCTGCTAATAACTTTGCAACACATCATCACTTTGAAAAAAATAATATTGAACAAAATATCACGAAAAAATAATCAAATACCACCTCCCGATTGCGCAAACCCACGACGTAGAGGAGAAAATATCAGTCACAGACGTTGCAACGGTGACAGAGTACTGAGTACGGAGCAGATTTCGATAGCGATATTTTGTCACAGATACAATATTTCGCGTCATCAGTCACAGGTTTATCTGTGACAAAATATCGGTTTGTGAAATATCGGCCATCTCTATTGTGCATAGCTACTAGTATATACTGGACCTGAAGCTGATAGTCTTATGTCAATTAGCGAGAGCAAGTCAAAACTTGAGTGAATATAATTAACTGATGTCATTGCTCGGTCAATTAGCGAGGTCAAGTCAGAGTTTCCGTTAGTAGTCTATAATTAACTGTTGACAGCTAATGCAATAATGACTTGCTCATAAGATTTGCAGACTTTTGAAGATTATGACCTTACGAACTGTCTGGGATGAGATGTCAATGGCCGGGGAACAAAGGATTGGACAATGATTGCCTGCTTGTATAGGTATTCCACGTATAAAATGAGGTGAATCGCGAGTTTTTGTTGAGTCATGCAGCAAGTAACGTCATCATTCACAGTAAATTGCCACTTATAAAATATTAGAGCATTATAAATATCCATATGAAAAGACGTATTCGTATACTTCGTCAGAGTGTGATAAATGGAAACCAGAAGCATACCAAATAACTTATAAAAATAGTGTGAAAAATTCGAAAAAAAAAACATAATCACAGAGGTGTCGAGACTTATACATGGGCCAAATCAGTTGCATACTGAGTATTCGCTTGTCCTACCCTGCGGACATACTGTACACAGTTTGATACTGAATACTGGGTGTTCATTTCAAAGTGTGTCTTGACGTCATTGTTGTGAGTCAACGATTTGAGGCTAGTTCCAGCTTTTATGTCAGAGAAGTTGCCTATTAATCAATCTGAACTTGAGAACGTGCACGGTATAACTTGAACGTCGTAGCAACAGATGGCGGTCTGTACGGTCTGTGTGCTACCATAACCTCTTTCGAACTGTGTTTTGCGCGGGCAAGTCGTACGCAGGGTATTTGTTATCATCCGTTGCATACCGCAACATTCCACAACACAAATCAAATGCTCCGTGTCCATGTTGACCGTCCAAGTTAATGTCAACACATACGTAAGTAATCGTCTTAACCCTCTCGCCATATCCCGACAGTAAGAAAAAAACTCACCTCAGTACGTGTTTCCAAACAGTTCACATTCCTGCCACTACCGGCGTTACCGCACATTCAGAATGAACGCCGTACTTGCTAGGCAACTTCTCTGGCACTTAGGTAATACGCCTCTGCGGAAGTGTAGGAAGATTAAATTCTCTAGGCTCATCGGCTAGCCACATGACTGCATACGGCGAGCCATGACACACTTTGAACTGAACACGCAGTATAACTACTCCAACTGCATAATATAAACATCGAGAGCATGTTGATGCGATTCCTTTGAATTTTTTCCTCTGAGCTGGGGTCATCTAAGTTTGGCGAGTACAGTACTCAACACAATGCAGTCTTCTCTTTTCATTCTTCCACTCACAATAAAGTAAACTACAATGTCGTTATTGGTTCCATTACAGTACTAATGTTTTTGCAATAGTTAGTATATTGCGCACTTGCAGAAGGAAAAGAAGTGAACCCTTAAAGAGCTGCTCAGCGACTAACCCATACACTCCTTTTTCCGTATCAGCAGGCTTAGGATCCAAAACACTTTAGCAACCAATGCAATGTACGCACAACATGACTATAGAGTTCCTTGAACATAGTAGACAGACATAGGCCTACTGTGAATGTAAAAAACTACGTCAATGTGCTTCGTTATATTCTACTGTTAATAGTACGATCTAGTGACGGTGGAAAATGAAGTAACAAGTTTTTATGTCCCTCGTCGACGTTGAAGGTGTAATGAACAATAATGTACATACTTGCAACTAGTTCGAAAAACTGTTCACTATGAACTGAAAATGCACTGTGATGGCCTGAGTTCGTTTCAAAGGGACAGACGGAAGAATACTGTACCTCTGATCACGAACCGGACTGTACACTAGCGCACAGGTAAACAAAACTCAACGCGCCACCTCACTCCATCTATACTCCGTTGCACTGTTAAGTTCACTTCATTCTTAAGAGGTTAGGTACAGCTTAAAGGAGTAAAATTTTGGAAATATTCAACATTTTTTTTCCTCCATCACTCTATCTCGTACAATAATGAAAATTAGTATGTGTAAAACACTGTCCTTCTGCTCTATGATAAATATACTTTTACGATTTAAAAAAAATTATTTATATATGTTTTTCAAAATTCAAAGTTCACTGTGTAGTGATGAAGCGTTTCCCTCATAACTTAAAAAGTAGCCAACATTCTGTGATGAAATTTTTGTGTGTATTTATGCATATTATATCTACAATATGATGCAAAATCACTTCTCTACCTTCGATAGATTGTCTGATAAAAAATAAATTCATTTTAAAAAATGGTCAAATATCTAACACAAAATAATAAAATCTTGTTTATTAAGGAATGTAGTCGAAAGAGCATGAAATTGTAAACATGAGTTTCAGCTATAAAATAAAAGAGAGAGAACATGAAAAAGTTAACAAATTTATGAGTTATGAGGTAAACGCTTCATCACTGCACAGTGAACTATGAATTTTGAAAAAAATATATATATTATATAATTTTTTTAATCGTAAAAATATTTTTTTCATATAGCAGAAGAACAGTATTTACACATACCAATTTTCATTATTGTATAAGATACAGTAATGGAGGAAAAAAATGTTGAATATTTCCAAAAATTTACTGCTGTAAGCTTTACTTAACCCCTTAAGTTGTCTCGGATCCTAAGCCTGCTTATCAGGATCAAATGGACTTGCCTGCTTTACTGCGCAGGATGTTATAACCAGCCAAGCTATTTAAATACGGCAGTACAGTACTTGCCCAAAACTTTTCCAGACTTGACATGTTAGAAAATCTTAAGAATAATAGTGAACACACAATTTTATGTGAAATACAGATAAATTGTATGGGAAATTACTGAACATTACTTTCTATTATTATCATTAAATTCAGCTGCAATATTGATTTTATTTGAATGAAAAATATTGTATAAGAAACAAACATTTAAAATTAGATTTTAATTTGCTTCCAATGCCACAGAGGTAACTTGGTGTAATACGTGAATCGCAAGAGTGAATCTGTTTGGAATTTTAAAAGTATAGAAACAGGATTTTGCAATAACATTCCGTTCGTTCTGAAAACTCCAGTGTCATTCAATTATCAATATTCAATCCGATATTGAAGGTTGGTAGATAAATATTCCCAAAGTCACATCAATTGATTTACATTCCTGGATGAACGCTTGTGTGTTTGAAGTGAGGTGGTATCGAGGCAGAGGGAATATTACAGAAAAGTGAAATAATCCAGACATTATCAAAACAGACATGGATAAAAAATCGTGATACCTGAAACTGTTATTATTTAAATAGTCGTATATAAAGGCTCAAAAGTGGTAGCTATGTTGAAGATTATATCACGGGTGAAAATTGTGTTGGTGTTGTCAGTGTTATTTGTGACAGTGGATGCCGCATCGCTCAAAAGTCGGATTGGTAGCGGGATGCGGAAAACTGGACTACTGCACAGGAATTTAAAACGTGTTACAGTCGGGATTATGCTACCAAAATCAACGTTCCGGCAGCGTCAATACAACAGTACAATTCTGTCAGCATTAGCTACCTACTACAAAGCAAGACCTCCCTATACTCTCACCAGGAAATATAATGTTTCCTTCAGCATCGCCATGATTGGATCCAAAGAAAGTCCAATTCGTAAGTACCTTTACATTTTGTTACTAATTGTATACAATGTGTATGGTTGAGTTTCCTACAAAGTGTGAAAGATGACCCAGTAGTTGGCAAATATACAGAATATAAGTATAACTGTGCATGTTGTAGTTTGGCAACAGCGCATCGCCACCTACTGTCGGTGACTCAGGAGAAGACGAGAGCGGACTGAGGAGGAAGGGATGTGAACAGATAACGTACGACAACACGTGCAATATTTGTACTGCAGTAAGCGGAAACATTAGGTCTTCTTCTGTTCAACTTAGCTTTAATTTCCATACGCATTGTTACTCATGTTTCCTGCACGAGTAATAACCCGTCTACTGGGATGCTTATCTGAGCGATGTTTGTAATAATCAACAGCGATAGTCAAGAAGATCACATTCTTTCCACTCGTATTCTCCTGAGTAACGGACAGTACAAATACATAGATCGGTCTGACTAGCGTTCCGTCCCATATGGCGAAATGCATCAACCTCGGTTAAAAATGCAGTTATAATAGATTACGAAGCGACGGTTAAACAGTAACCTTGGTTAAAATGTAATTTCTGTGCACCATTCATAATCACCAATTATTATCGCCACGCTCTAATGGTTAACATGTCGGCATCATACAATAACGTGCGGTGTGCTTTTAAAACATAATTTTGCCGACCGATTGTTGCTCTAAGCGTCACGTTGTCACGTCTACTTCCTCGATAAGAATAAGCACTAGTTTGTTATATTGCTAAATGGCTATTATTATTATTATTATTATTATTATTATTATTATTATTATTATTATTATTATTATTTCATATACGCGTACGTTGACATTCTTAACTCTTAATAATAACTCTTTAATAATAACCATGTCAATAGAAGGACCGTTCCAGACTCCCAAGACAAATTCTCCACTATATACCACATGGAAGACGATCTTTGGGACGCCCCCTGAAAAGATGGTCGGAGACCATAACAGGCCACTAGGCCTAATACCTGCAAGGACGATGATGATGATGATGATGATGAATAATTTTTAATCACATACCTTAATGTTCGTCCTCAGCACAGACATTGCAACCTAGATTTTTGTCCACGTGGATTAGACAAGTAGGTGTCATTTAATAATGGAAGCGCTTATTGGTTGCAATATTGAAATTGAGGTTGGTGATTGGAGCGGCGACATGAGAAATTGAAAACAATAATACAATTAAATTTCAAAGACCTGCCGAATGTTATGCACGAGGCCGCTCAAAGACCTGCCGAATGTTAACCATGAGAGCGCGGCGATAATACTTAAACATGGTTAGCTGATACCTCGGTTAACCAGAGTAAAGTCTATAATAGTACCACAGTCTCGTATATACAGTCACGAAGCTCAATACGTAGGGAATATGCATCCATTGATAGTTGCTAACCACTAGGATCGCTACTATC
This sequence comes from Periplaneta americana, assembly GCF_040183065.1. Lineage (NCBI taxonomy): Eukaryota > Metazoa > Arthropoda > Insecta > Blattodea > Blattidae > Periplaneta > Periplaneta americana. Next base: position 48,870,582 of record NC_091130.1, read on the forward strand.
GCCTCATCACAGACAATACGACATAGTACTGGCACAGTCTATTGTTCCTAGTACCGTCAACAACTCAAGCTTCGTGATTAGTATATACTAGACTGTGATGGTACACTGTTTCTAGAAAATGACTAAAGGAAAGCATCCACACCTCTGCAAAGATAATGGTCAACGTCTAAAAACGACTGCGCTTACTTCGTTCTACATCGAAACGAACGTGTTCTATATTTTCGCGTTGCATTTGTTTGCCTTTGAGCGCTGTTATGTTTGCGAGCTTCATTCTTTGTTTTTCAGTGTAGTTAGGTTAAAGTCGTCAAAATGGAAAATTGAATGCACCCCTAGTGAGGTTGAAGTATCGGTAGACTTAATTACTAGATTTAAATATATTATCTAAAAATGATGGAATATCCATAAAGGAAAATTAGTGGGAATGTGTGTATGATACATGACTCAATTTACACCAGAGAACAGTGCATTATCCAAACAGCCATCCATAACCTCTCTTCGTTCAGCCAGTGACATAGAGAAAAAGATATTCGAGTGTTCCCTCTTAAAATACAGAAAATAACAGTTGCATAGAATCGTAACATAGGTAGTCGATTCATAGGAGAAATATGACTGTTTTTTTTGTCATTTCAAGTGACCCATTTATTGCAGCAAAAAATGAAACTGTAGATTTTGATAAACGAAATATCTCCTGAAATTATCTGTCACCTAATTCCTCATAAGAATTTTCTCTTTTCACTAAAGAAACTTCACTTTCACCATCTTCTCTATCCAAGTAATTCAAGTACGGTACATAATAATCGTCTTCGAAATAATCACCTGTGGATCTGGCCGCCATATTGTTTTACTTGCCCTACTAATCACTGGTTATCTCCTTTAACCGCTCGAAAATGGCCGGTTGGAGATTATCGTGGTTAACCTCCTATTTAAGTCCTAACCAAGGTCAAGAAACCGTAAAAATGCTTAAACAGGAGTTAGGTGGCAATTTTAAGCAGTGGTTACACTAACCGACTTGATGCACGTGGGTACTAAATTGTAGTAGGATTGCCAGACTTTCTAATGGCAGAAAATAATGATACGTGTTAATGGTTTTATTTAGTTTGTAAGAAAACCGTTCATTTGATTATAAAACTGCAAAAGGATAAATCATTCCATGTCACTTTCTCTAATGATAGAAGTAAAAATTAGATTCGTAAGAGTAGTATTGATCGAGTAAAACAGTGTTAACATTTAGGGGAAAACTAGTTTTTTCTGAGAAAAGTATTCACTGCTTTTAGAATTGTTTATTGTACTCTATCCAAGAAATAAGTTGTTAAAATCTGCACAGGTATATTACATCCACTCTGTATAAATATTATTAAGGCTGAAATACGAGCAACGTTCATTTAAATTTATGTTGAAGTTCTTAGAATCTCCGTAAATAAAAGTTTATTGGATCTATTTAAGATAAACATCACCAGCTGGCGTAGGCTCGACATGACGCAAGTAACTGCTAAGGCTGAGATTACGAGCAACGTCCATTTATCTTACGTGAAGTTACCTTCAAGTCCTAGAATTTTGACAAATTAAAGCTCAATGAATATAATTAAGATCAACGTTTGAACTAAATGCCACAAGATGCCGTTTAGCTCGACATGACACAAATACAGCTAGGGCTGTTATTACGAGCAATGCACATTTAAGTTACGTGAAGTCACGTTCAAGTTGTAGAATTTTGGCGCGTTAAAGCTCAATGCATATAATTAAGATCAACGTTTGAACTAAACATCACAAAATGCCGTTGGCTCCACATGACACAATTATTGCTAAGGCTGTCATTATGAGCAACTTTCATTTATGTTACGTGAAGCTATGTTCAAGTCGTTGAATTTTGGAAAATGACAGCTCAATGCATATAATTAAGATCAACGTTTGAACTAAACGTCACAAGATGCCGTTCACTCGACATGACACAAATACTGCTAAGGCTGTTATTACGAGCAACGTTCATTTGTTACGTGAAGTTACGTTCAAATCGTAGAATTTTGGCAAATTAAAGCTCAATGCATATAAATAAGATCAACGTTTGGACTAAACGTCACAAGATGTCGTTAGCTCGACATGACACAATTATTACTAAGGCTGTTATTACGAGCAATGCTCATTTATGTTACGTGAAGTTACGTTCAAGTCGTAGAATTTTGGCATGTTATAGTTCAATGCATATAATTAAGATTAAAGTTTGAACTAAGCGTCACAAGGTGCCGTTGGCTCCACATGACACAATTATTGCTAAGGCTGATATTACGAGCAACGTTAGTTTATGTTATGTGAAGTTACTTTCAAGTTCGTAGAATTTTGGCACGTTAAAGCTCAATGCATATAATTAAGATAAACGTTTGAACTAAACATCACAAGATGCCATTAGCTCGACATGACACAATTATTGCTAAGGCTGTTATTACGAGAAACGTTCTTTTATGTTACGTGAAGTTACGTTCAAGTTCGTATAATTTTGGTAAATTAAATCTCAATGCATATAATTAAGATCAACGGTTGAACTAAACATCACAAGATGCCATTAGCTCGACATGACACAATTATTGCTAAGGCTGTTATTACGAGCAACGTTAATTTATGTTACGTGAAGTTACGTTCAAGTTCGTATAATTTTGATAATTAAAGCTCAATGCATATAATTAAGACCAACGTTTGAACAAAACATCACTCTAATCAACAGATCGCAAGAAAAAAATAAGTTAATCGTACTTGCAAAGAAATATAAAACGTTTTGCAGTCGAAGTATTTCTGAAGTTACTTTCATTCTCATGTATGTGGTATTTTTTGCACTTCATAATTCATAATGTATAACAATGTAAAACGAAGAAAACAATAAATTATAGGCTCAAATAATAATTGTGAGTGTAAACTGTTGAATATTAAATCATGTTAAATTATTGTAATGTAATCTCTTATTTAATATCATAAAAACCTGAACATCAGCAAAGTACTCATTATGTTCGGCAGAGTGCGCTAGTAGCACTAGTAGTCAGGAACACGTACGCATGTCGATCATAAACTATATTTTAAGCGTTCTGTAGAAGTTTTACGTTTCAATGAAAGCAAATAAAACTTACTGTAAATGAACGTTCATCGTAATTCCAGTCTAATGCACCCATAGGCTACCTGACGGCACTCTTGAATAACGCTACATATTCCTAGAAGCATCTCTCGCGTCTGTATATTACACAATTGTCTTGATAATTTGCATAATGGGATGCTAGGTGTTAGATTACAATTTTATTAATACCAGACACTTAGCTTTTTTCTTTGTGATTTATCAGTACAATCTACTATATGTTTATACTTTGCTATTAACTACAACATTACAGTATAAACCTTACACTTTAGAAGGGGTTCTGGAAATTGTAATTACCAAAGCTCGGAACTTGGGGACTTGTGTCTTTGAACGTGGCTAAGCGACCGGACTTCAATGTCAACAAACTCCCGCTTCCAGCACAGAGGTACTGTAAGGTCTGCTATAAAAATGGTTCCTGACTGGAACAACATAATGATAATATTATGGTAGGTTGAAACAAGTAATTTTATAGAATATATATAAATAAGCATGCAAAATATATCAAATTTACAGTTCTGCTCTGTATATTTTATTACAGTGTATGACTACATACCGTACATTCGAATATTTTTCGAACCCATACCTTCTTCGTCTGTTAGTTAAACATGATTTGAAACGAAAGAAACTTATTTCCACGTCACATGAAGTAACGGGAGCAAAATTAATTTTTTTATTTTATTTATTTTAACTAGCTACCTATTGAATACAAATTACATTTATAAAACAAAAATGTTTCTAGCCACTACCGTAAGAGCCAGGCTCGAGTACGGTGTGGTCTTAGTCAATAATATAACATAAAATTTACAAGGACACTTTACTAAATACAGTAAGTAACTTAATTCAAACCAATAAATACAACACAACAGCAAGAATAAAGAAGAAATAGAAAAAGAGAGAAAAATACACATTTAATATAAATTGACAATTCGACAGAAGCCAGTGATATTCAATAAAAACAAGAATATAGTAGACAGAAATAAAAGGTAAAAAATATATATTTGTTAATATTATATTATATCGTGGATAATTTTACAAATTTATTTTTTAAAAGCTTCAATTTTAAACAATTTCAAATTTGGAAAATGGTTTGTAATTGTATTATAAAGTCTTAGGCCGAAATAAAGTATTGAATGTTTTCACTGTCACTGTTTCCTGTTCGATTTTCAGTAGTTGCTAGCTGATCTCGTATCTGAGAAAGATAAGTATCCTAAATTTGTCTCGAAAATAGTTTTCAATTTCTATGTCACTACTAGGGAAGGTTCCACTACGACTTGATCCATGGTTATGGACAAATTTTCCACAGATTTAAGGGACTGCAGTGTATTTCAATGAATGCCCGTTTCCAATCTCTAGTTTGTGTTTGACACAAGTTACAAAATATAAACTCTCCATTCGAAGAAAATAATGTATCTCCTCAGAATTCCTCCACGAAATTCTGTACCTAAATTTTAAGAAATATATTTTCAAACGTATACAATACCCATTCGAATAATACGTATTTTCTTATTTTCAAACAGACCGTTTACCTCTAATTAATTATCTGAATGTCATTGGTTTCGACACGACACAGTTTCCTCGTCCGTCTTCCTGTCATTCGATGTGACCACTTTCTTAGTATACACGACTGTCCCTGAGCATTTGCAGGGTGAGCTTTGTGTACGTTGTACCTGTAACCTTACTCATGCACACGACACACAAGTCCCCAAGTTCCGAGCATTGGTAATTACTCCTATTCAGAGGTGCGTGGTTTTGTTTCGACGTCTTCACAAGGGAATAAGTTTATTTATCGTTAAGGTTGGGCGCACTCTTATGTAGTAAAACTGACTTAAGCAAGAAACATTTTTGCTGTAACCGAAAACAATTTTGTTTTCCCAAAAATCATTTTGATTTAAGGGGTTAGGTACAGTTTACAGCAATAAAATTTTGGAAATATTAAACATTTTTTCCTCCATTACTGTGTCTTGTATAATAATGAAAATTAAATGTATGTGTAAAACACTGTCCTTCTGCTATATCAAAAAAATATTTTTACGATTTAAAAAAAGAAAATATTTACATTTCTTTTTCAAAATTCAGTTCACTGTGCAGTGATCAAGTATTTCCCACATAACTAAAAAACTATCCAACATTCTGTGATGAAATTTTTTGTGTGTATTTATGCATGTCATATCTACAATATGATGCAAGATCACTTCTCTAACTTTAATAGATTGTCCGATAAAAAATAAATTCATTTAAAAATGATCAGATATCAGTATTTTCTTCTTACACAGAATAAAAAAACTATTATTTATTAAGGAATGTAGTTGAAAGAACATGATATTGTAAACATGAGTTTCATCAATAAAATGAAAGAGAGAGAACATGAAAAGTTAACAAGTTTATGAGTTATGAGAAAAAAACTTTATCACTGCACAGTAAAATGCCACCGTTTTTGAATTTTGAAAAAAAAAAAAAAAACATATATATATATATATATATATATTTGTAATCGTTAAAATATTTTTTCATATAGCAGAAGAACAGTGTTTTACACATACCAATTTTATTATTGTACAAGATACAGTAATGGAGGAAAAAAATTCTGAATATTAAAAAAAAAAATTACAACTGTAAGCTGTATTTAACCACTTAAAAGGTTTTTGTTGAATACAAAAACGTCTGTTTCTTTCGAGAACATTAGAGTCATGGCAGACTAGAAGCAAAAATATAAATCAGGCTTGCAATGGCGGTGGAGAACGATGTGGTTATAGTTTTATGACTAGGGACCAGATTTTTATGTAATTACATATTATATTCCTTTCAATCTAACCGTATATAATAACAAATATTTGAGAATCTTGTAATTCCTATTAATATATTAAAATTTGAAACTACATAATTTTACATATTTACCCCACATTACCTATTATGGCTTGGTATTATATAAATCTACATATTTAGGGGTTTTATTCATTTTTACTTCTCTAAAAGGGGGGAAAAAAAAACTTCAGCTGCGGAAGTGTACAATTTGAAATACAAAGATTTAAAAAGCCTTTTTACTTACCCAAGAAAGGATATGTTTGGGACGAAACAATCATAAAGTCCTTAGTTCCAGGAAGTAATAGAGTCACTCACCCCATACCGCCCACTGTAAATATGAGTGAACAAAAGGTAACCTTTCTCATACCTTGTATTGTAAAAATTACTCAGAAAGTAGCGCTGCCTTCATGCGGTGGAGTGGAACGAGGACGACATGATTTGTCTCGAACTATAATAAATTGTTCTGCACAGGTCTTAACCAAAGACGTTTTTAGTTTAACCATCTTACAAGCCGTTCCCATGCAATTTGCAACTCTTTTCCTAATCCTTCCAGAGAAAACCCGTGTCAAGTCTGATATGGGCCGCAATAAAGTAGCCGACTTTTGAAAAGAAGCTGGAGTATGAATGTATGTATGTATGTATGTATGTATGTATGTATGTATGTATGTATGTATGTATGTATGTATGTATGTATGTATGTATGTATGTATGTATGTATGTATGTATGTATAACAGGATAATAATAATAATAATAATAATAATAATAATAATAATAATAATAATAATAATAATAATAATAATAACATTCTCAATTAATCAATCCACCAGGAGTGAAGGGAATAAAATTATTAAATACCACTGATAAAAATTATAATACAGCGTTCACACTATGGTATTGAGCAGTTTGAGAGACAGTGTTATTACAAAAAGGAAAAACGATGTCTGAAATACGTGAGAAGATTGGTTTGAAGAACTGCCTAAAGATATACGGTATGGTCAGGAACAACAGTAAGCCTATTCCAGACTAAATTTGGAGCGTTCTTACTGTTCTTGCCTTTGGCCAGGATCCAAAGGCGTGTTAGTGTTCCCGGACTGGAAACTTGGAATATCGAGCTGGAATTATACGCGTCGGTCACGTGAATCAATTATCCTGACTTATTAATGGGATTAAACCAGAAGGAACGAGAATAGCTGCCCATTATCCGCTTATTTGATGCTTTCGCGGAATGGAAAAATATGCGAAAAGCTTCTTGTGTAATTCAACATATGTGGCCGAATGAAATAACTATGATCTCACTGCAAAGACTAGCTACTAATTATTTTATTCATGACCTTCATAATTCAACTAATAATAATAATAATAATAATAATAATAATAATAATAATAATAATAATAATAATAATAATAATAATAATAATAATAATAATAATAATAATAGTTCATTTATGAAGATCAATTTCACCATGGTGATATATATTCATACATTATACACAACATTTTAACTCTGTTAATTAGAATTTATAAAACAGTTATATTAACGGTTGTTCTTTATGGTTGTGAAACTTGTACTCTCACTTTGAGAGAGGAACATAGGTTAAGGGTATTTGAGAATAAGGTGCTTAGGAAAATATTTGGGGCTAAGAGGGATGAAGTTACAGGAGAATGGAGAAAGTTACACAACACAGAACTGCACGCATTGTATTATTCACCTGACATAATTAGGAACATTAAATCCAGAAGTTTCAGTTGGGCAGGGCATGTAGCACGTATGGGGGAATCCATAAATGCATATAGTGTTAGTTGGGAGGCCGGAGGGAAAAAGACCTTTGGGGAGGCCGAGACATAGATGGGAGGATAATATTAATATAGATTTGATGGAGGTGGGATATGGTGATATAGACTGGATTAATCTTGCTCAGGATAGGGACCATTGGCGGGCTTCTGTGAAGGCGGCAATGAACCTCCAGGTTCCTTAAAAGACATTAGTAAATAAGTACGTAAATTACTTACTTTACTCCCAAGAATCATGTCACCAAAGTTTGAAAGACATTAAGGACAAAACATGATTTTTAGTAGTTTAATAGTAAAGCGACACTTACTTTTAGAACGATACTTGTAAATACACGGACATAATTTTATTTTTACTTCAAGTTTTATTGTACTGAGTTTTTGAATGTACTTCACTCCCATCCCTTCTACTAAAGACGTTCCAACTATCCGGCACACAGAACCAAGAACGCAGTGAGTTAGTGAGTATAGTATGTTTCAAAAATATGTTCCCGTTTTCCAGTGACGAAAGAGCTTTCAATATTGAATCATATTTTCGCACAGGTACTGTCGTCCGTTTGCCTACGTCGCATCCCGATTTCCCCCACTTGTTTCTGCTCGCTCCTCTGTAAGGGCTAGTGGCTGGGCTGTCTTAGATCTTTTCTGAAAACATTAATTTCTGTTAGGAATTGGACGTCTACTTAATATTATACTACTGTTTAAAATAACTTAAATAAAAGTGTCTTGTTGAGTAATTAATAGTCACGTGATTTTCCCCCTTTCTACGATCCTGGGAATAACCACTTGGACGAACAGTAGATTGCATGTCTAAATAATTTTATCTGTGCGGGTCGGGCAGAAATGAAGATTGAATTTACAGTACGTAGGGTACTCTTTTATGGAGTAGGTACAGCATTATTTCAACATGAGTTACTAGTACGGAGGACGAAACTGGTAATAATTGGAATTAGGTACAATAGTCTATCGTGCGATAATATGCACAAAAGAACTGAAGCCTGTATCGAAATGAACGGCCACTATTTTCAAAATTGTGTTTAAATATCCATATTATGATTATTTTTCAATTTAACTTATTCTCTACATAATTATGTAGGTTGTATTGTAAAATTAGGTATTTTATTTCATGTTTTATTATTATTGTGTTAAATTGTATTGTGTTTTCTTATTGTATTGTGTATAAAATTGTATATGTGTTGTAAAATTGTATTGTGTATTGTAAATTTTATTGTGTATTGCTTATCATTTTATTGTGTATTTGTTAATATTGTATATATGCCACCGGGTGCTTGCCCACTTGCAGTGTAAATAAATACATACATACTATATTGTACGCTAATGTGCTGTAGACAGTATAATATACAGTGCATAATGAATACATTCACATGGTTAGCTCAGTTCGTGAGTAAAAACACTTGTTGTTAATACAGTACTGTATTTTGATTAAACAAAAACCTAATGAAAATTATCAAACTCAAAATTGCGATATTTCCTAGTTTACGTAAATGGATGGACTACTTTTCTTCCCACCTGTCCCTAGTAAAGTGATTTGTTTGTATTTTACGCCAGTATCATCGAACTCCAGTCGTGGAAGGGGGTAGCAAACGGTGTTTCCGGTTCTCGATCCGTTAATTCAAAGGTATAGTCAAGTTAATATTAAAAATGTTAGTAAAAATAAAATGATGTCCCTGAATAAGTACAGTATTTGTGTAACATTACTGTTTCAATTTGTTCAGTAAGCATGTAGTCACAGAGCATGAATAGCTACTAAATTCTGTTACACTCTGTGGAAATTGAATTTTACGATGTTTAGGCCATAATACCGGAAAATAAAAATTCACAACGATCTTAAAAACATGTTTTTCATCCCATGAAGAGTGTAAAGTCGACTTCTGGGACAATCAGTTTGTATTTATGCAGAAATAAAAGTACTCGTCGTAACTAGGCAACGCTGCCTGTGCACTGTGCTCGCATGTTCGTTCACTTCATTACTCGGAGTAATCTTATTACTCGGCCGTATTGTGCCGCCGGTCGCCCGGCCGACGCGTGTGACAGGGGAGGCTTGTTTTAATAGACACACTGCGCCCCGCTCTACTTTCCGTTAACCATATTCGCAACCCCTGCTATTCTACTGCTTTGTTATGCCAGCTCATCATCCCACTACACAATGCAAATAAAACGTGGTTTATCTAATACACTTATTCCAATCAGCTGACGTCCTGTTGCCCTAGTTGTTCTCATTAGCTCAGTACTTTCACATTTCACACAACTTTAAAGCAAGCCCTTTGAATGTGTAAATCAATTTTATCACACGTCACATCAAAATTAGCATATTTTCACTTCCATTCAGATAATGAATTGTTCAATTATTATTTCATTCGTATGTCGAGTTAACTCGTTCGCACATTCGCATGATCATTAATTAAGTTCTTCATATGTTACTAATAAACCGATAAATAATTCAATCATATGAATATAGTCTTCCGTTTATTCCGTATAATATTTTTACATATTCTTAAATTTAAAAAAATGAGCTAAAATTGTTTGTATGATTTTGTTATATTTTATTATTCGTTTAATTGTAACTAATTGTTTAAGTTTTTATATGTTAGTAATATTTATTTTACTCATCTGAATCCAATCGGATTTACGTAAAGATTAATTTTTCGTCCTACAGAATATATCTGTTATGGCAGTGGCCGGCAGATGCTGCAGTTGTGACGTAAGAGCCAGTCAGATCGCAAGAGCTTGGGAGAGCGAGCAGTTGAGTCGTATTAATGTTAGCACACACCAGCGCAGTGGCGTCAGTGCAGCAGTAGAACGGGACTGTTGAAAACAAAAGGATCTATCTACATTTTATAGAAGATTTACCCAGGCAAGATTCCTTCGATTGCATAGATTTGCTGCTAGGATGTTGAGCATATTCGGATCTACGTATATATGTGAACAGTTCTTTTCTGTATGAAGATCTGCAAACCACAACATAGAAACCACCTGTCTGATCTGAACTTGAAACATATTCTTCGCTTGTGTGTTAGCCAGGCTATGACTCCAAATATTGCAACATTAGTACGCGAGGAAAGAGGAAAAAAATCTCGACAAAGCGTGTAGCTTGGGCACGGTAGTGACACAAAGTGATGGTGTGTTTCAAAAGTTGTAATATACTTTGCATACTACTCACCAAGATAGGGCCTATATAGTTTAATCTGTATATTATGTAGAAAAATGTGTGTAAAAAAACACTGTTTTCAAGTTTCCGAGTAGATAAAGTGTTGCAGTACTGCTTAAAGTATTTATTTATATGTTTGTATGTTTATAGCAGTCTCGGAATTTCATTTATATATGCAAACGCTTCTTGCAAGTGGCTGTATTATGAGTTTCATATTATTGTAAGTGCATTAAATTTGATTACAAACCAAAATATTTTGTTACATTGATTTATCACGGTTGTACAGTTTTGTTTTCGTACAAATGTATTGTAATTGTGCTGTTCCCATACTATCTCAGAAGAATGGATCGCGCTCTGTCAGTGCATAGACCCGCACCACCACTGTTCAGTTGAACCATCTCTCCACGCTGTGCTCAATATGCAGAGATTGCCGAGCAAAGAGCAAGGCGGCTACGTCGTATGACGTCACAGAGCACGGAACATGCCGGTCACTGTGTTATGGTAACAATGAGAAAAATTCGCTCCTGCGCCGAGGATCGAACCCGGATCCTTGGTTCTACGTACCAAGAGCTACGCCGAAGTTCAATCCGTAGTACCGAATCGAATCCCTCTCCTGCAGTGTTTTTCCCTTTGTGGCGTGACTCCAAGTTCGACATATGTGTTGACATTATTATATTTTCAACTGCCATTATAAATATTCTGTGATGAAATTTCTTGTGTGTATTTATGCATGCCATATCTACAATATGACGCAAGATCACTTCTCTACCTTTGATAGATTGTCTGATAAAAAATAAATACATTTAAAAATGGTCAAATATCAGTATTTTTTCTAACACAAAATGAAAAATATATATTATTTATTGAGAAATGTAGTTAAAAGAGCATGATATTGTAAATATGAGCTTCAGTAATAAAATGTAAGAGAGAGAACATGAAAAGTTAACAAGTTTATGAGTTATGAGGGAAACTGCACAGTAAACTGTCATCATGTAAAAATATTTGTTTCATATAACAGAAGGACAATGTTTTACACATACCAAATTTCATTATTGTACAAGATGCCGTAATGGAGGGGAAAAAAATGTTGAATATTTCCAAAAATGTTACTGCTGTAAGCTGTACCTAACCCCTTAAGGTGACGAGGTACTGAATTTTGCAATTTCCACAATTTTCATTTTTTTTTTCTTAAATTTCACAGCAGTTAGATTTTGTTAAAATACTTAGGGCATTTAATGAACCCGGAAGCTCATTTCCGCCCTTACATCAGCCCGCCATCGGTCCCTATTCTGTGCAAGATTAATCCAGTCTCTATCATCATGATGCAAATTTGAGCAGCAGGCTACAACGTGTGCATAATGCGTGCATCCGTTATATTTGTAATATTCGTAAGTATGATCATGTTTCCCCGTCTTTCCAAACTCTGTCTTGGCTAAGGCTAAGCGATCGACGAGCCCTGCATTCTCTTGTTCTCTTATTTCAAATTCTGCGCACCGTTACCCCAATCTATTTGGCTTCTCGTTTTCAAAATTTATCCGCATATCATCAGCTAAGTACAAGATCTCATCAGAACAATTTACTCATTATACCCTACCACAAGACATCTTTATATTCTTCATCTTATACAGTTTCAGTTGCTAGAAATTGGAACTCGCTTCCGAGTGATGTAAGGGGTTGTTGGACAATAACTTCATTTAGGTCAAAATTACATAAATTCTTACTTAACAAATTAATTGCTGATTAATATTTATTGCATATTATAATGAAACTAACATCTATCCATTCCTATTATTATCATTAATTTCTTAAAATAAATTTACAAAACCTCTAATGGTAATTACATTAATATTCTCATTATAGAAATATATATATATATATATTTTTTTTTTTTCTTTCTCCCTGTAACATAGTTCTAGTAAGCTTATATTAAATTAATTTTCATCATTTTACTAGCTATCTCAAACCTCGAATTAATTATAATTCATTGAATTAAATTAGCTCATAAATTAAGTTACTACTTTACCTTATAGGTTTATCTAAATTTAAATAAATATGTAGTCTACTAGTCGTTAACTTAACTGAAGAATAATACTGGAGAACCTTTTAAGTGTAGTGTAAATATTCGTAATTTAAATATGTATTGTATTGATTAAGGCTGGTTGAGTGGAAGAGAAGGCCTTATGGCCTTAACTCTGCCAGCGAAAATAAAACAGTATTATTATTATTATTATTATTATTATTATTATTATTATTATCATCATAATCATATCCCACCTCCCTTAAATCCATTTTAATATTATCCTCCCATCTACGTCTCGGCCTACCTAAATGTCTTTTTTCCTCCGACCTTCCAACTAACACTCTATATGCATTTCTGGATTCGCCCATACGTGCTAAAATACGTGTTTTGTTTATTCAAATAAAATTTATGTTCAAAAAAGGAATAACATCTATTGACTTCCGTTTTCACTAGTGAATTCATACGAACACAAGGTACTGGTTCGGAATTAATACAATGAATATGTTACTGTAACGTGAGCGCTTCTTTCAGGGATAAACAGAGGCAATTCCATTTAAGCGCCGTTTTAGTGTTTACATGCCCCAGAGATCGGAGTTAAGAGTCGCTAGTTCAGCTAACAACCTTTCCTGTTGTGCAGTTCACACAAGGATAGTGATGTTAACCTAGTTTGAAATGCCAATGGCTGAATGGACAAGATGTTCGGCGCGAGTACAATTCAAGCAGTCGGCTGGAAGAATCCAACAGATTTACTCAGCGCTCTCTGTAACCAAGTACACTCAAATTATAGTAAAATGGACACCTAGACTTCAAAATTAAAGATGAAGAGATTAAATAACCGAATGCAATAGACAGGGTCTACAAATTTTATTTTAAGAAAACTCGTACTTGAACATAAGCCAGGGCTGGGCACATTACGTGATTCTGAGAAGTGAGCGCTGTGTGCTTTAAAGAACGGGTCTCGCGAGCGGTGTGACGTATGCATACTGTATGTCATTCAGTGTCGGTGCAGTGGTGACTCTGCAGTATGACGGCGAACTTTGAAGACGGAGCTTCTGCTCATACATTAAAGCGGCCCGCTACTCCCAATGTGTTTAATGTATCATGGGAGGAGGAGAGTAGTGGATTAGCAAAGTATTTAATTTGGCATAAAACACTCCAACTGATTGAGATGTTCAATATCCAACGACATTATTCTTTACAACATGCTACTGAATATGACAAATAGCCTATGTTTGTAATGAACGCCATAAAGTAATACAACTTAAAGAAAATGTTTCTCAGGTACATTATGTTAGAGTATCTATTTACATTGCATTATAAGTTATTATACGTTTAGTAATATATAATTTTAAATTATACAAGTAGGTATTATGATATATAACATATCATATTATATATCATGAACAAAGCTCGGAACTTGGGGACTTGTGTCTTTGAACGTGGCTAAGCGACCGGACTTCAATGTCAACAAACTCCCGCTTCCAGCACAGAGGTACTGTAAGGTCTGCTATAAAAGTGGTTCCTGGCTGGAACAACATAATGATAATATTATGGTAGGTTGAAACAAGTAATTTTATAGCATATATATAAATAAACATGCAAAATATATCAAATTTACAGTTCTGCTCTGTATATTTTATTACAGTGTATGACTACATACCGTACATTCGAATACTTTTCGAATCCATACCTTCTTCGTCTGTTAGTTAAACATGATTTGAAACGAAAGAAACTTATTTCCACGTCACATGAAGTAACGGGAGCAAAATTAATTTTTTTATTTTATTTATTTTAACTAGCTACCTATTGAATACAAATTACATTTATAAAACAAAAATGTTTCTAGCCACTACCGTAAGAGCCAGGCTCGTGTACGGTGTGGTCTTAGTCAATAATATAACATAAAATTTACAAGAACACTTTACTAAATACGGTAAGTAACTTAATTCAAACCAATAAATACAACACAAGAGCAAGAATAAAGAAGAAAGAGAAAAAGAGAGAAAAATACACATTTAATATCAATTGACAATTCGACAGAAGCCAGTGATATTCAATAAAAACAAGAATATAGTAGACAGAAATAAAAGGTAAAAAATATATATTTGTTAATATTATATTATATCGTGGATAATTTTACAAATTTATTTTTTAAAAGCTTCAATTTTAAGCAATTTCAAATTTGGAAAATGGTTTGTAATTGTATTATAAAGTCTTAGGCCGAAATAAAGTATTGAATGTTTTCACTGTCACTGTTTCCTGTTCGATTTTCAGTAGTTGCTAGCTGATCTCGTATCTGAGAAAGATAAGTATCCTAAATTTGTCTCGAAAATAGTTTTCAACTTCTATGTCACTACTAGGGAAGGTTCCACTACGACTTGATCCATGGTTATGGACAAATTTTCCACAGATTTAAGGGACTGCAGTGTATTTCAATGAATGCCCGTTTCCAATCTCTAGTTTGTGTTTGACACAAGTTACAAAATATAAACTCTCCATTCGAAGAAAATAATGTATCTCCTCAGAATTTCTCCACGAAATTCTGTACCTAAATTTTAAAAAATATATTTTCAAACGTATACAATACTCATTCGAATAATACGTATTTTCTTATTTTCAAACAGACCGTTTACCTCTAATTAATTATCTGAATGTCATTGGCTTCGACACGACACAGTTTCCTCGTCCGTCTTCCTGTCATTAGTTGTGACCACTTTCTTAGTACACACGACTGTCCCTGAGCACTTGCAGGGTGAGCTTTGTGTACGTTGTACCTGTAACCTTACTCATGCACACGACACACAATTCCCCAAGTTCCGAGGTTTGATCATGAACTGTAATATACTATACTATGATATATCATAATATTTGTATAATTTAAAATTATATATTACTAAATGTACTATAATAACTTATAGTGCAATATAAATATCGAATAGATACTCTAATATAATGTACCTGAGAAACTTTTTCTTTAAGCTGTATTAATTTATGGTCATATCATATCTTATATCGTATCATATATCATATCATATCCTATCATATATCGCATCGCATCACATTATATTATATTATATTATATTATATTATATTATATTATATTATATTATATTATATTATATTATATTATATATTAACAGAATGACAATAATGCACTTAGTGTAACGGCTATGAGAATTAGCTACAAAATTTGCCACGAAATTGCAAAGGAATTGAAAACATTCTACGAAGGTGAATTCATTAAGCGATGTTTAATTATATTGGCAGATGAACCCTGTCCACAGCAAGTAGGGGAAGTGGAAGCCATACGCCTGTCTCGTAGAACCGTGGTGAGGAGGTTGCAGTATGTGCGTATGGGTTATGTAAATAAGCCTAATGATTTGTGTGTGTGCATAGAGCGAAGTTTATTTCATTAAATTAATAAGAGTGTTATAAATTCTGTACTGTACAATGGATTGATGTAATATCCTTATAAACTATTATATAGTGAAAGACTGAATGACTAGAACAACCGTGGCTCTTGTTACATTAATGCAGGGAAGGTAGCTGTAATGCGAGTCCGCCACTGCGTGAGCGTTCTGCTCTGGCTTGGAATTGAAGTGCCTTTCGGAGTGAGAGCAGCTCTGGCCGACTAGGCTGAGCCGCTCTCATGCCCGGCCCTGACATATGCAAAAATCATTATGAATTTGTTAATGTTTGAACTGTAAATGCACAAAAAATTGCAGCAATAACTTGATGTAATTTTTAAAACTTTATACTGATGATTTAGAAATAATTTAAGCGGTGAGGTATAACTTTCAGTCCCATAGTGTCTTCTTTACCCCACTGTTACACATTATACAGGGACATCATTTTATTTTTACTTCAATTTTTAATTGTACCTGAGTTTTGGAATGTACTTCACTCCCAACCCCTCTACTAATAAACTTCCAAACAACCTCCACACAGAACCAAGACCGCGTATCCAGTAAAAGTCGCCTTGTGTTCATAATAAACAGTACTGAGTTAGTGAGTATAGTACGTTCCAGAAATATGTTCGCGTTTTCCAGTGACGAAAGAGCTTTCAATATTGAATCATATTTTCGCACAAGTACTGTCGTCCGTTTGCCTACGTCGCATCCCGTTTTCCCCCACTCACTTCTGCTCGTCCCTCTGTAAATGCTAGTGGCTGGGCTGTCTTAGCGATTTTCTGAAAACATTAAGTTCTGTTAGGAATTGAACGTCTACGTAATATTATGCAACTGTTTAAAATAACTTAAATAAAACGGCCTCGTTAATAATTAACTGTCACGTGATTTATCCCCTTTCTACGACCTTGCGACAGAACCACTTGGACGGACAGTAGATAGCATGTCTGAATAATTTTATCTTTTCGGATCGGGCAGAAGTGAAGATTGAATTTACAGTACGTAAGGTGCTCTTTTATAGAGTAGGTACAGAATTATTTCAACATGAGTTACTAATACGAAGGACTAAACTGATAATTTTAATTAGGTACAATAGTCTATAGTGTGATAATATGCACAAAAGAACCGAAGCCTGTATCGAAATGAACGGCCACCATTAAAAAAATGTGTTTAAATACCTATATTATAAGTATTTTTCAATTTAATTTCATTCTCTATGCTGTATGCTAATGTGCTGTAGACAGTATAACATACACTGCATAATGAATACGTCCGAACAGACAGCTCATTTCGTGAGTAAAACACTTATTTTTAATACAGTACTGTATCTTGATTAAACAAAAACCTAATAAAAATTATCAAACTAAAAATCGCGATATTTCCTAGTTTACGTAAATGGATGAACTACTTTTCTTCCCTCCTATACCTAGTAAAGTGATTTGTTTGTATTTTACGCCAGTATGATCGAACTCCAGTCGTGGAAGGGAGTAGCAAACGATGTTTCCGGTTCTCAACCGTTAATCCAAAGGTATAGCCAGGTTAATATTAGAAATGTTAGTAAAAATAAAATGATGTCCCTGTTCGAAAAATATGTTTATATTTTGTGTAGGATGAGTAAGAGCACACACATATCAAAAACAAATTATATAGCCTATATGTAAGGAGTGTGCTTTTACCCGAGAGTTGTTATTACGATAATATTTAATGTGTGGTATTATAATACATTTTTAGCACATCAACACGGAAATTCGTAATTTCAATAACTATTTTTTGGTTTTAAAATTCTACTTTCCAGTACAAATACCGAAAGGAGAAACATTATTATTAGAGATGAACAAAACTAACTGCCGCTCTTGCTCGCTGTGTTCGTTGCATTTGTCTTTCGAGCCTCGTCTCGTCATTCTCGTGCGCTTCGAGTCTCGCTCATCATTCTCGAAATAGCATTTGGTCGGCGTGGAAAGATTTTGTTACTTTGAATAACATACATCATTGAAATAAATAACATTATAAATGTTTAAATGAGACAAAAAAGGCAAAACAGAACAGTATCTTGGTTCTATTATATATTACCTATGGTTATATAAATAGAAAAAAAAACAATTATTCTGAAATAAATTTGCATTTCTTAAGAAACATAAAACATAACGTTAATATCTTTTTACTTGAGATTACACACTTGATCTCAAACATATGAAAATAATATTCCTAGCCTTTTAATAAGAGCCTAGTAATTAAATAAAGACTAGGGAGCGGATTAATTATTATAAACTGAAATTGTAGAGATGATGTTTCAAATATGCTACTTGATTGTTTATACATATATAGCCTAACAGTTGCCAAAGTAAATAAAAGTTCAGTCAGATATAAACAACTGTAGCGATTCAAGGCTGCTTGACGTTCGGGACTTCGAGAGTGATCAATCTCGACGTCTCGAAACGCAAGCAGTCCTTACGTCAATGAGGCGACATATACAACATTGTCGTGCGGGTTTTCGGCTTTGCGGACGCTGTTAGTCTTGCTTTCTCGATCGTTGTTCATCTCTAATTATTATGATACACTTTTCAGTACAAGGTGTGTGATTTAAGACGGTAATTTTTGTTTAGGCAGACCAAATATCAGTTCAGATATGTGGGAAAAATTTCATTATTTCGCAGGCGGAATCACGGGTCTGTATAACGTCCACTGGTATCGTCACGTGAATGTAACAAATTTTAGTTTATGTTAAACATGTGCAGTCAATCTGTTATGTTAATTATTTATTTTCTTCCGGCTTTCAAACGTTTCTTATAGTCGCGTTTTTCATTGGATAGTGTTTTATCGAGTTATTTGCTCTTTTCATATTATTTCTTAATGTGTAAGTTACCTCCAATCCCTCACATTAATTTGTTTTGTTTCATTCGGAATAAATAACCGACATAATAAGAAAGTATCTGTAAAGAACAGACAGCGTAGCGTTTTAACATTAATTATTTATTTAAATATATTTTATGCTCGACCATGCCGAAATGTAGTAGTTATACACCTGGTAGCAGCCCTTTAATGGACCTCATTAAAGTACACCTATTCATTAAAGTTCAGGTGTTCCACCAATCAGAAAATATCATTGTAGCAATATGAAAGCGCAAGTATCGATTATTCTGCGATATGGAATCGAAAGACAACTAGCGCGAGATTAGATTAATATTTAGCGCGGGATTACATTAATAATTAGCGTTAATTGTAAATAATATTCAAATAAATTCAATTTATCTCGTTTTTCAATGTCTAATTCAATTTCAAGGTTATAACAATATTAATATTTATTTTACTCTCTAGATTATATCAAGGTCAATGTCGACATTTGTTTCTCGGAAAAAATCAATACTTTCGCGTCTGCGCACATCTCACAATTTACGAGGTATTGCACAAGGTCAGTTCCGCTTCTCAGTCAGATAAGAATAACATGAATACTTATGAATAATTTCAAGTTAGAAATATGGTCAAGCATAAAACGTCGTATGAAACTTGACTATAATGGTAATTAAGACGCGAGTATGTTTATAAAACGAGCGCAAGCGAGTTTCATAAACATACTCGCGTCTTAATTACTACCATTATAGGCTCGTTGCATAATGTACTATTTAGTACTAACGACACTGTCATGAGCTAACAGTACTTTAAAACTGAAATATGTAACCGATGAAATATCTATCTTCTAGAATAACTTGCTATTAACTATTTAAACACATTTATTTTAACAGTATTTCCGTTCTAGTTCTTGTTGTCGTTTTCGTTCCCGGTTTATTGTGAACCAACCTTTAGACTTTGAACGGGAATGCTGTCTGGATGTTCTGTCAGGTTCCTTTGCAAGAAGAATTCAAACAGAAATGGGTTTTTAAGACAAATTGTTAGCAGCACATTAAGGAGACCACA
The DNA here is from genome assembly GCF_040183065.1 of Periplaneta americana. Classification (NCBI taxonomy): domain Eukaryota; kingdom Metazoa; phylum Arthropoda; class Insecta; order Blattodea; family Blattidae; genus Periplaneta; species Periplaneta americana. The sequence continues at coordinate 48,890,793 of NC_091130.1, forward strand.
AATGCGTGTAGGAGATCCAAAATGAGGTACATTTGAAGTGTTTAAACTCTGTAGTAGGAAAATACAAAACTAATTGGAAAAGGCGCGTTCTAAAGACGGAAAAAATATAGATTCTGCCTAACGTTGTTACGTTACTCACACACTAGAAGAGAAAATCAGCCCAAAGAAAACCTTTGAATGGCACAGTGAAAAATATTAAAATTGTATACTGCAACAGGATTTAGACCTAATCTGACTCATCAATGGTGCTGCTATTAATTTTTAAATAGTACTGTAACGACGTTGTACCAACTGGCGCGATTATATGGTGTCCATAGAATTGGTGATAAGAGAACAGAACTTGATGAGATGAATCTGAGGTTTCGCCATAGTATTATCTGACATTTGCCTTACAGTTGGGAAAAAAATTTGTAAAAACTGTGTACCATTAACCATTACCTGTAAAGTTCAGATCTATTAATATAATAATAATAATAATAATAATAATAATAATAATAATAATAATAATAATAATAATAATAATAATGATTTATTTTAGCTGGAAGAGTTAAGGCCGTAAGGCATGAACTTACAAAGAATTCAACAACTTGATTTAGATGAGTGTTACATGTATACAAGAGTTATTTACGAATTAAACAACAAAATATTATGAACTATTAATTAAACTCTGAAATGAACTGTGTAGCAGAATTAAGCTAAAATACATAGAATGTATAATAATATTGAGGTCTTTCTCAACACGTAATAATTTAATATGTATAGATTGACCATAGTTAAAATTTCTTCTCTGATGAATAAGGTTGTACAGTAAGCATCGGAAAGAGAGTATAGCTTTTTTTTTTTTTTTTTTTTTTTTTTGGAAGAATAAGAACTTTGGATATACGAGGGTTGATCTGTATGCTGTAGCCCTGGCCTATTTGTAGTTAAAACAAAATTTCTATTTTGTGGCACACAAAAGACAGAAAAGTGTTACAGCTACATACCAAGTTGCAAGTCTGTACATGTCCGCGTTGGCTCGTAGCAGGTGTTCGAGTGGCCGGAGGTGCTGCGTTAGTAGAGAAATTAGCCCGTCCACCAAAAAGCGCTGTGATTAAATACCTGCAAAAGAAGATAATGTCTTCATCTAAAATTCATCAAGACATGAAAGATATCTTGGGAGAATCTACTGTATCTTTTGGTATATTAAAAAGGCGGTGTCTTATGTTTAAATGTGAAAGAACATCGTGTGAAGATGAACATAGTGGCGGCCCTTCGAGAACTGTCACAACACCAGAAATTATCAATAAATTGCATGATTTAGAGACGCAATATCGACAAGTCACCTTTGGAGTATAGTAGAGGAAATAGGCTTCTCATACCATAGTGTGTACAATATTTTGATAAACGAATTGGGTATGAAAAACGTAACTGCAAAATGGGTGCCTAGAGTGTTGGCGCCGTCGCAAAAATGACAAATTTTAGTGCCCTGAGGGCAGCATTTAACTAACTTTAGAGCAAACAAAAAAAAAATTGAACAATGTAACAATGGATGAGACATGTGTTCACCACTATAACCCTAAAACCAAACTTCAAAGTATGGAATGGAAACATAAGAATTCACAACCAATATTCAAAGTAAGGAGTGGAAACAAGATTCATCGACCCCTAAAATATCAAGGTGCAGCTATCAGTAGGCAAGGTTTTGCTCTCTGTTTTTGGAATGCCCAAAGTGTTGCTTTGACAGACTACTTGCAGAATGGAGCCACAATAACAGGCCGCCTTTATTATGCTAATGAAAAATTGCTGGAAGGAGGACGGAGGAATGTCGTGGCAAGTTGAGGCGAAATGTTCTTTTCAACCAATACAATGCTCCAGTTCACAAGTCCTTAGTTGCAATGGCAATTTCAACAGCAGGATTTGAATTGCTGGACCAACCCACCCTATTCACCAGATCTGGCAACCAGCGACTTCAGGCTATTCCTAGACTTCAAACACCACCTGCGCGGGGAGAAATTTTCACCAATAATGAGGTATGCAGTCCGTACACCAGTGCTTTGCAGAGGTTAGACAACCCTTCTTGCAGGAAGCTGTGGAAATGTTTGGGCATTGATGGGAGAAGTGCATTAATCTACTAGAGGACTATGCGGAAAAATGAGGTAATTTTTTTTTCAACTATAAGTGGGTCAGGACTACAGTATAAGAATCAACCCTCGTAGCACTACTATTTCCCCGTATTCGGATACGCAAGACATCACACTTTTCAAAAATGCATACCTAGTATGAGTTTCTAATATATGTTTGGGGTGTAAGACATTTTAAATGTCTTAATAAACTAATTAATCTTAACAGTTTAACACAAACAATTTATATGGCATTCCCATGTCAATTTGGAGTCCAATGTTATACATAATAATTTTACTTGTGTATGAGTGTCCTCAGTTGTATTATCTCAATATATTCTATGATTTGTTTAAATGTATAAATTTAAATTAAATTAAAAATTGTTAGCGTCCGTGAGCCATGGCATGGCGCGTCCTCAGGTTGCGGATCGAGGAGACGGCCTTCAGATATGGAGGGTAGCTGTGAATAAGCAGTCGCGGACAACCGATGAGGGGTGGTCCTCCATCTTGGGGGTTGGGCGAAGGACTAATAACCCTTCACCGTAAAAAACAGCTTGTTACGAATCCTTCAAATAAGCCTCGGAATGGGACTGATTCTTTGGCACGACCACAGCAAAGGAATAAGGTTTTGAGATTTGATACTTGGAATGTTACAAGTCTATATAGAACAGGAGGGGTAACATTAGTAGCAAAAGAACTAGCTAGATATAGAAAGACTTTGTGGTAGTACAGGAGGTTAGGTTAGATGCGAATGGCATAACACAAATAGGATATTATTAAATAACAAATTTTGTTGTATTATGGGGAAGGAAACGATAATCACCAATTAGGAACAGGATACTTCATTCATAACAGAATAAAATCAGCAGTAAAAAAGGTCGAATTTATCAGTGATAGGTTATCGTATTTAGTATTTAAAGGTAGATGGTGCGATATCGTAGTTATAAATGCTCATGCTCCTACAGAAGAGAAAGACGACCATATAAAGGATAGCTTCTATGAGGAATTGGAACAGACTTTTGATCAGTTACCTAGATATCACATGAAAATTTTATTTTGGGACTTCAATGCTAAAGTAGGACGGGAGGATATTTTTAAACCGAGCCATTTATACCCCAACCCACACTTTCTGAAGTCGAAATTGCGATAGAAAATCTGAAAAATTATAAATCTCCAGGTATCGATCAAATTCCAGCAGAATTAATACAAGAGGGTGGAAGCGCATTATCTAACGAAATTTATAAGCTTGTACTTGCTATTTGGGAAAAGGAAATTGTACCAGAACAATGGAAGGAGTCCATTATCGTACTTATCTTTAAGAAGGGGGACAAACTAACTGTAGTAACTTTCGAGGAATATCACTTTTGTTGACGTCGTACAAAATTTTGTCCAATATTCTTTTGAGAAGATTAACTCCATACGTAGATGAAATTATTGGGTATCACCAATGTGGTTTTAGGCGTAATAGATCAACTATTGACCAGATATTTTGTATTCGACAGATAATGGAGAAAAAATGGTAGTATAAGGGTACAGTGTATCAGTTATTCGTAGATTTCAAAAAAGCATATGACTCGGTTAAGAGAGAAGTTTTATATGATATTCTTATTGAATTTGGTATTCCCAAGAAACTAGTTCGATTAATTAAAATGTGTCTCATTGTAACGTACAGCTGAGTTCGTATAGGTCAGATTCTGTCAGATGCGTTTCCAATTCACTGTGGGCTAAAGCAAGGAGATGCACTATCACCTTTACATTTTAACTTTGCTCTAGAGTATGCCATTAGGAAAGTTCAGGATAACAGAGAGGGTTTGGAATTGAACGGGTTACATCAGCTGCTTGTCTATGCGGTTGACGTGAATATGTTAGGAGAAAATCCACAAACGATTAGGGAAAACAGGGGAATTTTACTGGAAGCAAGTAAAGAGATAGGTTTGGAAGTAAATCTCGAAAAGACAAAGTATATGATGTCTCGTGACCAGAATATTGTACGAAATGGAAATATAAAAATTGAAAATATATCTTTTGAAGAGGTGGAGAAGTTCAAATATCTGGGAGCAACAGTAACAAATATAAATTATACTCTGGAGGAAATTAAACACAGAATATATATGGGAAATGCCTGTTATTATTCGGTTGAGAAACTGAATATGTTAGGAGAAAATCCACAAACGATTAGGGAAAACACGGGAATTTTACTGGAAGCAAGTAAAGAGATAGGTTTGGAAGTAAATCTCGAAAAGACAAAGTATATGATTATATCTCGTGACCAGAATATTGTACGAAATGGAAATATAAAAATTGGAAATATATCTTTTGAAGAGGTGGAGAAGTTCAAATATCTGGGAGCAACAGTAACAAATATAAATGATACTCGGGAGGAAATTAAACGCAGAATATATATGGGAAATGCCAGTTATTATTCGGTTGAGAAACTTTTATCATCCAGTCTGCTGTCGCAAAATCTGAAAGTTAGAATTTATAAAACAGTTATATTACCGGTTGTTCTGAATGGTTGTGAAACTTGGACTCTCACTTTGAGAGAGGCACAGAGACTACGGGTGTTTGAGAATAAGGTTCTTAGGAAAATATTTGGGGCTAAGAGGGATGAAGTTACAGGAGAATGGAGAAAGTTACACAACACAGAACTGCACGCATTGTATTCTTCACCTGACATAATTAGGAACATTAAATCCAGACGTTTGAAATGGGCAGGGCATGTATCACGTATGGGCGAAAACAGAAATGCATTTAGAGTGTTAGTTGGGAGGCCGGAGGGAAAAAGACCTTTAGGGAGGCCGAGACGTAGATGGGAAGATAATATTAAAATGGATTTGAGGGAGGTGGGATATGATTATAGAGAATGGATTAATTTTGCTCAGGATGGGGACCAATGGCGGGATTATGTGAGGGAGGCAATGAACCTCCGGGTTCCTTAAAAGCCAGTAAGTAAGTAGCGTCCGTGAGTTTGGTGCTATAGCGGTGGTATTTGGCAAATTGAAATCTATAATTCGTCATGGGATTACCTGACATTCGCCTCACATTCGGGGAAAATATTGTATAAAAGCTAATCTGATAATCGCCTTAAGCACAGTCTCACTGCATGAGTGCAGCTCGTGACCACTATGTTGCATATTAGTTCGTATTTGTCCGCTTTGCAGAGAAAAGGACTCCTATAAACATATTTCATTACTGTGTGTCGAATTGGAACATGTACGGAGAAAATATCTACCACCCTCGATGCTAAGTCAGAGTAGGAGTTCGCTTGCATGTCTTGACCTCATGGGGAATAGAGAATGGGAACAAAAGACTGCATTGCTCCTCTTGAAGGCGAGAAAGATTAGAACCTCAGCAGTTGAATTTTGTGACACGAACTGAGGAAGGGATAACAGTATCTACCCAACTGTTCACTTTCATGTCTTTTAGGTTAGGATATATTATATAATGTGTTTTGTTGTGCCATTTTCATTTTAATATGTGTTTTCTTTTACAGAGTAGTTGGATATAATCATAGGTGGGGGGACCTACAAAGCAGGATTTGTTTTAGGTACAAAGCACGTACGGTCAGAAGATCCGTGCATTGGATTTTAGAGAAAATTATGATGATATAAAAGCTGTATTTATTATTTTATTTATTTATTTATTTAAATCCACTACCAACAGAAGCAGACTTCATATTATAGGTAGCTTACACTGATACATACTCAAAATACATAATAAGGAAAAAACAAAATAAAAGAAACAAAACGAACGAAAGAAAGAAAATACATAGCGGTACCGGTAATAGATGCTAGAATATAATATTGCAGTTAATATAGTGCCAAAAGTCAATATAATGATGCAAAATTATTTAAAAACTAGAGTAAAAACATTATAATACACTTCTTCATAATTCAAATATCTAAGGAAATACAATTCCTTTTAATATTGCATGACATTTTTCAACTGTTAAACTGAAATCTAATTGAGAATCACAATTTAAAGACAAAGATTTGTAAGTATTACACATAACAAACAATGGAGAGTTCTTGAAGAAAACATTTCTAGGAATGGGAATAACAAAAGTTTGCCTATGACGTAATTGTTTTTTTTTTACATTGAACTGAAGGAATTTAAGAAAATCACAGTTATTCAATATACCGTTAACAGTCTTATAGAGTAAAATTTGACCATTTATTAATCGTCGAGATTTTAAAGTTTTATAATTAAATTCAAAAAGTAACTGATTATATGAAATTTTGCTTGTCATAAGACGACACGTGATGTTTTTTTAAATATAAATAACGTAAAAATCTTTTCTGTATCCTTTCTATTTGCATCTGATGGGACTGGAACTGAGGTGACCATATTACAGACGCATACTCTAGCTTATTTTAACTAGAGTTTTATATAGAGTATCAATAGTATTTATACTTTTTAATTCTTTTGTATTTCTGATTATAAATCCTAATTTTCTATACGCATCAATTACCACTCAATAAATCCTATATCTATCTAGTTATAATCATATATCCTACTGTAATTGAAACACATGTTCTGTAGTAGTAGTGATGAAATAAGTAAATAAATAAGTAAATAAATAAATAAATAAATAAGTAAATAAATAAATAAATCTACACTACGGCAATGTCCCTATTGCTACTGCTACTCTCGATGATGATGATGATGATGATGATGATGATGATGATGATGCTGATGGGTAAAGTGAAAGTTGTGTAAATACCGACAAATTAAAAAGAGGGATGCAGATGAGCCCATAATGAGTTTATTGCAAAGAGCTTTCGTCCAAACAATAGAGTGAGAGGGTACGGTATATTAATTAATTAAACAGGGAAAATATGAAAATAACATTATTGTCATCATCAAGGTAACAGTTACAAAAAAACAGGATCAATTGCAATACACGCAAATAAACAGCACATCAGTGGGAACTTTATTATTAGCACAATGGAACTGAAGCTTTTAAATGAGGAAACCCATTGAGGTCGACAATTTTGATTATTGACACTGTTTTAAAGCGAACAGTTTTTAACCATATCGGTGTAAAACGATAATCACTTTTTCAGATATTGTGGTATCACATTGTAAACTCGCAGTGCCAATTTTATTGAAATTTAATCGGCTCTCAGCATGAAAGAAAATAATTTCAGTATCAAGCAGAGCATTATTTATCGTTAGAATAATAGTACATTATGCAACGAGCCTATAATGGTAGTAATTAAGACGAAAGTTATGTTTGTTTATGAAACAAGCGCAAGCGAGTTTCATAATTTTCATACGAGCGTCTTAATTACCATTATAGGCAAGTTTCATACGACTTTTTATGTTCGACCATATTTCTAATTTGATATTATTCAAAAGTATTCATGTTATGGTTATGTAAGTGAGTAGCGAACTGACCTGAATTGTGAGATGTGCGCAGACGCGAAAGTATTGATTTTTTCCGAGGCCGAATGTCATTGACCTTGATATAACGTAGAGAACAAGATGAACATTAGTCTTGATGTAACCTGGAAATTGATTTGGAATTGAAAAACGAGATGACAAATTGAATTTATTTGAATATTATTTACAATTAACGCTAATTATTATAGTAACAGAACATAACCTTCTGCGACAGTATTGGATTTCCAGCCTCCGTGACTTTTCGCTAATTGTCTTTCGATTGCATATCCGAGAATAATCGATAATTGCGGTTTTATAATGGTACAAAGGTGATTTGTCATTGGCTGAACACCTGCACTTTAATGAATAGGTGTACTTTAATGAGGTGCATTAAAGGGCTACTACCAGGTGTATAATTACTACATTTCGGCATGGTCGAGCATAAAATATAATGTAATGTTTGTAATAACAAACTGTGAGTTAGTCTTTTGTCGCAGAATACAAAATGGAGGAAAAGGAAGTGAGCAACAACTAAAAATCTGTACTAAAATAAGAGCGGGAAATAAGGAAGCATATGCTAAGGCACTTTTTGAGATAGTATTAACAATTTTGCCTGCAAACAACGATAAAATCTCATTTTTACCAAATAAAATTGCTTAATGGTCTAATGTTGCATAATTTCATCCAATTAAAGAAATTTTGGAAAGCGTACAAGGAAAAAATAAAATTGAAATATTAAAAACACGTGACTGTCTAATCTTCTGCACTAAAATGAATGGTGAAGAAATAGGTATATAGCGATGAATCTAATATTCAGTTCTCTGAAATGAAATATTTATTACCATTCACGAATAGATAACATCAGAAATAAAGATTTATGGAATGAATTAAAATCGAAATTGATTAATAAACAAACGCAATATATTTAGAAAAATCTGTGTAGCGAAAATGACACATGCTTTCTTGTACATTTTACGTGTTAATACAAATTCAGTTCCTTTCTCATGTTTAGAATGATGCTGGGATATGGTTTATTTCCTCGAACCATTACTTAAGCTGTGTACATAAATACGTATAATATGCACTCAACTAAGAAGATTAATCTTCTTTTTCTTTACTAGATACAAAATACATTTTATGATCGAAAATTAAAATATTAATTTTATTAGCTTAGATATTACACAAGGTAGGACATTTTCAGCCAATTATTTTTAAAGTGTAATAAAACTTTACCACATGAATCAAATATATATTTAAACAAATTAATGCATCATTTCTACTTTTGGATTTATTTGCTTATATAGTAACTTAGGTTATTTTTTAAAATCCGCATCCTACAAGTGACCTCCACTTACAATGCACTGCTGAAATCTCTCGACATTTTTCACTTTGAATGCACTGCTGAAGTCGTTTGATATTTTTACTTGCAATGCACTGCTGAAGTGGCTTGACCTTCTTCATTTACAATGCACTGCTGAAGTCGCTTGACCTTCTTCCTTGCAATGCACTGCTGAAGTCGTTTGATATTTTTACTTGCAATGCACTGCTGAAGTGGCTTGACCTTCTTCATTTACAATGCACTGCTGAAGTCGCTTGACCTTCTTCCTTGCAATGCACTGCTGAAGTCGTTTGATATTTTTACTTGCAATGCACTGCTGAAGTCGCTTGACCTTCTTCATTTACAATGCACTGCTGAAGTCGCTTGACCTTCTTCCTTGCAATTCACTGCTGAAGTCGTTTGATATTTTTACTTGCAATGCACTGCTGAAGTCGCTTGACCTTCTTCATTTACAATGCACTGCTGAAGTCGCTTGACCTTCTTCCTTGCAATGCACTGCTGAAGTCGTTTGATATTTTTACTTGCAATGCACTGCTGAAGTCGCTTGACCTACTTCATTTACAATGCACTGCTGAAGTCGCTTGACCTTCTTCCTTGCAATGCACTGCTGAAGTCATTTGATATTTTTACTTGCAATGCACTGCTGAAGTCGCTTGACCTTCTTCATTTACAATGCACTGCTGAAGTCGCTTGACCTTCTTCCTTGCAATGCACTGCTGAAGTCGTTTGATATTTTTACTTGCAATGCACTGCTGAAGTCGCTTGACCTTCTTCATTTACAATGCACTGCTGAAGTCGCTTGACTTTCCTCCTTGCAATGCACTGCTGAAGTCGTTTGATATTTTTACTTGCAATGCACTGCTGAAGTCGCTTGACCTTCTTCATTTACAATGCACTGCTGAAGTCGCTTGACCTTCTTCCTTGCAATTCACTGCTGAAGTCGTTTGATATTTTTACTTGCAATGCACTGCTGAAGTCGCTTGACCTTCTTCATTTACAATGCACTGCTGAAGTCGCTTGACCTTCTTCCTTGCAATGCACTGCTGAAGTCGTTTGATATTTTTACTTGCAATGCACTGCTGAAGTCGCTTGACCTTCTTCATTTACAATGCACTGCTGAAGTCGCTTGACCTTCTTCCTTGCAATGCACTGCTGAAGTCGTTTGATATTTTTACTTGCAATGCACTGCTGAAGTCGCTTGACCTTCTTCATTTACAATGCACTGCTGAAGTCGCTTGACTTTCTTCCTTGCAATGCACTGCTGAAGTCGTTTGATATTTTTACTTGCAATGCACTGCTGAAGTCGCTTGACCTTCTTCATTTACAATGCACTGCTGAAGTCGCTTGACTTTCTTCCTTGCAATGCACTGCTGAAGTCGTTTGATATTTTTACTTGCAATGCACTGCTGAAGTCGCTTGACCTTCTTCATTTACAATGCACTGCTGAAGTCGCTTGACCTTCTTCCTTGCAATGCACTGCTGAAGTCGTTTGATATATTTACTTGCAATGCACTGCTGAAGTCGCTTGACCTTCTTCATTTACAATGCACTGCTGAAGTCGCTTGACCTTCTTCCTTGCAATGCACTGCTGAAGTCGTTTGATATTTTTACTTGCAATGCACTGCTGAAGTCGCTTGACCTTCTTCATTTACAATGCACTGCTGAAGTCGCTTGACTTTCTTCCTTGCAATGCACTGCTGAAGTCGTTTGATATTTTTACTTGCAATGCACTGCTGAAGTCGCTTGACCTTCTTCATTTACAATGCACTGCTGAAGTCGCTTGACCTTCTTCCTTGCAATGCACTGCTGAAGTCGTTTGATATTTTTACTTGCAATGCACTGCTGAAGTCGTTTGATATTTTTACTTGCAATGCACTGCTGAAGTCGCTTGACCTTCTTCCTTGTAATGCACTGCTGAAGTCGTTTGATATTTTTACTTGCAATGCACTGCTGAAGTCGCTTGACGTTCTTCATTTACAATGCCCTGCTGAAGTCGCTTGACCTTCTTCCTTGCAATGCACTGCTGAAGTCGTTTGATATTTTTACTTGCAATGCACTGCTGAAGTCGCTTGACCTTCTTCATTTACAATGCACTGCTGAAGTCGCTTGACCTTCTTCCTTGTAATGCACTGCTGAAGTCATTTGATATTTTTACTTGCAATGCACTGCTGAAGTCGCTTGACCTTCTTCATTTACAATGCACTGCTGAAGTCGCTTGACCTTCTTCCTTGCAATGCACTGCTGAAGTCGTTTGATATTTTTACTTGCAATGCACTGCTGAAGTCGCTTGACCTTCTTCATTTACAATGCACTGCTGAAGTCGCTTGACTTTCCTCCTTGCAATGCACTGCTGAAGTCGTTTGATATTTTTACTTGCAATGCACTGCTGAAGTCGCTTGACCTTCTTCATTTACAATGCACTGCTGAAGTCGCTTGACCTTCTTCCTTGCAATTCACTGCTGAAGTCGTTTGATATTTTTACTTGCAATGCACTGCTGAAGTCGCTTGACCTTCTTCATTTACAATGCACTGCTGAAGTCGCTTGACCTTCTTCCTTGCAATGCACTGCTGAAGTCGTTTGATATTTTTACTTGCAATGCACTGCTGAAGTCGCTTGACCTTCTTCATTTACAATGCACTGCTGAAGTCGCTTGACCTTCTTCCATGCAATGCACTGCTGAAGTCGTTTGATATTTTTACTTGCAATGCACTGCTGAAGTCGCTTGACCTTCTTCATTTACAATGCACTGCTGAAGTCGCTTGACTTTCTTCCTTGCAATGCACTGCTGAAGTCGTTTGATATTTTTACTTGCAATGCACTGCTGAAGTCGCTTGACCTTCTTCATTTACAATGCACTGCTGAAGTCGCTTGACCTTCTTCCTTGCAATGCACTGCTGAAGTCGTTTGATATTTTTACTTGCAATGCACTGCTGAAGTCGCTTGACCTTCTTCATTTACAATGCACTGCTGAAGTCGCTTGAGCTTCTTCCTTGCAATGCACTGCTGAAGTCGTTTGATATATTTACTTGCAATGCACTGCTGAAGTCGCTTGACCTTCTTCATTTACAATGCACTGCTGAAGTCGCTTGACCTTCTTCCTTGCAATGCACTGCTGAAGTCGTTTGATATTTTTACTTGCAATGCACTGCTGAAGTCGCTTGACCTTCTTCATTTACAATGCACTGCTGAAGTCGCTTGACCTTCTTCCTTGCAATGCACTGCTGAAGTCGTTTGATATTTTTACTTGCAATGCACTGCTGAAGTCGCTTGACCTTCTTCATTTACAATGCACTGCTGAAGTCGCTTGACCTTCTTCCTTGCAATGCACTGCTGAAGTCGTTTGATATTTTTACTTGCAATGCACTGCTGAAGTCGTTTGATATTTTACTTGCAATGCACTGCTGAAGTCGCTTCTGGAAATTTGTCCTAACATGAACACAACTTCCCATCAATATGTTCAATTTCATGCTGAATATCATTCTTCAACTACTCTTGAATATCATATAATTTACCGGGGAATACTTTCTGTTTCAAATATCTCCATAAGAATAGTCTGGAACTGTGAAATCGGGTGAACGCATAGGCCTTAAAATATCGGATGATAACGCGTCCGGGGAAAAACCTCTGCAAAACACCTTTTAAAGCGCGCCATGCCATTTTTTCTGTAACAGAAAGTTTTTCCTCAAACAAAGAGTCAGCCATAACTGTTCTGAATTTGTGGACCGATGGAAATGCCTTCTTTTAATTTGCCTTCACTCAAACTGGTGAACTTTTGTTTTAAATATTGAAAACCACACCCCTGTTCGTTCATTGCGTAGACCTCACTTTGAACTGTTTCGAAATTTACTGAATAGAAGGGACCAATATCTGTTTATTATTAGAAGTACAAAAGAACATGCCAACAATAATAAGAAACCGTAAATAGGTCATACACTCATAAAGTGTATTAGCTTTAGTTTTGGTTTACAACACCCAACCCGCGCCAGACGTTTCCTGGCGTAGCGCTTTTCGAAAAGTGAAATCACAGTATATCTTTAAAAACCTTATGTGATACGAAAAAGAGAGACGCATTTCGGATTCAGCGCACATCAAATCATAAGGGTCACATTGTTTTAATTCGGAGCAAAATTCTCGTTGTTTAGTGTTATTAATTCTTTACATGACTTTCCCCTCAACCATAGTTATTATTTGCAGACGATGAGTTGATGATGAGTTGATAAAGCAACGATTATATATATTTTTTTATTTTAGTAGGTTATCTTACGACGCTTTATCAACATCTAGGTTATTTAGCGTCTGAATGAAGTGAAGATGATAATGCTGGTGAAATGAGTCCGGGGTCCAGCGCCGAAAGTTACCCAGCATTTGCTCATATTGTGTTGAGGGAAAACCCTGGAAAAAACCTCAACCAGGTAACTTGTCCCAACCGGGAATCGAACCCGGGCCATCTGGTTTCGCGGCCAGACGCGCTAACCGTTACTTCACAGGTGTGGACAACAATCATAATCATCGTCGTCATAATAATATGTACTTCACTAATGTTAGAGTAAATGGCATATTTCAGAAAACAAAATGATGTACATAATATTTTTCATAGTTAATATCTGATAATGAAGTTTTCTTCTTCATAAACTATTGGGCCGTTTATTCAAATAACGAGTATCGTTGATGTTTAAAGAGAGAATAAATGTATCAGTATACACACAGATGAAAACGACAGACAGACGGGTGAATGGGGCAGACAGACTGGTGGATGGGGCAGACAGAGTGTAGGGCTGGACATGCAAAGGGGTAGATGGGGTATACACGTATGTATGTCATACAATCACCACTTCGCTATTCAGTTATGATGGCTCAGTGTTCAGGTCAACAACATGCTGTCGGTGTTAAAGCGTTTTACAAAAAATGACAGCTAGGAGGCTGCTAGAAGAACGATTTGTTGAAAAACTGAATTTAGGACGCCATGATCCTGCTCCGTGAACCCTACGCTATAAACGCATGGGTCCTAACCTTTGAAGAAATAGGTTCGGCTCTAAATAATTAACTTCGGGAGGGAGCAGAACTATCAGTAGTTATAATGGATTACATTAATGCCGTCACGTTTTGAAGTTTGTTATAGTCAGTACTTCATCCCCCTCTCACTGCCTGTGCTAGTAAACTGTATACAACAGACACACAGATAGCCATTACTACGAGCAGTGGCGTGCCGCTGCACCTCTGAAATGTTGGCATACATCGCAAAACAGTTCTAATTGTCTAGCTACTACTCCACAGTAGGGGTGGAGATAGAAGGCGCAGTTTACGTTGTCAGTACAGCTGGCGCTTGCGATTTTGGCTTGTGTCCTTGAGTTTGAGTACAATGCCCAGTCTGTGAGCATATGTTGCCAGTGCAGTACCACCTAAACCAGCGGTGGCCAAAACTCGACTCGCAGTGATTACACGCGAGAGACAGTCTAAGAAGTAAGGAGACGGGGAGACAGGTACATGGCTTGAAAACTACAACCAGTGGTGGTTCGTGCACTAACATTGAGCTCTTCATCAACCCGCGGATAAAAATTGCAAGCTTTGCTGTATCAGTAATGTCATTACTGTCATCAAGAACCAATTAAAACTATATACAAATTTTCTTCAATTTTTTTAAATATTCCTCATGAACACAATCAGAAATTTCCTGTATTCTCTTCTGTATATTTAGTCGAGAAATGCGCAGCTTTTTCAAAATTAATTAACGACTTTTATTGGACAAATTATTTCAGCCACCTTGATCATTACGCTTTTATAAAACTCTCCTTCGTTGGAAGGCTTAAGAGAACGAGCTATTTCGTTCGCCACTAGATAGCTGGCTTCCTTACATTTATTTATGTTATCTTTCTCTTCATGACGATGATTTAAGGCTGACTTCAGTTCTTGGAGTTTAATAGCTCGTTTCATTATTACACTAGAATGTAACTAACATTCAATCAGTTTACCTATGTTATTATTATTATTGTTATTATTATTATTATTATTATTATTATTATTATTATTATTATTATTATTATTATTATTCCTATTATTATTAATTCAATAACTAGTAAATAACTGGTAATAGTCATCAAAATATAAAAAAAGAAATTAATATGGACATATAGGGGTAGTAATTTTATTTTATCATTCAAGCAAAGATGTAGGCCTATATATTGAGGCACAAATATAAGAATTATGGTAACACTTGCTGAGAAATAATAATAATAAAAATAAAATAATAATAATAATAATAATAATAATAATAATAATACCTGTTATGCCTGTATAAAAATAAAATAATAAAATAAAATATGAGTAATGCTCTGTAATGTCGCTTCTATAAACTATTACTAATTGAACCGTTGAGCAAAGCAACAAAGCCTATTACATTTTCTCTGACAGAACAGCGAATAAATTCCTCTTCTCATTCTGTACGAAACCTTTTGTTCCTGTTCGTGGAGGCAGAGTGTGTGTAGAGCGACATGGTACCGACACTGCTTACCATCAGTACGTGAGCGAGACAGACAGCAATGTACAGGAAACTCCCCTTACTAATATGAATGTATGAATGTCTTTGATTACACGATGTAATCACGATACCCAGTTTGGCCACCGCTGACCTAAATACACGTCACAGCAGAAATCTGCCAATCACAGTTGTCAGATTTATTGTCTACAGATTGCGGCAATGGTAAGGTACTCGCATTTAACGTTCCGATTTCTTATTTCACATGTCAAAAACAGTGTCTTTAATTATGAAACTAAGACACGAGACGACATTAATGGAATTCAGTGTACTCCACAAAAAGAAGCTACGATTGAAATGTCCTGGATAAGAATGTTAAATAACTTAATCTCCAACAGAGGTGATATTTCTTGACACACCAAGTCCCCTGGACTGACAGTTTGTCATTTGTTCCTTCTGTTCCAAAGAACCATCGGATAACAATATTAAAAGCAGCCTTTCGTTCAGAGGTCACTGACATTCCTAAGAGTATGCTGCGTCAGATATGAGAAGTGTTTGCAGATAAATTTTTTGCCACTCACAAGGCGTCGTCCTCCGAAATTAAAATGGCATATTATGTATATAATTGAAGGGTTCAGAACCATAGTGGGCCAAGCGCCATTTACAAAAACCGTAGAAAACAAGGGTCAAAATGAAGTTATTACCATAATTCAATGGAAACATATAGCAAGTAATATAAAGTACTAGCTGAAAGCACCTGGCGTTGCCTGAGTTTTCTTTTCTGCTTCTATTTTTAATTAAACTGTTTATTAAATTTTCGGAAATCTCGGAAACCTAACTATATACAACCAAAACGAATTGTCTTTACTAAGCTTTCCTCGCCCATAAAGATGAATCTTTACTTAACGTCACTTACATGAATTAATGAAGTCCTTAGCCAAATGCTTGCCAGGGTTAACTCAATTTAAAACAGTTGTAAATCAGGTACCAAAAACAAAACATTTCATCATGTGCCTGACGTTAAACTGCTGTTTTAAATTTATATTTATTTATTTATTCATTTATTCATTCATTCATTCATTCATTCATTTTATTTATTTATTTATTTATTTATTCTGGTGTAGTTAAGGCCATTAGGCCTTCTCTTCCACACCTCCAGAAATACAAATAAAGTAATAGAAAAATCAAACTATAAACAAAGTAAAACCCAACGAAAATATAATTCCTTCTCCTATTTCTGATCAGTTTCAGCATCGAATCAATATATAGGCTACATATATAATTTAATTTATATTGGAAGATTGTTTACCTTTTGACCGCTGTACACCCACTTATATCATACACAGTTTTTTTAATATAACTTGAAACTATATCTCATAAATTCAGAACATATATTAATTCTAATTTTATACACAGAATACAGATACAATATAAACTCGCAATAAGTAATTTTTTAACATAAAGACTAATATTCCGAGAAACGTATAGGCCTACCGGCATTTTAGAAATTAAGATATTTTTATTTCCACAACGCTTAACATACTAAATTTGCAACGTGATTATACAGATATAATTTCGCAGCAATACATTTTCGGACCCGAACAACAATATTTTGAGAATTAATACAATGTTATTTTCAGTGGCCTTATGTACATTCACATACTACATTAACAACATGACAAAAGTATCATTGAATTGCTTATTGATATGTGTAAAATCTTTTTTTTTTTCACTTCTTTGTATAAAATATAGTCGAGGATGTGAAAGACACGCAGTTTTTAAGTTAATGTCTGCAACTTTGAGCGACTGGCCTTGAGCTTCATTTTAATATGGCTATTACAAATGCTAGTGGCATTGAAATTGCTGTTGCTTAAAATTGAATGAGTATCCTAGCAATACGTGGAATAAAAACATCTCCTTTTCTTTTTGCAGTTAATATCGCCAATTCTTTTACGTTTCATATGATTTTTTCACACCAATTCTTATTCGTGCATAATTTTGGTGGGTTACTATTTCGCAATAGTACTATTAGTTATTCAATATTAAGTAAATTATGTGGTAGCGATCCTTGTAGTTTCAAAGAATTCTAGAATTCAGTTGTATAAAACAGTTTGCTCACTATCTACAAAATTGCATCGAGGAATTCATAATACGGTCCTGGACTGCGTAAACATACTTATTGCATGAAATGTCTAGTTTTAGCCTTCATGATGTGTAACAACAATGTAATTTAATTTCGTGTTTAAATTTCCAAGGCCTCGTGATATTCGATGTTGAATACAACAGACAATAATAAAAAGAATTGACTGTAGAAGATTTTGCATTTTAATATTATACATGAATTTTGATCTATTTATTTTTGTTTATTTTTATTTTTAATTAGTTTAACTTCCATTTGCACAATTTTAATATAGCCAATGTTCTTCTCCTGGTTATGAAGGTTAAATGTGCAAACTTTGGAACATATCGGTCAAAGCGCGTAGATTTGTATCGAGAACATACATACATACATACATACATACATACATACATACATACATACATACATACATATATTCATACATGACATCATGCGGGAACTTCAAGAAGAAAGTGTGGTTAAGTGGGAAAGTGAGTGGCAAAACACGATAAATGGTGCAGTGACAAAATCGTTTTTCCCCAGTGTAAAAGAGAGGTTATGCGTTAATATTCCACTTAATGGAAAGGTCACAACTTTTCTAACTGGACATGGAAAAACCGGTGCTTACTTATATAGATTCAAGCTGAGGGACAACCCGTCGTGTGCGTGTGGAGCAGAGGAACAGACCTCGACCACCTCCTTTTCGAGTGCCCGAAATTGGACAAAGAAAGACTAGCGTTCCAGAGGGAAATGTTAAGGAAAACTGGCAAGTGGACTTTCACAAAGCTTAAAATAATGCAAGAACATGTGCATACATTCATAAATTATGTCAATGTTATAAATTTAGACGAGTAAACTTAGGATAATTTAATCTAGGATAGATAAGAGTACGCAATAGATATAATGAAAGACTCAAATTTTCACAACAGAATAACAGATCTACATACGCCTAGAGAGTGACAGAAAGGAGACATAATGTGTTATATTGCAAACATACAGGTAGCAAGGCATGTAGTATTACCTTTATTGTAATGGGACATGCCGTTCAACTAATATAAAAAAATACATACATACATACATACATACATACATACATACATGCATACATACATACATACATACATACATACATACATACATACATACATACATACATACATACATACCCACATTCAATTTTATATATTAAGATACGCATTCAAACTATATGATATGTCAATCTTCATTAAACTATGGTATTCACTTAACTTTAACCCTTGCTTTCTCCGTTTTTAATAAATGGCGCTTGGCCCACTATGGCTCTGAACCCTTCGATTAAAGACACGATAAGTGTAAATTGATTCATAAATAATTGCAAATACGTAACTGGAATTTCATAATCTCATATTTTCCTCTTGGATCCACTGTTAATGCGTTTAGCAGCAATATCATTTTACAAATAACAGTCTATTTGTGACATAATATATGGGTCATTCGAAAGTTGGTAGTAACTGGACAGTGGATGCCGGATGACTTAAGGAAAAGTGAATTTGTTTCGTATCAGAGTACATGGCACGTGCCGTGTCGTCCGTCTTTTGTGTACCTGGCGATCACAGCAGCGTACAAAACGAAGGAACCCCGGTCCGTTCATAGTAATATTGCAACGCAATGTGTGCAGTTGTGTTATCCTGCTCAAGTATTTAGTACGCGTTGAATATGTTGTGCTGATCCTTTCATAATGGCAAAACGTTAAATTCGCTCAGAGATACGAAATTCAATTAAGAAGTATGAGAGTGATATTTTATGTATTAACGAAGAAAATATCGTGTGTAATGTATGTAAAATTGAAATAAAAACCAGAACAACTCAGGCTATAGAGAAACATTGCAACAGTACATCGCACAGGAAATGAGTTGAAATGAAATCTGAGAAACCATCTACATCATCATCATTATCATCATTTAGTTGTGCGGGTCTAACGACAAGTGCAACATGTTGTTCAGTACAAATATTCCTCTAAAGAAATTGAGTGATCCCCATTTTAGAGGTTTTCTTCAGAAATTCTCTCGATACAAAAACAGTTTAAGCGATAGGCGAAGACGATTCAGCTTCGACAATTTACGAGAATATATCGTCGTTTACTGCAACGCTGGTAATTGCATCAATGATGACGAGGACTGAACCTTGCAAGGTATGTACTACAGTACGTTATTTTTCTTTTCCTTCTGACTGTACGGAGATATAGTAGCATGTTGACGTCGTCTGTTTACGTTTAAAACCTGTTCAGCCAATGGCCTGAATGAAAAAAAAAATATATATAACATATAGTAAATTCAACGATAAGTCATCCCGCATGCACTGTCTATAGTAACACTTTAATTAACGGTAAAAACAAATAGTTATCTACAACTGACATAATTAAATTCTTTAATAAACTCTTACTATATCATGTACCAGTCACCAACCTTTGGAAGGCTGCAGTTGCCATCCACAGCCTCCCTCTGCTCTAAGCTTCTAATTGACTGCTCTACAGCTGTTACAATGGCCTATATATTTCTAAAGCGTACCCTCTAAGTGGTTGTTTTATCTGATGAAGAGATCGTAGTCACAGAACCTCATATCTGGAGAATACGGAGGACAATGCTTTCTGTAATGCTTCATGATACTGTTTAACATTTTTGCATCTTGAAACCTGTATTTGAATGAAGCATCTTTGCTCTTATTATCTAAATATTTCCTTAGTTCGTTGCAGAAACAGTCTTATTATTACAATCAATGTTTATAAAGTACCTATCATCCTATAACTCACAAATAACATATATCAGGCACCACTCCATCTCATACCACCAGCTTCATTGTCACCGCTAGGACAGGTAGAATACTAACAGCGTTGTCACTAATTTTTATTATTTTATTTAATATGCACTCATATATTAATTCTCTCTGTTTATGGGATTTTATATATTCACTCTATGCTCAGAAGCAAACTTTTTACTTTTCCACAGTGTGTTGAAACTTAATGTCTCCAACGTTTCGGAACAATATACAGGTTCCATCTCCAAGCCAAGCCTTATTTCTGAATGGATATCTACTCATTTGGTGCAATTATACCTGGCTTGTCAAGAAGACTGCTCATGTCACCGTTCAAACTTCCTCTCTCTGCATTATTATAATATTACGATGGGAGGTGTTTAATGACAGTAAGGGCATAGAGTCAATCATTAAGATAAAGGGAACAGAATTGTGCTTTGCTATTTTGCATTATTTCTTTTTATTTCGTGGGAATCGAAATATTGTAGCATCACAGTAAATTCAGTGCCTACTGTACGACCCGCATTCTAAAACGCTCTATTCTAAACGGTATTTAGGTTTTAAGGTACGTTTTCCTCGGTGCGACTATTGCGATGATCGTTCAACGACAATCGTTGGTTATAAAATATACCATTTTGCTCGGAGCGTGTACGATTTGTTGATTTTCTCTAGTCGCGTGTTTTCATTCGCAATCGCATCATTCTAGAGGAAGATTGTGTTTAACAGAATGAGTTTAATGAGTAGACGTAAAAGATTACTTAAATGCCTTTGATTGAGGAGATGGAAGACGACGAAATACTTCTCCATACGCATGGGTGGGCAACTCGCGCTCTCAAACTGTGAACAAACTCAGTCAGGTTTGCTAGCTGCAGTGTACGAGGGCCTTGCAACACGAGTGGTTGTTGGTTTGCTTGCGTCTACAGTGATTGGCTGCTTGTAACTGCAGCGGCTGTCTCGGTGTGTGCTTTTTTTTGTGCCAAGGTTTTTAGCGCCTTGGGAGTACGAGTTGCCCACCCATGTCAATACGTATGGGATGAAAAGAGCCAAAAAACACCGCCTGCTTGAGCTCAATAATGAAGAGAGGCTGTATCAAACAATTAAATAACTTAATTAATAACTTAATTTTCCAACTTTATTGACAAACTCGTTGCACGATCATCGTGATAGTCGCACCGAAGAAAACGTACCTTTAGTGTTAGGGAGAAGCACGCATCTACATTTCGGTACCGTAACAGCGTTGCCAAATATCCATTACTTAAAACTAACCATAATGAAAGCTTCAAAACGAGAACTATAATGTAAAGACGTTTATAAAATGTGTATTTCTAATGTTTCTAAAAGACTGTGGGATTACAAATTATCTATAGTCTATAGTAATCTCAGACCTCGAGTGACATTTATTAGGACTATTTCGTGAATAAAATAAAAATGTAAATAATATACCCCTAAAATTCGCTCACAAAATGTTAGTAATTGTATATTTATTAATACTTAACCTATTCAGACATTGTGAAGTCGAAATAGATGAATAACGATTACTACAATAAAGAAATTGAATGTTATTCAGTAATGCCAATTGAGAAAAGCGAAATACGGGTTTAAAAATGTTAATTACATGTACTGCACTTTTCTCTTGTTATTATCATAGAAATACGTTTTCATTATCTGCTGAAATCATAATTTAATTTAAACATTTTATAGTATAATTCCAAATAACCTGATTAATACATTAATTAAGTGAACAATTGTTATGAAGGAGTGTCATTTTCTTTAGATACAATGGTCATGGAATTGGGAGATGAAGATTTAGATGGGGAAGTAGGATTTCCCACTTTATTTAGTACAATGATGAAGAAGAATATTAGGACAAAAACAAAAATGATGATATATGAATCCATAGTTAAAAGCACATTACTCTATGGATGCGAACTTTTGCAGATGCCTGAGCGTATGACTAAATAAGCTTCTACCTACTGAAATGGATATCCTGAGAAGATCAGCCATGAAGTCAAGACTAGATAGGGTCAAGAACGAAGATATTAGATAAAGAAAAAAACAGTCATCGAAGAAATACAAAGAGGACAATTAATTTGGTACGGACATGTTCAGCGGATGGAAACCGAAAGACTGCCGAAAATTGTCTTGAAATGGGTTCCAAATGGGAGGAGAAGAAGAAGAAGAAGAAGAGGGCGACCGCGAGATACATGGATTAAAGGAGTTAAAAATGCTATGTCACAGAGAGAGTTACAAGACGGTGATTGGGAGGACAGAAGAAGATGGCAACTAGGATCCGGAAGGCGACCCTTCTCGCTGTGAAGCCGGATATTATAGACTATATATCTAGTACAATGGTTTCAAGCTCATCGATTTACGTGTAAACAGTTGGCAACACTGACTAAACAAAAGAAAGACCATGCGATAAATTGATAGTGATAAATCGAGAAATTATTGTGATGTATGATTGGAATTCAAAATTTCATTGCACTTCATTGACCGAAAATGGAATGACGTCATATAAACGAAATAGTCATGTAAAATAATTATTCCTGATAAATTTAAGCATAAAGGAATAAAATGGTAGATAACTTTTTCATTCATACTTTGCTGCAGATTCCTCCCTTGTAGAGGCTGTCATTCAACACCTTCCACATTGTTCTAGTCTATGGTCTATACAGCTGCTAGGATCAATGAACCTTTCGATAGAACATGAAAATATGTAAGGGTACCTAAGGAATAGACCTTATTATATAGGTCTGGGAATATATTAAGTTACAACCACAGTAGAATATCCAAAAGTCTAGTTCTAATTATGTTCATAGATTCTTTTTAATATGTTACCTAACCGCACGGTATCACCTGCAAGGCTTCAGGCATCAAAAGAATTGGTGATAACCAGTCGGTTATTGGCGAGATGAGTGCAATGATTCACCAAGAGATTAACTAACAATCGCCTTACAGTTGGCAAGACCTCGAAAAATCCCAGTCAGGCAATAGTCCAAATGGAATTCGAATCCATGACAGGGCGCAGCTTCGGATCTCGAGTCAAACTCGCTATCGCCTCAGCTATGCCGTTGGCTTAGTTTATCTCTTTAGACTATTACTTACAATACTATTTTATGGAAATGAAGCCCTTCAGTATGAACCTAAATACGTAGGTGAATAGATAGATGGAAGAACAGATGCATACTTATATGGACAGACAGATAGATAGATAAAATACAGATATGGATAGATGAATGAATATGAATGAAAAGCTGTATGGAGGAACTGCACCAGACAGAGGTGGGTCGATAGGTAGGTGGTAGGTGGGTGGGTGAATGAATGGGTAAATGCATAGACCCATTAGGTGGGTGGGTTGGTGGCAGACAGACATAGATATGAATATATGGATTGAAGGATGCATGGACAGTCTAAACCAGACAAGGTAGACATATACTGTACGTAGATGGGTAGACAAATAGGTAGGTGGGTGTGTGGGTGGATGGGTAAGTGGATGGATGGACAGATCGGTGGGTGGATAGGTAGATACATAAGTACGTGGGTAGGCGGTGGGTGAGTAGGTAGGTTAATAGACAGGTAGGCAAATGGACAGGCAGACAGAGAAGAGAGGCAGATGAATGAATGAATGGTTGGACGAACGAAGAAATATAATTATTATAAACAAATAAAGACAGAGGTAGGCAGGTAGGTAGGTAACTAGGTATGTAGATAGGCAGACAGGCAGACGGACAGACGGATAGACAGTAAAATTGAGTTTCCTTTTTTAGTGGATTATTTTATGACGTTTTATCAACTGCAGTGGTTATCTAGCTTCTGAAAGGTATGAAGCTGATAATGGCGGCGAAATTAGTCCAAGATTCACCGATGAAAGTTATTCAGCATTTGCTCTAAATTAGGTGACGGAAAACCTCGGAAAAAACCTCAACCTGATAAGTTGACCCAACCAGTATTTGAACCCAGGCCCGCTCGATTCACAGTCATGTATGCTAATCGTTACTCCATAGCGGTGGACCTAGACAGCCAGGCAGGCAGGCAGGCAGGCAGACAGACAGACCAGATTAGGATAGATAGATAGATTAGATTAGATTAGGATAGATAGATGGATGGATGGGTAGATAGATAGATAGATAGATAGATAGATAGATAGATAGATAGATAGATAGATAGATAGATAGATAGATAGATAGATAGATAGATAGATAGATAGATTTTTTATTCTTTTATTTTATTGGGTTATTTTACGACGCTGTATCAACATCTAGGTTATTTAGCGTCTGAATGATATGAAGGTGATAATGCCGGTGAAATGAGTCCGGGGTCCAGCACCGAAAGTTACCCAGCATTTGCTCGTATTGGGTTGAGGGAAAACCCCGGAAAAAACCTCAACCAGGTAACTTGCCCCTACCGGGATTCGAACCCGG
The DNA here is from genome assembly GCF_040183065.1 of Periplaneta americana. Classification (NCBI taxonomy): domain Eukaryota; kingdom Metazoa; phylum Arthropoda; class Insecta; order Blattodea; family Blattidae; genus Periplaneta; species Periplaneta americana. The sequence continues at coordinate 48,915,419 of NC_091130.1, forward strand.
GCCACCTGGTTTCGCAGTCAGACGCGCTGACCGTTACACCACAGGTGTGGACTAGATAGATAGATGGATGGATGGATGGATGGATGGATAGATATAGATAGATAGATAGATAGATAGATAGATAGATAGATAGATAGATAGATAGATAGATAGATAGATAGATAGATAGATAGATAGATAGATAGATAGATAGATAGATAGATAGATAGATAGATAGATAGATAGATAGATAGATAGATAGATAGATAGATAGATAGATAGATAGATAGATAGATAGATAGATAGATAGATAGATAGATAGATAGATAGATAGATAGATAGATAGATAGATAGATAGATAGATAGATAGATAGATAGATAGATAGATAGATAGATAGATAGATAGATAGATAGATAGATAGATAGATAGATAGATAGATAGATAGATAGATAGATAGATAGATAGATAGATAGATAGATAGATAGATAGATAGATAGATAGATAGATAGATAGATAGATAGATAGATAGATAGATAGATAGATAGATAGATAGATAGATAGATAGATAGATAGATAGATAGATAGATAGATAGATAGATAGATAGATAGATAGATAGATAGATAGATAGATAGATAGATAGATAGATAGATAGATAGATAGATAGATAGATAGATAGATAGATAGATAGATAGATAGATAGATAGATAGATAGATAGATTCTTGATGTATGGCAGGCAGATAAGCAGACAGGATAGGAAAGTGAATGATAGCTTGCAGCAGTAGCTTCGATGCATTTGATGTGTGCACTGAAGCAGTCAGCAAACGATGTTCTCTCTCTGGTATCACACAAGCTGGTAAGAATAGGGATCTCGGGACCTCGTGCTTTAATATTTGAGACCCCGTTTCTTTAACATCGCCTTGATTCCTTTCTCATTTTGTCGTCTGCTACTACTTCAGCTTCTTTTTGTTGGTTTTATTTCTCCAATTCTTTTCTTTTTCAAACTCTGCTCGTCTCTGTCGGACTCCTAGTTCCACAAAATCGCTGTCTTTCTCTTCAGAATAGGTTTTAGGTATTCGGGTTTATTTTTGAGACGAGGGCGGTCGGACAATTCCTCCAATATTGCTTTTGTACTTACGCAGAAGCTCTTTCTTTAGTTATCATCTCGCTTCTGTCCGTTGCGATATCCGCTGTATCACGTACAATTCAATAACTGATAAATTGCTCCTATTTCTCTAAACGAAATTCGTATAGAGAACACTTCAAGTAAAGCAATTTCATAAGCTACATTTATTAAATTTAAGGTCCTATTGTACAATAAGCTTTATCTATAACAAAAGTGTCATTTTGAGTTTTTTGTGGTTTATCTCAATGTCCAAAATCATATAATATATATTTCGAACCTGCTCAAATATTGTTTTCATTTTGATATCCTTGAAGTTGTACGCCTATAGATAAAACTCTGATTCTCTTTGGTCGATACACTCGGACAGTACAGGATCCATTCTGACAGCCCTTCTAAGGTGTCGAAGCGCCCTCGGAAGTGCTCTTAAGGAACTAAACATGGCAGAGATATTGCGATATGCTTGGAACTCAGACACGGTTTCGGAGCGAACCCCCCTCTCCTGCAAGCGGACGAAGACATGCGTCATAACCTGAATATGCATATGGAATGATATGATATGATATGATATATATGATATATATTTTTTATTTTTTTAGGTTATTTTACGACGGTTTATCAACATCTTAGGTTATTTAGCGTCTGGATGAGATGAAGGTGGTAATGCCGGTGAAATGATTACGGAAGTTACCCAGCACTTGCTCATATTGGGTTGAGGGAAAACCCAGGAAAAACCTCAACCAGATAACTTGTCCCGACCAGGAATGAACCCGGGCCACCTGGTTTCGCGGCTAAACGCGCTAACCGTTACTCCACAGGTGTGGACTGATATGATATGATATGATATGATATGATATGATATGATATGATATGATATGATATGATATGATATGATATATGATATGATATGATATGATATGATATGATATGATATGATATGATATGATATATGATGACATTATTACAAAAACAACCCTTGTCAAAATTGTTGTTTTTCAGGAGAACAATAAAAAATAAAAGAATAACACATGTCAGCTATTTCCGTTCAACTGGGGTTTTATCCTTGTGTATATTGCACTTGACATGGGCCTTTTTGCAGTCTATAAACATTTAAAATAGTAGCAAATATGTCCTTAACTCAATTTCATTAAAAATGACTAGGGCTGTTTATATAATAATGTCTTCATATGATATGATATGATATGATATGATATGATATGATATGATATGATATGATATGATATGATATGATATGATATGATATGATATGATATGATATGATATATGATATGATGACATTATTACAAAAACAACCCTTGTCAAAATTGTTGTTTTTCTGGAGAACAATAAAAATAAAATAATAACACATGCCAGCTGTTTCCGTACAACTGGTGTTTATCATTGTGTCTATTGCACTTGACATGGGCCTTTTTGGAGTCTATAAACATTAAAAATAGTAGCAAATATGTCCGTAACTCAATTTCATTAAAAATGACTAGGGCTGTTTATGTAGTAATGTCTTCATATGATATAGGATATGATATGATATGATATGATATGATATGATATGATATGATATGATATGATATGATATGATATGATATGATATGATATGATATGATATACTATATGATATGATATATGATATGATATGGTATATCTACATTCTTTTTCTACAGGGAACAGAAAGGGAAATGGACTGTGGCAATGAAAATTCCTACCCGGAATTTGACTAAGTAACTGTGGAAAACCACGGAAAAAACCAGTCAGGTTGGTCGGTCAAGGTATTTGAACCACGGTCCTCCCGAAGGCGAGTCCCGTGGAGAACGCATGAACCACCTCGCTCGGTTATTATGAGATATCAGGCATAGAAATCAATTTATACAGTTTTAATTCGATTTTGATTTTATTGCTCTCGAAAATCAAAATTTAAAAAATGAATAAACATTTTTCAAATTCACCAGACAGTTCTTCGAAGTTCTGATAAGTAAAGGCGTAAACATAATAATTTAATATTGGTAATTTATTTACCCTCTATGTCCTTGTGTGGTCAAAAATGTATGTATGTGATCCATAGATTAATTCCTCTCCCGACAGGTCGCGGCCCTGTAAGGCCCGGGTGGCGTGGGTCGTGTAATAAGAACCTAAAAGGGAGAGGTTGAACTGAGGGAAAGAAGAAGAAGAAGAAGAAGAAGAAGAAGAAGTAATTTATTTACTTAATCCGGTAGTGCCTTCTCTTCCACCCAGCCAGAATCTAATTGAATGCAATAGACTCACCTATTTTACAGTTCAATAATATCTAGAATGTACAGTACAATAATAATGGGACAGCATTAATAATAGAAAATAGGAGTAAATAATATGTTAGATAATAGTGTCTGTGAAACAACAACAGCAATGATAATATTATTACTCGGAGTAATAATAGTAGCCACCGTCGCAGCTCAGTCGACTGAGGCGCTTGCTTACCGATCCAGAATTGCGTTTGGTCGTGGGTTCGATTCTCGCTTGGGCTGATTACATCTTTTGGGTTTTTCCGGAGGTTTTTCCATGTCAGGTAATCTTTGGTGAATCTTCGGCTCTCATCGACGCGAAATAACCGAGTAAAGTGGCTTAAAATAAATTTTAGTCAATCATGCTATTTTTAATTAATATTTGTGAATCAATTCGTTTACAAACTTAAGGCTTGTTCACAATAAACCGGTAGCGGAAACGACAACGAGAATGAGAACGGAAGTGTTTTTAAAATAAACGTATTTAAATATAAGCATTTTCAATTAACTATTGTGAATGTTCACACTGAAATACATTTATTGTCCACACCTGTGGAGTAACGGTCAGCGCGTCTGGCCGCGAAATCAGGTGGCCCGGGTTCGAATCCCGGTCGGGGCAAGTTACCTGGTTGAGGTTTTTTCCGGGGGTTTCCCGCAACCCAATACGAGCAAATGCTGGGTAACTTTCGGTGCTGGACCCCGGACTCATTTCACCGGCATTATCACCTTCATTTCATTCAGACGCTAAATAACCTAGATGTTGATACAGCGTCGTAAAATAACCCAATTAAAAAATAAAAAAACACGTTTATTTCAACATTATTTCTGTTCTCGTTCACGTAGTCGTTTCCGTTCCCGTTTTATTGTGAACCAGTCTTTATAGGAAATGTCCTTTACCATTATACAGTGCGTTCAACTAATCCCTCCGCAGACCAAGTATAACTTACTTCTTGAAGTTAATTTTCGGGTGTCCGAGCTGACTCAAGTCTAGTTCTACAAGGGAAGGGTGGAACAAAGAGAAAGGTATCTCGTCCTTACAAGCATGCAGTGCGTTGCAGAGAGAATAGTTGAACACACCGTATAAACATGTGGTAAAAAAAAAAAATTAATGAGATTGATACTACATGCAGTGATTTTTTAGATTCAAATTTCACCATATCCTCCTCCTAAAATATACAATATACCTATACCTACATATTCGGTTCAGCGACAGAAAATTACTTCTTTCTCTAAAAATAACATCAATATGAAAACGACATGTAAAAATCCCACCAATGAATGATTCCGTTGCAGATTTTCTATATCACTGGAATGTAGATATAACATGGTTTAAATATAGTGTTCTGGATAAAATATGATAGGCTCATGTCAGTAGATTTGCTGGCATGTAAGAGAACGTCTGCGGGACAAAATCTCAGCACACCGGCGACGCTGATATAACCTCGACAGTTGCGAGCGTCGTTAAATAAATCATAATTTACAATTTACTGTTCTGGATAGCCATGTGCGATCGTAACAGTACGCTTTCTCCTGCAAAATCCATGTAAGTGGGATAACCGTATCCAAAATTTCGGAGCCAATAATTTCGTATTGTCCGATATTGTGAATGCGCTCGTAGATATAGGTGAACCCGTACGAAAGCCTAGATTCACCAGAGCGTAACCTGTTTGAAGTGAGCCCGTTGAACCGCGTTGAGGGCCAATCCTTGAAGCAGAGTTACGTTAATGCTGTCGTTAAACTGAACAAATGACTGGAGCGAAGCGTGGAAGGTAATGTTCCGGGAAGGGTCATAGAAAGCCAAGCAGGGACGCGGTTCTGGATTTCTGCGAGTTGGAACTATTTGTTTAGTAAACAAGAGAACACTGTTTTGTACGCCGCGGCCTTCCTCCGCTACGCATTCTTTACAAGGGACTCAGACGCAGCTCAGTTACCTCAAGACAACTCTCGGAAGTGAGTGAGGTTCAATTCCAGAGAGCTAATATGAGACTTTTACTGGACAAAGAGACTGTGCGACATATTTTCTTTCAAAGGATTGATTTTCCTGTCAACATAAGTGCTCTGCTTCTTCGCAGTTGCCATATTGTAATCGTAACACCTTTATCATCAACTGTATATCCATCATCTCAACTATCGTGATCATTAAAACATGTTCTCTATATTCAATATTTATCATCTTCTATTCATTTATTTTATTGCTAGTAAGTTTGAGATTAATACAAGTTAATACGATGTAAGATAAACTAGCCCATCCCAGAATGAGTAAGACTCGTGCTCAGGAGGGGATTCCAATGCAGACAAAAATAAAATTAAAATTGAGAGTGAATACAGATTAAAAAGTGTTTAATATGTTTAAACCCAAACTATAAATCCAATACAGTTATTTTATTATTTTATTAATTTGGAGAGAAGTCGTGGTTAAAATAATATTAGAATGAAATTTGTTTAATAATCTGGGACCTTGACTCATGCTATGATAAAAAGCTGCATTGGATTTACATTTAGGTTCAGAAAAACGCAGAGAATTCGTATTTTTATTTCTACATTTGTGTATATACCTTTCAAAGTTATTAAGATCTTCAATATGGTTCATATGAGAAACATTTTCATCGCCATGGTTTTATATATATATATATATATATATATATATATATATATATATATATGTATAAAATTTATTTATTGGGCAATTTTACGAGGCTGTATCAACAACTCAGGTTATTTAGCGTCTGAATGAAATGAAGGTGATAATGCCGGTGAAATGAGTCCGGGGTACAGCACCGAAATTTACCCAGCATTTGCTCGTATTGGGTTGATGGAAAATCCTGGAAAAAACCTCAACCAGGTAACTTGCCCCGACCGAGATTCGAACCCGGGCCACCTGGTTTCGCGCCCAAACGCGCTGACCGTTACTCCACAGGTGTGGACTATGAAAGTTAAAAAATTTAGGATACGATATCTTAGAGTCATTTTGAGCGAAAAAGTCCATATAAACATAGGTTCGTTTTGCGAACGATGGCGGAGCTAGATGCATTTTTTTTGGTAAAACGTCTCGCCCCAATGTGAATCAGACGTTACCATATTATGTTGCTGACATGAGACGTGAGACAAGGTCACCGATCGCAATGAATGACGTAACACTGGAATCGACATTGTGAGCGATGTGGAGTAAGAGAAGTTCATTCACCTCACAAACCTGATGGTGGGGCATTACAAATGTCCAATCGCCTGCCCTTGTCTGATGTAATGACACAGAACATAATACAAGTACAGTATCTCTATCAGTTCACAGCAGTTCAGTCAGCTACCTACAGTGAAGTAGTTATAGGCCTACAGGTACAGTTATCGGAAGTGTTAAGTTGTTTTTTTCAAGATGCCTTATAAATTTTTGACTGCAGAATACACCGATATTGTGTATGTTGTGCCGTCGTTGAATATGAACGACGCTTTCCGAACAGAAGGGTACCATATCCAAGAGTACTTACTGTCTGTGGTGTTGGATGAAAGACTGGGTATACCAAAGGAAGGTGGAAAGGAGAGAGGCGCTAATCGACCGTATTTTGGATGCTGCACGCCGCATAAACAACAGCCACGATCAACTCTCCCGAGCGAAGAGAGTGATTCACGCCCGACCGTAACAGTGCATTCAAACAGAAGGAGGTACCTTTGAAAATGTGCGGAAACATCGACCCCGACATCTAGAATATTAGGTATGTATGCATATGTGAATATAAACTTTGAATTTGTCTGTTATCTGTCTCTAAATGCGAGTTAGTACAATGGAATTCCAGAAGTTTTTGTGAAATCAAACAGCTATATTTCCGTAACCGTTCGAAAACGGACTCATATGCATATGAACTTTTTGACTCAAAATGACTTCAGAATTCACATCCTAAATTTTTAACATTTCCTCGTGAATCACTCTATATCTTCATTTTCATCTTGATTGTAATCCACGTCATCATATAATTCTACTTTGCCTGCATCATAATTTACTTTATTTTCATAGTCTACTTCAAATTCATCTTAATCTATTTTATAGTCTACTTCATCTTTACAATATACTTCATTTTCACCATAATATATTTTACTTTCAAAGTCTAGATTATCTTCATAATGTACTTCATCTACACCTAATCTACTTTATTTTCACAGTTTACTTTATCTTCATTATAGGCCTAATTGCTTTGTTTTCATTGTTTATTTCAACTTCATAACATACTTCAGCTTCAATATAATCTACTTCATTTCCATCATAATCCACGTCATCTTCATCATAATATACTTTGTTTTCATAGTATAGTTCATCTTCATTTTAGTCCTCTTCTCCTCTATCGTAATCTACTTCATTTTATAGTCTATTTTACCGTTGTCATAATTTACTTCACCTTCTTAATAATATACTCAATCCTCATCATAATCTATTTTATTTTCATAGCATATTTAATCCTCATTGTAATCTTATTCACCTTCATCATAATCTACTTTATTTTCATAGTATATTACTTCATATTCGTTATAATCTACATCACCTTCATCATGATCTATTTCACATTCATCGTAATTTAAGTCATATTCTTCATCCTCTTTATAATATTCTTAGCCTATTTTATTTTAACAGAAGCACTTTCAGAGAAAACATAACACAGAGAAATAAAAATAAAAAAAAACTGGGAACCAAAGGTCACGATAATAGAAATAACATATAAAACATTTTATAAATAGCACAAAATAAAACAATTTTAAAGCAGACAAACTTAGAATTAAGAAAATTGTGCTACAAATTGATTATACATCTTGATTACACAACTTTTAACGCTGTATCACTTCGGAATATGTATTATATGACTTTCTTGTGTTAAACACACACTCTTTGACTCCACATTACACCACACGAATACACTCTCACAAGAAACAAAACAAGAGGCGCCAAGACCAACAACGACCAGTTCTGAGGATTACCCATAATAGGTCGAAATATGTAAACCAAGTACGATAGAATTTAACACAAGAAAGTCATATAATACATATTCCGAAGCTACAAATTGAATTTTATATCTTGAAATTTTCATAACACAGACTACCAAGGGGAGGAACAAGATTACCCCAGTTGAATAATGTAAATTACATTTTAAATAGATTAATTACTTATGTTATTCTTAATTTACATTGTTAGTAGTCATATAACGGACAAATATGTGGAATTCAAAAAATCAGTATCGAGGAAAATGAAAATAATATTTAAAAATCATCAGTGGGATAATCCTATTACACGTCTTGGTAGCAGGAAGGTAAACTACGTAGAATTACTTTCTTTCAGATATGACACTCAATACTTTTCGTTAATTTACTAAAGCTACATTTTGCACTGTTGTATTCGATGACAGATTTCGCAAAGGCGGCGTTGGCGTTAGTGAGTTATTCAAATTACACTTGACATTTGATGAATCCTCATACAGTTCAACAGCAGAAGGTCACATCTGGAAGAGAATTTCTGCAGAATATTAACATCGTCCGCATACCCACGCTCCGTAAACATTGTCTGTTAATTGTTCAGAATTTTGAGTTGGTAACATAATGTACGGTTGCACAAGTCAACATATAAAGCAAACGGCATCATCCATCCTCTTCAAACAGATCGACTGATTTCTGTCTGTAACTGATGATGGTGATGATGATGAAGATTTTCATGGTATAAAATATGTTATACCTACTTTTCTCAAAGAAAAGAACGTATACCGGGTACTAAATATGATCCTTTTGAGAGAAGAATCAGGAAGAGGAACTTAACTAGTCCGACATTTTTGTGATTGTTTTTGAACGGTTTATGAGATATTTATGCAAATAGGAGCGATCAGTCGGGAACATTGCAACGTAATTATGTTCATGTAAGAGTGACCATTGAGTTACAAGATGACACATCATAATTTATGTACGTAACTACACGAAAGGTTCAGTAACCTAACGCATCATAGAGGGACATTGATGGCTGTGCATTTCCTCTTCCCCTCACTAGTCTTGCTTCCCACTTACTTTTACCATCATTAAATCACGATTGCCACGTCTTATTTCCGCTCACTTTGTTACCGATCTTCAATGACATTACAGTGAAACTTACAACAAACCAATAAGGACACATTTGTTGGTATTTCCTCTAAAATAGCCCCAAAATCACCTCTTCACCGTCTCCCGTTTTTTCTGGAATACGCATTCCAAAATTCAACTAAAGGTGCTATTTTTATCAAAATCCTTAACTAGTAGGTTTTAAATCTTACTTCCTGTTATTACTCATCCACAGTGTTTCGGCATTACGTACAATTTAGTTTCATGTATTTATTCTACATAGTTTTAGACATACCGTATCTGTTCGCATATTTGCGTCCCAGCATATTTTGCGCATCCCGAATTTTTAACGATTACTTTTAAAACCCGCGTATTTTACATATCAACTTTAAGTGGTAAAAGTACACGGAACAAAACACAGATCATTTTAACGTTTACTCTAACATTTACAATTTATATTATTTACACTATGTACCGGGCGGTTATAATTAAACTTTCCATACTTAACCGTCTCTATATGCAAAATGAGTGATCGTACGTACAGGAAATGTAAGTGAACATTGCCAAGGACATGGGAAAGAGAAATAATGAATAAGCAATTCGTTTGGAATACTTTTAATTCGTTGTTATATCATGCACTATGTGTGACATTGGAACAACAAATGAGACAAATAATATGATTCGGTAATGTAGATGGGAAAATAGAACAATTTAGTGAATACTTGTCGAGATAAAAAGGTTTTTAAGATAAACAGAAAATTAGGGAAAATAGTAATGTAAGATGACGATGTTAGTAGAGATTGAAAAGTAGACTGCAGCGGAAAATGTTTGTATATAAGAGTAAGGTAGGCAGTATTGCATAGCATCCGGGAAGATAAAAAAGGTGAAAGAGTTGATAATAACTGTACATCTGAAAGTATGGAGGAAGAAGTAGACAGAAATAGGGTTTATCTTCATGTAATGAGAAGATATGGGGAGATATAGATGATAGGAGAAATATATTAGGATATTTGATTGAATGTAATCTAAGGGTAGTGGTGGACCGTATGCAGAAATGTGAGGGAAACCACTACCTGGTAGCCGTATGATAATAAAATATATTAAATATGCACTATGTGCAGTTTTTGTAGACATGGCGCTAGTCAAACTGCAAAGTGTGGCGACCTCTTCCTGGATCCGCACCCAACTCTCCATTTTCTTCGAACTTCTTCATCATGTTCCGCAAAGCTGATATGGAAAGAAGGCCTGTGTGTAGTCCTTTAATCTGGCTTCGGGAAGAGATGTTTGAGGAAATCGCAGTTGCTGTGGCGGACAATGCTCCGCGCAACAGCCTATCGTCAAGCAGTGCGAGCTGTGTCAGAGCAGCTGAACATTCCGTGGACCACTGTTCGGAAGGTGCTTCGAACCATTCTGAAATGGTATCCGTACAGGATTCACGTCTCACAGCAACTGACACAACAGGACGCACAACAACGTGTTGACTTTTATAGTCTCTTCGTCGCAAGGATTGAAGTTGACAATATTTGGCTTTTGAAAATCCTATGGAGCGACGAAGCACATTTTTGTCTAACGGGTGCGGTGAACACACAGAATTGTCGAGCGTGGGATCTTCGCCTTCAATCAAAGCGCATGAAATTCCTCTGCATAGTGAACATGTCACTGGGTGGCGTGGCTTCACAGCCAGTTTCATCATTGGTCCAGTGTTCTTTGAAGAGGTTGCCGCTCAAGGTCCAAAAACGTGCAGCGTGATTGGCCAACGTTACTGAGATGTGCTTCGCCAGCATGTGATATCCTCCCTGCAGGAGAGAGATGTGTTGGGCACAACTGTTTTCATGCAAGGTGAAACTTCACCAAACATCGCTCGTCCAGTTCAACAGCTTCTCAGCAACACATTTGGTGATGATCGAATCGTTAGCCGATCGTTTCCAAATACTTTGTCGCCCCGACCACCCGATCTCAATTCCTGTGATTTCTGGTTGTGGGGCTATATGAAAGACAGAGTTTATGAGGGGAACGTTCGCACATTCAACATTGGTCCAATGTTCTTTGAAGAAGGTGGCGCTCAAAGTCCAAAAACGTGCAGCATGATTGGCCAAAGTTACTGCGATGTGCTTCGCATGTGATATCCGCCCGCAGGAGAGAGATGCGTTGGGCACAACTGTTTTCATGCAAGATGAAACTTCACCAAACATCGCTCGTCCAGTTCAACAGCTTCTCCGCAACACATTTGGCGATTATCGAATCGTTAGCCGATCGTTTCTAAATACTTGGCCCCCCGATCACCCGATCTCAATCCCTGTGGTTTCTGGTTGTGGGGCTATATGAAAGACAGTTTATGAGGGGAACGTTTGCACATATGCACATCTGAAGAGAAACGTTTCAAGAGAGGTGTCGGGAATACCCATGGAGATGCTTCGTGCAGCTTACTATGTTACGCTTTCAGACTGTCCTGAACACTGTACACCATTTCGAGCACACATTGTAGTCTGATGAGCGCTATGTCCACAAAAACAAGACATAGTATATGACAGACCTGCAGAACTGTAGCTGCTCAGAGCGACTGCCTTACTACCCTTTCTACTCCACCCACCTTTTCTAGCGTTCTAGTTACGCTCGGCTGCATCAACATTCATTCTCGCGGCGGTAGGTATACAATACACTATCAAGAATTACAAATGAACAGATAATAAAATCCTTAGGAATATACTTTTAGAAAGTAAGAGAAAAATGAATAAGGGAAAAGACACGTAAAATAAATTATAAAATGTATTTGTGCATATAATGTAAGAAAGTCTACCTATGTATACATCGTCCTATTACTAGTAAAGCTGACTAGGTCCACTTTTTGTGTAAAATAAGTTAAGTACAGTCCCCGATTTGTCTTTCCGTGCTCTGTATTCTACTAAAATGAAATAAGTCCGAAATGTTGCATGCAAGCAAAAAACCAATTACTTCATTTGAAGAATTTATTATGATTTTTCGTGCATTAATACAATTTTAATTCCAGTTTTTACAAAACTTGCATTACTGGTCTTAACTGGTTTCGCTAGTAGTAGGACGATATACAGGCTGGAAGGTAAGGTAGTACATTAATTGACAGGAGTCATATTATTTAGACTAAGTATTGTCAAATAAAACAAGTTATAGGACTTACGGATATTGAGATAATTACAAGTGTTTCGAAAGTGCTGACGGCAATTGCAAGATGTCTCAACGCCGCATAAGTAGTACACCACACCCCGTGTGGTCAGTGATTGAAGGGGGTGGGTTAAGTTCAAGTACCTTCCATCGTGTACCTATTGATATCAATGCCTTCATGATGGGTGGCAAAGAGTGTAACCATGATCTCATCAGCGAAAGCTTCTATCTAAATTACTTTTCACTCAGATGACAATACTTGTTAGAAATCAAGGAAGAATGAAATGAGATACGAGATCTGAATGTATGAATCCAGGTGAGTTTTGAATTCATCATCGTGGTTCCCAGACAGAGTTAATTCTGTGCTTTAAGCCACTTTGTTCAACATGGTTACCAGGAAGATATAAAAATAATTTATTTCCTTATGGTTAAACCGTATTAGAGGACTTAAATGTAGGAAAACTTCAAGAATTTAGTGAGAGCTGAATTAAAATTCACATCGGCTTAAATATATTTCGAGCGAGAAGCCTTCCTTATTTCCTCTAAAGCCCTTTGATTAATGCGTTTAAATTGCTAACACCATATGACTTAATCATGAAATTAACTCAGGAGCCACCTTAAATCATAACTTGATTACCCCTCCTTCCCTTTAGGCAACGAAGTGAAATTGGTCTCTTGGTCTCCGACCCCACTCCAAACTCACCCCGAAGTATGACAGGGTTTACAACTCCCTTCTTCCACCACCTACGTCATCCACTTCTGTCAAAGTTTGTAACTTCTGAACTTAAATTCGAAAGAGAACATACGAATAAAGAAAGATTTCGCTCAAATATTTTATAAGAATATATTACCCTTAAAAGTGCCGGTACTTAAATAACTTATTTATAGAAGGCTTTATATTAGTCGCTTTTGTATGGATTTAACTTTTCACTCTTATGGCGTTTACACACATTCACAGGTAGCGCTAATATTTTACGGAGGTATGTCACATTCTGTTCCTCGAAGATGAGAAATACTAATAAATCAGCAAGAGTATACTGAAGAAATACACACGGTCAAATACACAGCACAAGAAAATGGCTACAACCCCAACATAATAAACAACTATACAGGGCGTAAGGGGTATAAGTGCCATTGTTTTAACTGATGATTATTTATGTCATAAGGAAGAAAAAATGTCCTAACATTTTTTTTAATTGCAATATTTAACCAATTATTAAAGTTTACAATATAAGGTTTTTGGCAACGTTGCTGAATGGAGAGGAGGGAGTTTACAAGTACACAGTACAGCTCAAGCGGATACAGACATACAGGTACAAAAAGAGATGCTCTATTTTAATGCAGGGGCGGACCACTGTTTACATAAAAAGAACAGCAAATACAAACTTTCAGTCTCATTAATAGAACCTTATGGTAAATTTTCAATTTATTTAAGAATACTGGCAAAGTTGGTCCATTTGTATTGTACGTCTAAAAATAAAAAATAATGGTTTACTGCACAAAATCACACGAACATTTTTTTAAAAGCAACATTTTATTCTCTCCCGCTTCCATAAAACAGTACCACTTTTAAAGAAATTTCTGTTTGTGTTATTTTCGAAACGACGTAAGAGACTCCTAGTTTCTAATAATCGTTGAGAAACCGCTACAAAAGTTCGCCGATTAGGTAACCTTCATTATGGAAAACATTGACGGTACATCTTCTTTCCTCACTTGAATTACGACGACTTTCTCCATAAATTAATAACATATGATATTCCTAAATTATGAATGACATTAGTTGTTCATCGAATACCCTGTATTGAACTGTCATCCGCTCGGCAGTAGACCTATGAACAGGGAGCTTGAACTCAGCTGACTCGTACTTACTGTACGTCCGTGCAGAATACTGCCTGCTGAACACGTTGCGCCGTCTCTCACGCCAGAATATTAACAAATTTAAGCATGCAATTTTATTTAATTTCACAAAAACGTAATAGAACACACAAATATTTATTTTTAACTAATATTAACTCTTTGCTAGACATACCAACTGACGTAATTGTTTTCGTAATTTTATTAACTATAGAAGCAGTATAACGCGAAAAAATGAAGAAGTTTTGACCCTATGTTGTATGGAGATTTTTTGATCCTGTAGCCCGTTTCCGACGATTGTGGAAAGGACGGTACTTATACCGCTTACACCCTGTATAGAACGCTTTATATTAGTCGCTTCAGTATGGATTTGACTTTTCACTGTTATGGCGTTTACACACATTCACAGATAGCGCTTATTTTTTACGGAGGTATGTCAAATTCTGTGCAGCGAAGATGAGAATACTAATGAATCAGCAAGGCTGCATTGAAGAAATACCACGGTCAAATACACAGCACAAGAAAATGGATACAACCCCAACATAATAGACAACAATATAAAAAAACAAAACATGATAACAAGAAACAAAGAAACACAATACTCGTACAAAGACAATAACACAAAAAAATATTATCCGACCATTCTTTTAGTGGAAAGGCAGTCGCTTATACAGGGACATCATTTTATTTTTACTTAAATTTTTATTGTACCTGAGTTTTTGAATGTACTTCACTCCCACCCCCTCTACTAGTAAACTTACAATCGTTCGCCACACAGAGCCAAGGCCGCGAATACAGTACTGAGTGAGTATAGCACGTTCCAGAAATATGTTCGCGTTTTCCAGTGACGAAAGAGCTTTCAATATTGAATCATATTTTCGCACAGGTACTGTCGTCCGTTTGCCTACGTCGCATCCTCGTTTCCCCCACCTGCTTCTGTTCGCCCCTCTGTAAAGTCTAGTAGTTGGGCTGTCTTAGCTCTTTTCTGAAAACATTAATTTCTGTTAGGAATTGGACGTCTACGTAATATTATACAACTGTTTAAAATAACTTAAGTAAAAGGGACTCGTTAAGTAATTAACTGCCACGTGATTCCCCCCCCCTTTCTACGACCCTGCGACATAACCACTTGGACGGACAATAGATAGCATTTCTGAGTAATTTTATCTTTTCGGATCGGGCAGAAGTGAAGATTAAATTTACATTACGTAAAGTACTCTTTTACAGAGTAGGTATAGAATTATTTCAACATGAGTTACTAGTACGAAGGACGAAACTGGTAATTGGAATTAGGTACAATAGTCTATAGTGCAGTAATATGCACAAAAGAACTGAAGCCTGTATCGAAATGAACGGCCACCATTTTAAAAGTGTGTTTAAATATCCATATTATGATTATTTTTCAATTTAACTTCATTCTCTATATTGTACGCTAATGTGCTGTAACAGTACAATATACACTGCATAATTAATACGTCCGAATGGATAGCTCAATTCGTGAGTAACAACACTAAGTGTTAATACAGTACTGTATTTTGATTAAACAAAACCTAATGAAAATTATCAAACTTGAAATCGTGATATTTCCTAGTTTACGTAAAGGATGAACTACTTTTCTTCCCTCCTATACCTAATAAAGTGATCTGTTTGTATTTTACGCCAGTATCATCGAACTCCAGTCTTGGAAGGGGGAGCAAGCGGTGTTTCCGATTCTAGACCTTTAATTCAAAGATATAGCCAGGTTAATATTAAAAATGTTAGTAAAAATAAAATGATGTCCCTGTACTAACACAGCGCGCATCTGTTACGTCACCAGTGAAGAGCTGCTGATCCAGAGCTGCGTTCGGGCTTGGGTTGGATCACCCTTTGGTCTTTGGTTTCTTCCGAGGTTTTCCACAGCCGTGGGACTGAAGCCGGATGGTGTATGGCGAGTCCTTGGCATCAACCCCTTTGATTAGATTACCCCCCTTTGATTTGATTATCTGGTTGGGGTTTTCCAAGGTTTTCCCCAAACCAAAAGGCAAATGGCGGGTAATATTTTGGCGAATCCTCGGATCTCACCTCATCTCATTACATCTCGCCAAAATATTGTAAAAAATTACACAAAATTGTAAAAATTGTAGAAAATTACTAAATTGTAATACTATAAAAAATTGTAAAAATTGTAATTGTAATATTGTAAAATTTTGACTTGTTCCACATCTTAAAGCTTCATTGCTCATGTAAGATCTATGGAATAAAATAAATGAATGAAAGAATGAATGAATGAATGAATGAATGAATGAATGAAGGAATGAATGAATGAATGAGTGAATGAATGAATGAGTGAATGAATGAATGAATGAATAAATGAATGAATGAATGAATGAATGAATGAATGAATGAATGTACAATCGCCCTCTTATTCCAGTTATAGATTATGTCTTTCTCTGTCGCACAGAGTATAGGCCATTCGGTATCTCGTGAAAACTACCTGCGCGTAAGGGGAAAGAAGAAGTGGATTGGGAAGCTTACCTTTCTCGCTGTACCTCCACTTGCGAGTACCTAGCTCGTTTACCCCCACCATAAAGTTCTTACTAGAAGCTACTGCTCACACAAGTATTTGGTTTCACGAGATAATGAATTACCTATAAAAACATAAGATCATAGCGCCGTTGTTTACGTTCCACATACAAAATGGTCACCTAGCACATAACAGTAACATATGAAAACAAAAACACACACAAAATCACATCCCCATTCAGGAAATTAGATTACAACATCGCATACAGAACACAAAACGCTCTATAAAACATTTCAACGCACAAACAAAACAAACAAACAAATAGAAACTAATGGGCGCAGATTTTTCTCGTGGTTTTTTGTATTAGGTAAAATAAAATGGAAAATGAGACGACAAATGTTAACGCAGTTTCAATGTCCGTTCACTGCGGAATAATAATAATAATAATAATAATAATAATAATAATAATAATAATAATAATAATAATATTATTATTATTATTATTATTATTATTATTATTATTAGTTTATAAGTTTTTTTGTAAATAGTAAAATAGTGTCATAAGAAAAACATAGGTCGTAACAAATGTTATTTCAGTGGTTGAGATGAAGGTAATAGTATTGTATGGCATATTGAAGTAAACCCTGGCTTGAATATCGAGCACTAGTTATTAGAAAAGTGAAAAACAGACAGACAGAGGAGTGCAGTGTTGTCCGATCCACAGCAACTCATACTGTACTTAAAATGCACAAAACACAGATTAATCAATGTATATGGTTTCTGGTACGGCCACAGTGGTTTAGCATTAGCTCGTTGGGCATGTGAGTCAGGGTGACCGGGTTCAAAGCTCGCGTCGCCCTGAATTTATAGCTCGCGTTGGACAAGTCAGTGGTCCTGGCGACACAGAGAATTTCTTCGGGCACTCCGGTCTCCTTGTGGCATCCCAACGGTTCTCAAGAATATATAACAAATTTACATTTAAATATCCTAATCTTGTCAATTCTAATAGTTCTAGTATTAAATTTAAAAAGTTATGTATGAATTTTATAAATAATGAAAAACTGTGAATTTAAATTTATATATTCTTAGTGTGTAGTAGATATAAGACAAATTGTATGATATATTTCTTAATTTTAATTCAGGAATCCACCCCTGAGCACGAGCTAAAGTTTTTTCTGTTTATATTATATTTTGTTACGACTATTAGCAAAATAAATAATAATATAAAATAAATAATAAAAAAATTTAAGAGTTCTTCAATTATACTTTTCTTTACTCTTAGCAGAGATCCAATATTTGTTCCTCATTTTTTAACTTGTATACATATTTTGAACAAGTCATATTAATATTCATCTTATGAGAAGTTTGTTTTTATCAAATCAACAGAACACTTGTTCCTAACATTAGTCCACTTGAAAGTCATATGAGAGGAAATCCTCTCTACATAGACATTTGAGGGTTATATTGCTAAGAAACATGACGTCACCTCTGCCAAAGCAGGCAGACTGAACTGCTTGAAAATCCCCACCCACTTCAAGCAGCCCATGCTCTAGTTACTCCCTCCTACTTCTAAAACTTTGACACTATGTTTTCAAGACCCTCGGAAAATTGCTGTAGTGAATTAAATTAGAAAAGTCCCACTTCCAATGCTGAGACGCAGATCTAAATAACCCTCTTACACAACGTATACGTGTCCATAATGCTTGTGTGCGATTTGTGCGATCTGTAAAGCTCGCCAGCTAGAACATGTCATGCCATGTTTCCAAATGTTATCGTGTTTGCTCCTGAAGGAGTGCCGTCAGCTAAATGGTCTATTACTATTATTTAAAATATTACACGCTTCACGCTTCCAAAGATTGTAAGAGCAAGTGATTTGGGTCTACTTCTAATCTCACAACATAGAATGTCTGCATACTGTTAATCATTTAGTGTTGGCGCGAGATCAGCGACTGACGGACTCTATAGTCCGGGTCAGCTTACTTAATACCCTAAGGGTGAAACCTAACCTTTTCCTCCTATTACTACCTATGCCAGTGGATTATAGTGATTTTCTAGCTCCCAGGTTGAATTTTCTTTTACTAACTTCGTTTCGAATTTCGGGTCTGAAAAATACTACAACTGGCAGTTATTTTCTAACTGTTATGTTGACATCAATAACTTCGGTTTGCAGTAAAGTAAACCGATGAAAATGCTAGTACCTACGCTTGTGAATTAATAATTAATTAGTAGTACTGGTATTAATATTAATATATATCTATACACAATTCAGTTCTGTTTCGTTGTGGTTCCAATTCAACTCTATATTCAGGTAAGTGCAATTAAATAAGAAATAGCTTATAGATCTACTTCGTATGAAACATGCATGTAAATATATTTGATATTTTAATGAAATTCTTTCGTGTTTAGATTTTTATTAAAATGTCCAAGAGAGGAAATAGCATGGTAGCGACTTCTCCAAGAAAGAAAGTGCTTGAAAGTATTTTAAATAAGCTAACTTATACATCTTAAAGTGGTGTTCTCTTTTCGGAGTTCGTACTAATCATTTCACATGATCAAACTACATTTTTAGGTTAGGTCTCGTAAATCGTAAACTGTTAGTTAAAGCAATGAATTTCATGTTGCCAGACAAAATAAATTTTAATATTATATCATACTAATCCTAATTACCAACATAATATGCGAGAAGTCCAGAAGGAAAATATATACTTCATAAATTATTGAATCATGTAGAAAAGACTTCGTAAAATAAAGATGAGATGTGGTAAATAAGTAAGACATGTAGTTATTGTTAATTACTCTATTATTATTATTATTATTATTATTATTATTATTATTATTATTATTATTACTTCAGTAAGTAGCATTGTGATTTTTTTCTCTTTGGTGATAACTGGTATTAGTTGGCAACACTGAAGAGACGGCCAAATTAGACTTCTCTGAACTACACTTACGTGATCCTCTTTACACCGACGTTTTAGAACAGTGATTTGAACTAGACAACCTGTGACGTCGGTAGGCGTTTCACGAAGAAGAGCTAGTGGATCACGTGAGGGAGGGTAATGTTGTGTCTCCGCTACTTAAACATCTTCATCCCTTCCACTGCACTTCCCCTACTTTGCTCTTATAGCTACTGTTTGTTTCCCCTCTCAAGCTCAAGAGGAGAGCCGTGTGACATCACAGAGCCAACAGTTGGAAAGACCTACTTTAGATTAAGCTCAGAAAGTTGTTATTAGATAGGAGTTAGACATGTTTATTATATGATGAAAGAGTAAAATAATACAGTTTATTATACTTAAACCTGTGTGTGAGCTAGTGTTCCATTTTAATTTAATATTTTCTTTGGCCCTTAATTATTTAGTTTAAAATTTATTATTATTATTATTATTATTATTATTATTATTATTATTATTATTATTATTATTATTTCATTAACTATTTATACACTATTTTACTGTATTATTGTATATTTCACATTACGAGTAGACTAAGTTTTCAAATTTATTGTGCTACAATAGACTATTACTAGCATCTGTAGTATGTACCATAGCCCGGGTTGGGACTCACGCGTAAAAAAGGTTATTTACATTACAGTAAAATACGCGTAAATAAAACGTAATTAACGTAATAAATGTAAAATACTAAAAAACCTCGAAAAACTTTAAATTTCAGTCTTTCTTTGTTCAGTTTGTGACGAAAATGTACAGTTTGAACTGTCAACAAACCTTGCATATAACTCGAGGCTACCAATTAATGTTTAAAAAAATGGAGAGCTTAAGAAGATTTTGCAATTCATACCGGATGAATTGAAAGGTTTCTACACAGAATGTACACATGGCCTACGACCAACAAAGATAATAATGCCAGTGGAAGCGAAGATTGAAAAAAAATAAGTTTATTTATTCTCTGACATACAGTCTATTCGGCCATGCTTCCCAACTCTTTGATGATTAGTCATTTACCACACAAAATTTGGAAAATTATTACATTTAATGAGTTATTATGTTCAAATCATAAAATTTATGTTAAACTGTTATACTATAAAAAAAAGGCCTTTGTCACTAGAATCGTCTATTTTCAAAAACCCTAGAAGTGACAAAAAATAAACTTTCGGAAATCAATAAAAACTATTTAGTTTAATTATTTTTATTTTTATTGTCAAAATATAGTTAACAAGTGATATTAGTTGCTAAATGTTAGGTTTATTCATTATTAGTTGCGTTTTGTAATATATATATATATATATATATATATATATATATATATATATATATATATATAGTCCCCCAAAAATTAATTAGTTGGGATGTTATGGGGTTTTTCCAACAAACAAACAGAAAGTAAGCAAAACATTGCTATTTTTCTAAGTGTTAGAGTGAATGAAAGTAAGTATGAACAAATGTTATAATTTATGTAGAAAACTAAGTATAAAATCACAAAAACATTTTTTCTGCTGCAACAGACATTTTTCTTATCAGGACTTAAAAGGGATGAAGTAATTGATGTTTATATTGTCAAAATCAATAAATGTTAGTTTATTACTCCATGTATGAAACAATTTTCTACATTACGTATTTTACATGTAAATTACACGTAAAATACGTAAGGGAATCTACTCGCCCAACCATGACCATAGCTAATCTCATTGTATGAACGACTTTGTACCTCAGGTTGATTATTCGTGAAGTGGAAGAGAAGGCCTAATAGCCTTAACTTAACCCTAATAAATAATTTAAAAAATGATAATTCTAGTAAATTCTAAAAGCGGGGGAATTAGCGTCTAGACTGACGCCATGGTGGGAAGCGGAACAACGGAGTCTATATCGGGATTGTCCCGCGAAAATCGGGACGACTGGAGTATCTTCTTGATGTCTGCAGATTTAAGAATGTTGTTTACAATGAGACTTACTGTTCTCCACCAGGAGATCAATCGTGAAAGGAATGTGCTTACTATTGCGTCATCTATTGGACCGAATTAGATAGATAATATTACCGTTATAACGTCAGTTTAAAAAAAACCATGCGCTCTCCTACATATGTTATTTCCTGTATGGAGGGATTAAAAGACCAGGAGATTAACAGTGATCTAATTTTGTAACTAAGGTAGTATAAATATGTCACCATCATCATCATCATCAACAATACGATTTGGCCCATTGGCCCGTTTCGTCTCCATAGCAATATTAAAATTGGTCTTTCCAGCGTTTTCTAGGGCGTCCGATTCGTCTTCACCCTTGGGGTTTATAATGGTGTAGTCGGTATGGAATGCGAGTTGGTTCCATCCTACATATATGTTCATGCCATTTATTCCTATATTCTGTGATAGTTTCTATAATATTTGGCATATTTAGTTCCTGTCGTATGTCTTCATTTCGCTTGTGGTCCAATAAGCTATATCCTGCTATTGGCCTCAGCAGTCTCATCTCAGCTGCTTCTATTCTCTTCATTTGTTGAGTTGTCATACACCATGTTTCGGATCCATAGGTTAATGTTGGAATCGCCATTGTTTTGTAAAATTTTGTAAAATTTTGTAAAATTTTAAAATTGTGTCAGTCCTAACTTTCAGTGTAAAAAAAATCTTACTCATAATCTCCATAGCGAATATAGTATAAATATGTGTGTATCAATTTTGTTTGTGCTGTGAGAGCTAGCCAATAGAGATACGAGTACCTACGTGTGTGACCTTATGACATCTTATGACATCAACATTCTTTCACAGCATTACCCCGCTTCGTCTCATCCCGCAGAGACTTTCTCGTGGTTGGAGTACAGTACCTAAATCCAGGAAAGAAAAAAAATGCATTCTACTCCAAAAATTTCCTTCTGATGCGACTAATCAGTTTGCGTAGTGCTGCAATAGGCCTAAAACTGGCGCCATTTTAACTGTAAGCAAGCATGGCCATCTACTGCATGAAGTTCTTTAGAAGGAATTTCAACGAATAGCTGTATATATCTCCCTATACGCGTCTACATGAACTCTCTCATGTATCTGCGCCTTGCTATACGAAGAGGACGCAAGAAGGCGAAGAAGACACAAAAAGCATACGGCTGTACCGAGACAAAAGGTCTCTATAGACAACTAGAGTGTTATGTCTTCCCGCGATATGTCTGAATCATTCTTTCAAATTTAATTAAATTCTGAAAGTAGATTCTATTGTGCAAAGATTCAATGCCACTTCAATTGAAGCACAAAGAGCCCTGTAGAGTATGTAATCCATTTAAACCATTGTGAAACTGGGAACGATTTTAACAGAAAAGGGAACAAAGTAAACAAGGAGAATTAAAACATAATTAAAGGACATTTTATCCTTAATATTGTAGCTGAAATAACAGAAAAGGCAAGGAACGAATAGTTTCGATATTTACATATTATTATTATTATTATTATTATTATTATTATTATTATTATTATCACTATTATCATCATCATCATTATTTGCACGGACAAACCATGAAGTGTTTTCGCTGCAGAACAAACAATGCAGTGCCAGATTACTCCACGCAAACATATTCCCAATCAATTATGTCTATTATTTACACATATTCCTATATACTCTGAATATCTCCTATTCGGTTTTCTGAGTGATTTTCTTCCAGGCGATTTTTCTTTTATGACTTCCCTAATTTTCCTTCTTGGTGGAGCTCTTTTATTTTAAATTGTCTCGATATGTGGTACCATTAGAACAACTATAAAACTGTAAAATATATTGGCGAAAACGTAATACGGCGAACGCCAGTAGGGGAAGTTATCCCCACCCACATGAAATGTGCATTCGACACAACACTAGCCTATCACGTAGTGTGTGTGGTGAGCTAGTAGGGGAAAAGTGGAAAGGGGTCGTGGGCGGAGCTTAGCGTTCGCCGTATTACGTTTTTACCAATATATTTATAAAGTTGTGGAAATACCAACAGACTTCTACGGAATTGAGATGTAGATCATGATGGAGAATGACGTAACTCCACTGCTGAATGCACGAAGCATGGCACAAGGGACCAGATTAGGCTATTAATAGATTATCAGAAATGGCACAATAATTACAAATAACATATAAGTTGGCAGCCTACTGGACAATGTTGATGAATATCAGCTTATTTGGAGGGAACATGTACAATTCTTGGATCAAGAGAGACCACCCAAATTATTGCAGATTATGTAAGGATTGGAAAAGAAGCATCTGTTGGTCAACGAAAAGATGGATACAACAAATAAAGAAGCCGAAACGGGTTCAAGAGCCTACAACTTGAGAAGGAAGAAGAAGAAGCATTTTAACCCTTCTGACCTGAATTTTTTTCATAGAGACACCATGGAGAAACAGAAAAATAAAGGAATCCTCTTTCTAATAACAGCTGGTCAAGGAACTTGCAGGTGCTGCACTCTATCCATAAAGAACGAAACTACTTCTGAGGATACCGAATGAAATCATCAGGCAAATCTTATGAGTCAGAGATTACAGCTGTGGCCGGGAGGAAAAAGATCTTAAATAAAAATGTTATATTTTTCACGAGAACAGTAGAAAGATTGAAATTGGTGTCAATTATAGAGTTTTTTTTTAATTAAGAGGTTTCTCCTGGATATTATTTGTTTATTTTTCTTCTAAAATAGGTAATGTGGCTCATTTAACAATTTTCTTGATTATTTCCAAAAATAGCCGCACTTATGCCCTTTTAAGATAGAAGCCAAACTAAGTAGAAGGGACTATTGAACATGAGACCTTTTTCATGTCAAAATAAATGAGAAATGTAAATTATTAGGAATTCAACATGGATCTTAAACAATTGTAGGACTGTTTATCCTGGTGCTTAAAGTTTTAAAAGGAAAGGGCAACAGTGTGTGATAAAATGGCTAAAACACAAGTTAGACCTTTTTAATAGGGAAGTATGGAAAGTAAACATGTGATGGTTTGTAAGGAATAAAGTATTAAATATTCTTATGTCCTTTATTCTGTGTGTGCTCGATTCAAAAAGTACTTAGGACGTTTCGAAGCGCTCTATAAATCCAGTCAGGAGTCTTATTTGACTTTAACCGTTTTACCAGATTGTAGAGAATTGTTTCCGCTTTCAGAATATATAAAAATCTTATTTTCACAAAAAATTGACTTAAGAACTTTTTCCTCTCGGCCACGAAATGTTAGTGATTTCAAATGGATTCATTCGAGTGGAAAAGGTTAAAGTTCATTTTTGCTTGCCTCTTTAAGTCTCTTTCACCCAATAGTTCGTATTAGTAGAATTATAATTAAATACACTGTTGTTGTTGTTTAGTCAACTGTCCGAAGACAGGTCTGAACCACACAAATGATATCAAGAAGGCACCACTTATGAGGCAACTAGGCCAGGAGATAATAGGGTAGGATGGCCAGTTCCTTTCCCCCTTCATTGCATACATCCGCCGACTAGCTACATATTACACTAGTCAGACTTCAGACGCACACAAACAATATTGTTCGTCCTCTGACACATCGTCAAGTGAGATGTACTGCCGCCTGATAATAGATTTACATATCAGTCACAACCTCAATCAGAGGATATTAAATGCATCATTAAATTAAAAACAAAATCTGAATTTCAACTACAAAAATACCCACGACTTCATCGAACAGGCGTTTTCAATTTAGAGAATAATAAAAATAAAATTGCCTTCATTTTGATAATACGGTAGCCTAGTTAAATCTTTGTTGATATAAAGCGTTAATGCCCATAACATGAAATATGAATTTAAAACAATTAAATATTAATGTTTGTGAAAAAGAAAAATGCACATACAAATTGATTTTCTATATTGTTTTGTACTTTACCACTAACAGAATACAGTCATTATACGTAACAGACTCAATTAAAACGCCACACAAATCAGTTTTAATTTGAATGCCATGTAGTTATCAATGAGAGTGCTTCAGCTCCATCAGTTCATACCAGAATGGTCATAAATAATACACACACTTTTATAAACTGTCAACAGGCTCCACATATATTATTATCTCAGTCATTTGATATAATTAGTCTCCCTCACTCATATTGATTCCTCTTGACGAATGGGTCCTCGTTATCGTGTTCAGCTAATTTTGAAGGCATTAGATATTCAAGTATAAGTTACATGGTGTTAATAAAAAGGGTCTAATATTTTAAGCGGTGGTAGAACTTAACAAAATATGTAAAGGAAGTTTAATAAACATGTGTCCTGAAATCAATATCTTCCGAGATATTGGAACTTAATTTGTTCATAGCAGATGCGCGATGTGACCTCCATTTACCATAACATATCCTTCTGCCCGATGCGTCTTAGGAAACTACACAACCTTTCAAACACGTCTAGTTGGTCTCGGACGTGCTCACAGCGTTTGTGTGTAGCGTTTGAATGTCTTGAATGAGTTTTGCATACACTAAGGCCTTTAAGTGTCCTCATAATCAAAAGTCCAAATGATTAAGATCTCGGGAACGAGCAGGCTATAGGACCTCCGACGAATCCATCGAAAATTGAATACTAATATTAAATTTTTTTGTTTTTAGTAGGTTATTTTACGACGCTTTATCAAGATCTTTGGTTATTTAGCGTCTGAATGAGATGAAGGTGATAATGCCGGTGAAATGAGTCCGGGGTTCAGCACCGAAAGTTACCCAGCATTTGCTCATATTGGGTTCAGGGAAAACCCCGGAAAAAACCTCAACCAGGTAACTTGACCCGGGAATCGAACCCGGGCCACCAGGTTTCGCGGCCAGACGCGCTGACCGTTACTTCACAGGTATGGACATTAATATTAGATGTCGTCTGATTCTGCAATGGAAATGGGCTAGTATTCCGTCATGCATAAAGCACATTTGTAGTCTGATGATATGGAAATTCCTCCAGCAAGACGGGCATTTTGTTTGCTAAGAAACGTCGATATTGAGAACTAGTTAATCTATGTGTAGAATATGTGGTAGTACCTATCACCAACTCACGAATTTTAAAGTAGGCCTACTTTTTTCGTAAAAATTATTAATTTTAGGGCTCATGTTTAACGATTTTTTTTATTGTGATGGGTACTACCACCCCTTAAAATATTACACCATGTTTAAGCAGTCTGTATAATTTTTACCTTTTATTACGTGTAGATACCTGCATAAATATGATACATTGGAAGGAGTTACGCAATAAGAGACCAACCGCCAAAAACCTGTTTTCGAGAAACTGACTATTGAAATAAATCTGGTTTTTATTATTAAACATTTTATGCAAGAGATATTGTAACATTCATACTATTACAAAAAATTGGACAAATAATAGTAAAAAGACTAATGGATTTTTAATAATAAACCAGCAGTTGATTTAATATTGCAAAGTAAAATAAATAAATAAATAAATAAATAAATAAATAAATAAATAAATAAATAAATAAATAAATAAATAAATAAATAAATAAATAAATAAATAAATAAATAAATAAATAAATAAATTTTATGCAATAAAAGAATTTTGCTTATAAATAGCAGCAGAATGCAGTTGTCGCGTTCTTAATTTTTTTCGAGTTAAATGCATATAGAGTGTTAGTTGGGAGGCCGGAGGGAAAAATACCTTTGGGGAGGCCGAGACGTAGGTGGGAAGATAATATTAAAATGAATTTGAGGGAGGTGGGATATGATAGTAGAGACTGGATTAATCTTGCTCAGGATAGGGACCAATGGCGGGCTTATGTGAGGGCGGCAATGAACCTCCGGGTTCCTTAAAAGCCAGTAAGTAAGTAAATAACTAAGTAAGTAAGTAAAATAATTCAGCCAACAACAGATGTCGTATCCAATAGCAATTAATCCACCTTGACAATTTTAAAATCCCAATTAAAGTATACATAACTCAATGGTTTATTTAATTCCAAACTTCCTCAAAATTATTCAAGCACTACTTTTCATGCCGATTGATCATTTTCGTTCATAAGACAACTACAGCGAATTCAGAAAGAAAGTAATTAAAGAGCAGAGCTCATGTACGTATGTATGTTCTTCTCCCTCAAGCTCTGAGCCACAAAATTGATCATTCCATTTTATTATGTACAGACGACCCATATTTTCAACGCCCTCTTGGTTTGTAAAACAACAGTTTCTTTTGCACTCTGTCATGTTCCACAGGGTGCACGTGGTTCAGCCATCCTTGTATATATTTCTTGGTACACTATTGCATATCGTCGTTGTTTTTATAAAACCTCCTGTGTGACAGTACAGAAAATAATTTTTCAGGAAGAAGAAAAATTAATTACATACCAATAGGCCTACACTAGAAAAGGCTTTTGACAGAGTGGATTGGAATAAACTGATGGGGATCCTAAAGAAAATTGGCGTGGATTGGAAAGAAAGAACACTGTTCAGTAATCTTTATATGAAATAAGTCATAATAGAAGAAGAAATATCAGAAGGAAGTGAAATTGGGAGAGGAGTACGTCAAGGATGTCCTTTATCAACTACTCTGTTTAACATCTACTTGGAGGATTTAGTAAAGAACTGTTTTGAGAACATGGTAGGAGTGATAGTAGGAGGAAGAAGAATAAAGTGCATAAGATTTGCTTGTTAGTAGGAGAGGAAAGTTACTAAAGGATATACTATTGGGGCTAAATGACAGCTCTAAGCAGTATGGGATGGAGATAAATCCAAATAAGACGAAGAGCATGGTCAAAGGAAGAATAATACAGAAGATAAACTTGCGAATTCTAAATGAGGCAGTAGAGCAAGTGGACAGCTTCAAATACTTGGGGTGTGCTATAAGCAGTAACATGAGCTTCTGCCAGGAAGTCAAAAGGAGGATAGCAATGGCCAAGAAGCAATAGAAAACGGAGCATCTTCTGCGGACCTCTGGAAAAAGAACTAAGGAAGAGACTAGTGAAGTGCTTTGTGTGGAGTGTGGCATTGTAAGGGGCAGAAACATTGTCATTACGACGAAGTGAAGAGAAGTGAATAGATGCACTTGAAATGTGGATATGGAGAAGAATGGAACGTGTGTAATGGACTGACAAGAGTAAGAAATGTAGCTGTGTTGAAAAGAGTGGGTGAAGAAAGAATGATGTTGAAACTGATCAAGAAGAGAAAAGGAAATGGTTAGGTCACTGGCTGAGAAGAAACTGCCTACTGGAGGATTCACTGGAAGGAATAATGAACGGGAGAAGAATTCGGGGTAAAAGAAGATATCACATGATAGACGACATTAAGATATATGGATCATATGAGGAAACAAAGAGGACGGCAGAAAATAGGAAAGACTGGAAAAAGCTGGATTTGCAGTGAAAGACCTGCCCTTGGGCGAACACTGAATAAATGAGGCCTACACTGAGCCTCGATAATGTCATTTATGTTCATCATATTCACCAACGTTTTCTACCGAATTAATTCATATTCTTATGTAGGCCCATTGATTTATAATTATGTTTTTTTTTTTTTTGCTCCAGAAAAATTGTGTTGTGTACTGTCACATAACAAGTTTCATAAAATCGAATACGAAATGTTGTTGACTTGTAGAGTTTGTCTTATTATTTCATTTATTTTATCTATCCATTTAATTCATTCAACAGATCTGATGATTGTCTTCTCTGTTGCTTGCAGTCTATTTTCATCCATATTTTCCAATACCCAAGGTTCGCGAACTTATAAACATCCAGGAGCAGTCACTCTTTGTTTTAATTTCGAATGTTATTTTTTAAAGTTTCAAATACACAAAAAAAAAAAATTGTATAGTCTGTGTCGATGACATACCCGCGAGTCTGTATGTACATGGATCAGTATTGGACAATAAGGGGTTTGACGTAGAAGTTGGTTGCGACATGAAAACCAGTTAGCTCCAGTACAGCGGGGTTGTATTTATTAAAGGACGGTGATATGAGAAGTAAAAACGTATGGTTTATTGCCCCAGTAATTTAATTTACTTCATTCGTGTTATATTGTCTCATATTTTTTCTCGATATCTAACCATGTTTACTGACTCGGTATGTGTGTTTGCTTTTATTGAATCCTGTTGTGCCTACATCCACTGGCTCGTACTTTGGCTTTCTTCCGCTCTCTCTCTCTCTCTCTCTCTCTCTATTTTGGGTTTAATCTATTCCTTCTAAGCTTTCAGGTTATCCGATACGTGTCTCTTGTATTTTGGCTTGGACGTCAACCCCAAATATTTCGACATTTCGATTTTAGTCGATTATTTTTTCTGGATTCTCACTTATAATTGTTTACTATCTTCCTTTTAGATGCTTATGAATTGAAGAGTCCACTGCAAGAATGATGGATGTCATTTGGAATACATTTTGCAGGAGAAGCAATTGAAAGTTTGAAATGCTTAGCGCTCAAAGCTTAACTGTGATTTTCCGATCGTTACTGGACAATGACAATGTCTTAAGCTATGCATTGACAGTCTTGGTTCATTTTCGACAAGAAAGTGACATCCATCATTCTTGCAGTGGACTCTTCATTTATCTTCTCTGGTTAGAGCTCGTTCACAGAAATCATTTGAGACCCATATCACAGTCCTATACATTGCAGTCTCGAGATGTAGGCATAGGCGGAGTTATGGGGGGGTACTGTCCCCCAAAACGTGTCTGAACTCTTTTTTTCATATTATAAAATAGTGAATTCAAAAGATCTTTTTTGCTTTTGTTTATGATTAAATTTCTGTGCTTCAGTTGATGAATTAATGTCTTCAGATAATGTATCTGGACCATAACATTTATTTTAAATTTCTGAATGTTATAAGTAGGCTTCGAGACTTGGAACCCGATACAATAAGTTTACTATGCATGTACTATAGGTTGTTGACTCGCTGCAGGTAGTGAAAGGTAGAGATGTGTTGAGATAACAACGTTACTGTTTAGAGTAGAGTACGGTAGTATGGGGAAACACACACATATGGACATTCTGAAAGTAAATATACATTACACAAAGGCAATGTCAAAAGAATGTGAAAAGCATTTATTCTCCTCTCTTTTATAAGCATTTGTGTTTAATTATACACAGTGTTAATGGTGGAAATAAACATGTAGAAATTTTAATTTCTTCATTTATCCTATTGGTCGTCTTTAGGAAGTGCAGTTACAGTACCGAATTGCAATGTACTACAACATACATTTTTAGCGTCTCAAACGTAAATCTTTTTCGGTTATCTGTCAAACACAGTTTGTACTGTGAAAAGCTGCGCTCTACGTCGCATGACGTGATAGGAGCAAAACAAAAAAAACTTAATATCATTGCAGTCTCTAAGAGACAGTCCTTCATTCTCGGGTGACTCTATGTCCACTAATTTGCTGTTTATATTACACAAAGTTCCATATCCGTTATTTTTACATAACATTGATTTCAACTTCTGCTTTACACGTTCAGCAACCGGTGTACTTGCTGTCTCATTAATTCTCTGTGTCATTTCCTCAATTAATTTGAGGGCTTCCGGCTTTCTTGCTCTGACTTTTCTAACCGTGTAATAGTTTCAGGCAAAGTTTGAAAAAGGTTTGTATGAAAACCAAATTATTCGTCAGAACCTTCAAATCCAGAGCGTTTTTCTTTGCGTATTTGTTGGCATTTATTCTACAGTACCCCCCACCATTGTACGCTTTACTACTATACCGTATTCAGTACGCTGTTATCCGGATTTCCCACTGAACTGCTGTATTGGGTCCGAAGTCTCGAAGCCTGGTTATAAGAGTTCCTATACCTCATTGAGGAATGGAAGCACTGTAATGTTTCTTTTGTAACAACCTGTACTCATGTGTTATAGCTCGCGCAAGGAACGATTACTGAAAAGCAATGGTGGCGTTGCTGTCCGTTTTGACGTCTATATGTAGGCACGCTGAGGGGGCAAGAGATGAGGGCCGATGAAAGTACTGTCTCTTCCAAGAAGATGAACAAATGAGAACATCGCTGTGGAAATAAAGAACGTAGCAAGAGAAAAATTCAAAGCTAATTAATCGCGCAACATATGTTTACGAATGAAATAATATAACCTTGCGATACAAGACACGTATTCACATGCAATGGAACCAACTAAAGTCATAATGTAACTATCACAACGCAAGACCGATTCTATCGATGTCATTTCTCTTCCGACTGTGCTCTTGAATATCATTCAAGCTATCTCGTGACCTTTCCTGTCGCCCGCTCTTCCTTATCGCATTGTTTGATTCGCATTCCTTCCGTTGGTATTCCCTGCTTGCGAGACCTATAGACGTCTGCAGGTGTTCAGGCCACCACTTGGAGAATATGAATAACATACTGCACAACAATGCAGAAAAAAGAAAAAGTGACCTCGGTATAATGTGTAAACTTAAAGACGAGATTAAATAAAATAATAAAGAGTTTATATTATTTCATTTGATATCTTCAGGAAAGTAAACTTCATATAAAAATTTCTGTTAGCACTGTTACATAGTTTTATTGATGTATGCATGTGTTTGTGTACGAGAGAGAAAAAGAGGGAGATTGTTTTAAGTTATGCCCTATTATAATTTGTACTAAATCTACAGTTCAAGCCCTACACAACTCAGTCCGAAACATCGCGGATATGAAAGTAACAGTGTAAGGAACATGCTCCCGAAAATACCTTTATGAAATGATCATATTCCGATATACAGAACCATAACTGGAGAAGGAGGTAAATAATGTCCCCCATAACCCCATTATATGGGGGTTCTATGGTTTTGTTTTGCCTTCCCCGCAAGAAAACGGTTCTTTCTCCGCGTATGGATATAGATCTACTAGCTTGAAGACGCATGGTCACCGTGAATCACCAGCCACGTATATAAAAACACCAGATCTAGTGACAAAATCACTAAATTTTGAAATCCTGTCGTTAAAGAACCAAAATTGGCGACGCTCCCTGCGCACATGCGCGTCAATTTGAAATAGATATTGTTATGTGCTTCTATACTTCGACTACCGGTATCGAAATCAGTTTTCACATTTTGACTATCGGTTATACCTTTTTGAGATATTAACTGAAGTTCTATACCATTATTTTTTTCTCTCCAACTCTTTCTAAAGGGTACCGATTTTGGAGACTTATCTACATCAAAATAGACTAAATTCATTTATTTTATACTCCATAACATTTTCTCTTAAATAAGAGATTTTGTAATGTACTATATTAATTATTTTATAATGCTGTCATGTAAAAAATAGCGCACGAAACACGTTTATAATATTATACAAATATTGATCTCGTCAGAATTAGGAAACTCGCATCGCTCGTTCCCTAAACATTGACTCGTGCCATAAAGGATAACATTATAATTTTTTTTTCATAATCTTACTACCACAGTCTAGTATATACAGTCACGAAGCTCAATTCGTAGCAAATATGCATCCATAGACAGTTGCTAACCACTAGGATCGCTACTATCGCCTCATTACAGACAATCCGAAATAGTACCTGCACAGTCTATTGTTCCTAGTACCCTCATAAACTCAAGCTTCGTGACTGTATATATTAGACCGTGATACTACGGCATGCGCCAAAAACAGTACTGAAATATTATAGCTCGTCTGCTGTCCACGTTTTCCTAGCAACGAACTATTTATTTAATGTATCTATCATAATAGTTTGACAAATTGTGAATTCAGTGTTGTGTTGATTTCTGCAATTATGGTTCTCACAACAGAGGAGAATATACACAAAAAATTCATATGTATGAGGTGTCGCCCTCCTCATTGAATATTACACGACTAATATGAATTAGTAAATTGTATTATTACTATTAAATACGAGAAAAATTCGTACCGGCACCGGGAATCGAACCCAGGATCTCTCAGCTCTGCGCGCTGAGCGCTCTTACCAACTGAGCCATGCCGGGACACGACGTAAGGCTGATACCGTATGACGGAACTTCTACACGACAGCTAACACTGTTGTGTTATTTGGTGCCACATTGTTAAATCGCTCCTCGTACTACTCTTTAATGTGGCGCAAGCCCGGCCCATTCTAAAGGCTGGTTCACAATAAACCGGGAACGGAAACAACAAGAACGAGAACGGAAATATTGTTAAAATAAATGTACCGGTATTTAAATGTGAGCATTCACAATAGTTAATTGTGAATGCTCATATTTAAATACATTTATTTTAACAATATTTCCGTTCTCGTTCTCGTTGTTGTTTCCGTTCCCGCTTTATTGTGAATCAGCCTTTACGCCCACTCCGTATGACCGGAAATAGTGCTCGCCAATAAACACCTTTTCCTTTGTTGTTGCAGCACTAACCCCCAACACTGAATATACAGCATGTTAAACTATCATATAATATAAACATACATTTGGTTTCTAGGGAAACATGGGCAGCAGATGAGATAATTTCAGTATTGTTTGTTTTGGCGCATAGGCTACTGTACAATATAGCTAATATCATAGGTTACAACGTAAATTAATAGGGGAATGAAAGGAATCCCGGACAAAAATGAACAAAGAAATGAAGCAAGTAAATTAAGAATTATTTACAAGAAATAATGAAAAGAAAAAAAAAACGATGAATAGTAAATTATTACGAAGTATTTAATTAAGCGCAACAAAGTCACTACACCAGTAAGCAGTGTCTAACTTTGTCGAAGCGAGTCGAATGTTTCACCTCGTTTTCTACGAAATGAAGAATTTCGAAAGTAACTTAGATTGGGAGATGGATTACCTCCACTTCTGAGAAGTTTTAAGAGGAATGTATTGCTTTCTATGGAAAAGTAATAAAAGATGTGGCAGCATTGTATGATTGAGACGGATCACCTTCAGGGGTAGCTCGACAATGAAGTGGTGTTGCCGTCGCACCGAGACTCTGACCCGAGAGCACTTGAGGATCAGTCGATACTTATTAAACTTGGGTAGTTCCTCGAGTCAGCCGTAGCAAGCTATCTTCTTCGACATAAGTCGCTTGGCACAGCGTAAAAGTGTCTTACGGAGCGACCAAGTGAGCTGTAGTATTCATTGTAGAAGAAAGAAGTAGTAAAGAAAACTTGGAAACGTAATGGAAAAAGCAAGCAAGAAAGAAAGAGAGGAAGTAAGAAACAAGTGAAGAAAAAAAAAGCAATAAAGAAAGGAAAAAAGAAAGAAATGAAGAAAGAAAGAAAGAAAGAAAGTAATAACGTTTGAAAAGACGTAAATAATAAACAATGAAAGAAGAAGAAATAAGGAAACAGAAAAGAAAAACGAATACAAAATTAATAAATAAGAAACGATGAAGGAAAAAGCAAGAAAGGAAACATAAAGGAAAGAAGAAATGGAAGAAGGTGAAAACAAAAATTTATGACGAAATAAATATTGAAAGCCACACGAAAAAGGGAAAAAGAAAGAAATGAAGAAAGAAAGAAAGAAAGAAAGAAAGAAAGAAAGAAAGTAAGTAATAACGTTTGAAAAGACGTAAATAATAAACAATGAAAGAAGAAGAAATAAGGAAACAGAAAAGAAAAACGAATACAAAATTAATAAATAAGAAACGATGAAGGAAAAAGCAAGAAAGGAAACATAAAGGAAAGAAGAAATGGAAGAAGGTGAAAACAAAAATTTATGACGAAATAAATATTGAAAGCCACACGAAAAACACCAGTTAAAGAAACTAGAAAGAAAATAAATAAAAAGACAAAAACAAAGGAAATTGGAAAATTTAATGGAAAAATCATGAATGGAAAGAAAGAAAGAAAGAAAGAAAGAAAGAGAGTAAAAAAGTAATGACGAAAGAAAGAAAGTATGATAATAAAGGAAGAAAGAAAGTAAGAAAGTAGTGACGAAAGAAAGTAATGAAGAAAGAAAGAAAGAAAGAAAGGAGGAAAGAAAGAAATTAAGGAGGAAAGAAAGAATGGAGGAAAGAAAGAAATAAAGGAGGAAAGAAAGAAAGAAAGTAATGAAGAAGGAAAGAAAGAAAGAACGTAATGAAGAAAGAAAGAAACAAAGAAAGGAGGAAAGAAAGAAAGCGAAAAAGAAAGAAAAAGGAAGAAAGAAAGAAAGAAAGAAAGGAGGAAAGAAAGAAAGTAATACAATTTGAAAAGACGTAAATAATGTACAATGAAAAGAGAAGGAAATAAGAAAACAGAAGAGAAAAACGAATACAAACAGGAAGAAATAAGAAACGATGGAAAGAAAAGCAAGAAAGGAAATATAAAGAAGAGAAGAAAAAGAGGAAGGTGAAAACAAAAAATTATGAAGAAAGAATTGATAAAAGCCACAAAAACGCCAGTGGAAGAAACTAGAAGAAAAATAAATAAAACGACAGAAACAAAGGGACGGGAAAGAATTATCTAAAAGTAAAAATGTAACACAAAAGAAAGGAACAATAATTAATTTCACGGTTTTTAGGTTTCTTTCGTACCACAGCCTCTTTCATACAAATACATATGCAAATGTTGCAAAACTTATTGTTAATGAATTGTAGGCTATATTAAAGTAACTAAAATGTTTTTTATACCATTGTCTTTTCTTATCATTGATCATATTTATAGTCTGCATATTTACAGTCGGTGTAGATGCATTATTCATAGTTGTTACATCTTGTAAACTTATTTGTTATTCCTTTTTTGCGTTATCTAGACTCATTTCTTTTGCACGTTTTCGTTACAGCGGTTCTTCATTTTTACTTTCATTACTTTCTAGTCTTTTCCGCTTGCGATAAGCATGAATTCTCCTTACGACTTCGTCGTTTTCACAACAAAGCAATACTGACTCATAAAAATGATCAATTTCGTCCTTCACCTAAAACAAATTCTTCCATTTCGTTTAATTTCGGCTATTCAGCCTCCCTTGTGTAAGGTAATGGACTCGCCAAGCTTGAACTTGAGAGGACAAATGTTAGCATGTCAGCAGCATACGTAATCATTTTTGGAAAGTGCCATCTATCGACTGATGCAATAACTAAAGTGGTGGTGCTCTCTCTATAATCAACTTTACGAATTTCATCTTCAAATGAAAGTGTTACATAATTTCTCTGTTTGTAGCTCGATTATACAGGGACAGCATTTTATTTTTACTTCAATTTTTATTGTACCTGAGTTTTTGAATGTACTTCACTCCCACCCCTTCCACACAGATCCAAGACCGTATATAGTAGCCTTACGGTCATAGTAAGCAGTACGTTCCAAAAATATGTTCGCGTTTTCCAGTGACGAAAGAGCTTTCAATATTGAATCATTTTCGCACAGGTACTGTCGTCCATTTGCCTACGTCGTATACCGGTTTCCCCCAGAAGTTTTATTCGCCAGCTAGTGGCTGGGCCGTCTTAGCTCTCTTCTGAAAACATTAATTTCTGTTATGAATTGGACGTCTACGTAATATCATACAACTGTTTAAAATAACTTAAATAAAAGGGCCTCGTTAAGTAATTAACTGTCACGTAATTACCTCCATTTCTACGACCCTACGACATAACCACTTGGACGGACAGTAGATAGTATGTCTGAGTAATTTTATCTTTTCGGATCGGGCAGAAGTGAAGATTGAATTTACAGTACGTAAGGTACTCTTTTATAGAATAGGTACAGAATTATTTGAACATGAGTTACTAGCACGAAGAACGAAACTGGTAATTGGGATTAGATACAATAGTCTATAGTGCGATAATATGCACATTAGAACTGAAGCCTGTATCGAAATGAACGGCCACCATTTTCAAAAATGTGTTTAAATATCCATATTATGATTATTTTTTCAATTTAACTTCATTCTCTATATTGTACGCTAATGTGCTGTAGGCATTATAATATATACTGCATAATGAATACGTCCACATGGACAGCTCAGTTCGTGAGTAAAAACACTCATTGTTAATACTGTACTGTATTTTGATTAAACAAAAACCTAATGAAAATTATCAAACTCAAAAGCGCAATATTTCCTAATTTACGTAAATGGATGAACTACTTTTCTTCCCTCCTATACCTAGTAAAGTGATTTGTTTGTACTGTATATTACGCCAGTATCATCGAACTCGAGTCGTGGAAGGGGTAGCAAACGGCGTTGAGTCAGAGGTATAGGCAAGCTAATATTAAAAATGTCATTAAAAATAAAATGATGTCTCTGTAGAAGTTTAGCGTCAAAATTGAAACGGAAGACAGAAGGACGGATGAAAGAATAATCTAGAAAGCTGTAAGAAAGTGATGAAAAGAAAAAAAAACAATTTTTAGGGGGAAAGAGAAGATGTAAGGAACCGAAGAACAAGCTAAGTAAGTACGAGGAAAAATGCATAGGCACAGAACTTTTTTTTATTGGGTTATTTTACGACGCTGTATCAACATCTAGGTTATTTAGCGTCTGAATGAAATGAAGGTGATAATGCCGGTGAAATGAGTCCGGGGTCCAGCACCGAAAGTTACCCAGCATTTGCTCGTATTGGGTTAAGGGAAAACCCCGGAAAAAACCTCAACCAGGTAACTTTCCCCGACCGGGATTCGAACCCGGGTCACCTGGTTTCGCAGCCAGACGCGTTGACCGTTACTCCACAGGTGTGAACCACAGAACTTGAGCGAAAGGAAAAAGAAGTAAAAAGAAAGGAGATAATTAGAAAATAATAATGCAACCTAATCGATGTCACAAAGGCACGCAGGAAGAAGCAGGAATTGACGGAAATAACAAAATAAAAAATAAAGTTTAATTTTACACACAAGTTACGTAAATAACTATTATTTCATTATGTTTCAATGCTTCTTATACAGCAAAGAGCTACGTTACGTTCATTCATTCATAGTGTTCTGCCCAAGGGTAGGTCTTTCACTGCAAACCCAGCATTTTCCAATTTTTCCTATTTTCTGCCTTCCTCTTAGTCTCCGCATATGAACTATATATATATATATATATATATATATATATATATATATATATATATATGCTAAAGTCGTCTATCATCTAATTTCTTCTACCCCGAACACTTTCCCGTTCACTATTCCTTCCAGTGTATCCTTCAGAAGTTAGTTTCTTTTCAACCAGTGACCCAGCCAATTCATTTTCCTCTTCCTGATCATTTTCAGTATCATTCTCTCTTCACTCACTCTTTCCAATACAGCTTCGTTTCTTATTCTGTCTGTCCATTTCACACGTTCCATTCTTCTCCATATCCACATTTAAATGCTTCTATTTGCTTCTCTTCACTTTCGTAATGTTAATATTTCAGCCCCATATAATGCCAAACTCCATACAAAGCACTTCACTATTCTCTTCCTTAGTTCTTCCTCCAGAGGTCAGCAGAAGATGCTCCTTTTTCTATTAAAAGCTCCTTGGCCATTGCTATTCTCCTTTTGACTTCTTGGCAGCAGCTCATATTACTGCTTATAGTACACCCCAAGTATTTTAAGCTGTCCACTTGATCTACAGTGGCATAAAACATATTATCTTCTCTACAATCTTGGAAGAAAATCATCATCAACTAATTCAAGCACTAGACCTAGTGGTCTGTTGCAGTCTCAATGGTCTCATGCCATCTTTTTAATGGTCTTCCAACAGTTCGTTGTCGAGAAGGGCGGTAATGTAGCACTGCCTTTGGCCATCTTTCTGTTGGCATTCTCTCGACATGCTGTGTCCAATTATCTCTATAAATTTGAAGAAAATTTAATATAGGTTGCACGTTCAATTCTTCCAAAATTTCTGTATTTCGTTTTCTATCCAAAGTGTGTATCGCGCCGTTTTTCTCATTAATTTAATTTCGTTGGTAGTTACCTCTGAACAATTTTTTTGTGTCAAAGTTGAGGCTTCTGATCCATAGACTAAAGTAGGTCGTGCTAAAATGTTGTACATCTTTAATAATGTATATTTCCGTACAAAATTAGGTTTCAAAACTGAATTGATAATGTCGTTACCTTTTACAAAATTAGTTATTTTTGAATCGATATCCTGTTCTTTTTCATATGAAAGACGGTACCCTAAATAGTTAAATGTGTTCACTTGTTTCTAGAATTCTGTTTTGAATACAGATTTCACTTCTTATTGGATTTTTGCCTTTAAACGCCATAACTTTTTACATTTCTACAGAAATGGTCATATTATAGTGTTTTGCAACTGTATTTAATGAATATATTGACTTTCGGAGAAAAAATATTTAATTTCAATAGTCATTTCAAATTTATCACTGCATCATGTGTGGGGAAAAATTATTATAATGCTATAAAAAATAATTCGTGATCTTCACGAATTCATTCATTCATTCATTCATTCATTGATTCATTCATTCATTCATTCATTTATTATATTCCATAGATCTTACATGAGCAATGAAGATTTAAGATGTGGAACAAGTCAAAATTTTACAGTATTACAATTACAATTTTTACAATATTTCACAATTTTTAAAGTTTTACAATTTAGTAATTTTCTAAAATTTTTTTTACAATTTTCTGCAATGTTTTTCAATATTTTGGGGAGATGCAGTGAGATGAGGTGAGGTCAGAGGATTCGCTAAAAGATTACCCGGCATTTACCTTTTGGTTGAGGAATATAAGCATTTTCAGCATCTGCGGTACCTGAAACGTGGTTGTGGATATTCTATTACCCGTTTCTATTGATCAATTTTTCGGCATACTGCTAATTTTCGGACAAGTCTTAATAGTAAAAAAAATGCATGGAAATTTTCAATTGATTCAATCTATCATCTTTTCGCTCACACCTATAATAGCCATATAGAAAAATCAAGGTATAATTCATCTGCTGAAATGTTGCTACATCTTGAAGAAAGCTGTGGCAGTATGAAACACGAGACAATAGAGTCAATCGACTGAAAATGAGATAAGACACAGGGCCGTATTTCTGAGACTAAAAAGAAACATCTAAAATAAAGTAATGTTGAAAAAGAATAGGGTAAAATCTCTCTTTTGAACAGAATGTAGACCTCATGGCGATGAGCAATATCGTGGAATACGTTGTCGCTTGCAATACTTCACCGTTCGTTCATATTTTCAA
Organism: Periplaneta americana; assembly: GCF_040183065.1. Lineage (NCBI taxonomy): Eukaryota > Metazoa > Arthropoda > Insecta > Blattodea > Blattidae > Periplaneta > Periplaneta americana. The sequence goes on from NC_091130.1 coordinate 48,956,186, forward strand.
ACCCCTTTGAAAGCCTGCGTAACGTTTTCGCTGCACACACAAACACGCATTTAGTGCAAACAGCCTGTAGCAGACAATATAAACTGAATGTCACATATTCATATATTTCAGGAGGTTTAGCGAAAACGATTTTTTAAACGTTACAAAAACACGTGTCAGTTACACGAACAGAAACATCGAAACGTATTGCTTTGTGCAGCAATACTGACATTTTACAAGCATATGCTAAGGTTCCATAGAGTCATTAGTTATGATAAGGTTACATTGCGGATGCAATATTAACTGTCGGAAGGTAATAAACAGATGACCTCCTCGGAATAATAATGTAACCAACTACACTACAATACACACTACACTTCAATAATTACTACAAACTACACAATACACTACACACAATATACTGTACTACAGTACACTACATTGTATTGTATTGCATCTTATTGTATTCCAATGCATTTAATTACTATATATTATATTATATTATATTATATTATATTATATTTCATGCTCGACCATGTCGAAATGTAGTAATTATACACCTGATAGTAGCCCTTTAATGCACCTCATTAAAGTACACCTATTCATTGAAGTTCAGGTGTTCAGCCAATGACAAGTCACCTTTGTACCGTTATAAAACCGCAAGTATCGATTATTCTCGGATATGCAATCGAAAGAGAATTAGCGAAAAGTCACGGAGGCTGGAAATCCAATACTGTCGCAGAAGGTTATGTTCTGTTACTATAATAATTAGCGTTAATTGTAAATAATATTCAAATAAATTCAATTTGTCATCTCGTTTTTCAATTCTAAATCAATTTCCAGGTTATATCAGACTAATATTCATCTTATTCTCTATCAAGGTCAATGACATTCGGCCTCGGAAAAAATCAATACTTTCGCGTCTGCGCACATCTCACAATTCAGGCCAGTTCGCACATAACCATAACATGACCTAATTTTGAATAATCACCAGTTAGAAATATGGTCGAGCATAAAAAGTCGTATGAAACTTGCCTATAATGGTAATTAAGACGCTAGTATGAAAATTATGAAACTTGCTTGCGCTCGTTTCATAAACAAACATACTTGCGTCTTAATTACTACCATTATAGGCTCGTTGCATAATGTACTAATATTATATTATATTATATTATATTATATTATATTATATTATATTATATTATATTATATTAGGCCTATATTACATTATATTACATTATATTATAATATATAATATATAAATTTTGTTTCAACACAATAAGTCTGAATGTATTTCTTTGCATCGCGTTTGATGTGCTTCGTCAGATCAACTTTGATGACATCATCAATGCTTTCTCTGTGAAGAAAGTGCGAAAGAAATCTTTATAATTCGCAAGTAATATGCATGTATTTTGATTCCAATAATTTATTGTTTTCTAAAGTGTACCATTTCATTTAAAATTAATTTAAACTAAACATGACCTGTGTAATAGCTGCTCATAAACTGTTTGTGGGAGTTACGGGACGGCAAAATTTAGCACTGCCTAGGGGCGGCACTGTCCTGTATATTTACAAAATAAAACGACAGTTACTAGGTTATTAATTATGACGTATACATATTACGATGTATTAATATTATATTACTAACACAAACAAAATACACACACAGTTATGTAAGCCTACACTTCAATTTGCGGTCCTGTTTTTAATTGATCGCAGTTTAGGTATAATATAATATGTGAACAGTGTCGAGACAAAAGACGGAAACTAAAAACAAATATTCAACATTAAAACCTAGTAATTCAGTCACAATAAAATGTGGATTATTAATTAACCATCGCAACAATACAGTTTTAAAACTTAAAAATTCACAATAAGTGCATTTCGTGGTAATTTAATAAATAACATAGTAGCCATAACATTAAAACTGCGGTGTCCTTCAATTGCGGAAATTGTGTCCAAAAGCGGACATATAGCCTATATCCATGTTATAATTTTTTTCTAGAAACAAGAAAAACTGAAATTGGCACTCACATTAAGAGAAAAAAAGGAAAAAATGTATGGAACATTGGTTCATTCTTACTATTTCAATGTGTTAATACCACAAATACCACATTTCTCTCTCTTCAGTATTTCGGTAGTAAAAACGGTATTTATTTGAATTTGTCCATTTCATTAATATTTCAATTTTTAATATTTTAAAATAAATAATTATTTTTATTAAGTTATATTTTCGTCCTCAACCTGAACATATTGTACAATGGATTACATTTCAATAAACTGACTCAAAATATAATATACAATGAAACCTCTCCTTACGGACACCCCCAAGATACGGACACTCCTCATATGCGGACAGATGTTTATGTCCCAACTGAAATAATATAGAAATAATGATAAATTTAACTCTCGTTTACGGACACTCTCAGACACGGACACGGACAGCTGTTTCACAGTCCCAAAAGCTTGCTTTACCTCCTGATTGCGGACAGAACTTGGATATCAAGACCTAATGTGTTACAAGGTTTCCGCGATCGTGAAATTGTATTCGACACATGATTGTGTTAGTGGGATTATTCTCTTCACTTCTATCAGTTGTTCTGTTTCGATAGACATGGCACCTGAACGTAACGTTTAAGTTGAAAACTGTAAATTACAGTACCTACTGAATAACTGTAAACCTAGAATAAAACTGCATGGCACAGTACTGTATTTTCCTTTTTCGGTCTTATCTACTATAGTTCAAAGTTGCAAAGAATTTACTGTAGTACAGCATACTGTATTTAGAATTAAACTACAGTAATACATTTCATTTAAAGCGTGAAGGGATAGATAACACATATTATAAATTTACTATTAGATTGGGGAGCCTTCCTCCCAATAAAGGACACCTCCCAGATGCGGACATATTGTTACGTCCCTTTGATGTCCGTAAATGAGAGGTTTAACTGTATATTATTAAAACAAAATTATTATTATTATTATTATTATTATTATTATTATTATTTTGTATCAAGATCCTTTACATTTACTCGTCTTGACTGACAAACCGGTATTGGAAAAGTTTCAACTCTACAGGAAATTTTTTCTAAAGGCTCTTAAACTCATTTCGATATATCATTTTCTTCCTAAAAGCTCTCTCTTTCGAGATCCCATATTTATTTTAGCAACACAAGATTGCTTCATGTTTGGGCCTACAGAAAAAATTAAGATAATGCTACAGGTTAGCATAGAGAATAAATTTCACTCATTATTGAAAATATTGATTATTCAGAATCATTTTACATTTGTCCGTACTTGCATGGATTACTTTATATCTCCATAAGTAAACAACGGAATATGTTCCTGTTAGGTTGAAGAAGAGAAACTGAAGAATAAGATAAATACATTTCTTCTTAATATGTCGAATAGAAACAGCAACTTGAAAATTCTTTTAACATTGGCTTTGTCCGTATTTGGTTGAATTAATTAAAAATCGGATTCCTTTTGGTTAATTACACGCAAATATCAAGCTTTCGGACATTAAGTCAGTATGACGGTAGGCATGTCAATAAAAGACAATAATTAATACTTGTTGCATATTCATTCATTCATTCCTTATTTCCTGTCCAACGGCAGGTCTTTTACCACAATATCTAGTATTCTCCAAATCCTCCCGCCTTTCTCTTAGTCTCCACATATGATCTATATATTTTAGTGATGTCTATCATCTGATATCATCTTCTGCCACAACTTTTCTCCCGTTTACATTTACTTCTATTGCATCCTTCAATAGGCAATTTCATTTTAGCCAGTGACCCAGTCAGTTTCTTTTTATCTTCTTGATCAGCTTTTTTTCACAAACCCTTTCCACCACAGCTTCTTTTCTTATTTTGTCTTTCCATCTTAAAGTAATAATCATTTAAAATTTTATAGAATTGTGGAAAAATCTCAGAAAGGAATGATGATTACAAAAGTTAAACGCAATACTTTTTTTTTAATAGAAATGAATTACTGTTATTTAGACATAGTTCCTTGAAAATATTAAAAGTCCAGAACACAACATAAGCAATGTGTTGTAACTGACAGTTCCTTGAAAATATTAGAAGTACGGAACACAACATAAGCAATGTGTTGTAACTGACAGTTCCTTGAAAATATTAAACGTGCAGAACACTTCAGAAGCAATGTGTTGTAACTGAAAGTTTCTAGAAAATATTAAAAGTGCAGAACACAACAGAAGCAATGTGTTGTAACTGATAGTTTATAGAAAATATTAAAAGTGCAGAACACAACAGAAGCAATGTGTTGCAACTGACACTTTCTAGAAAATGTTAAAAGTGCAGAACACAACAGAAGCAATATGTTGTAACCAACAGTTTCTTGAAAATATTAGAAGTGCAGAACACAACAAAAGCAATGTGTTGTAACTGAAAGTTTCCAGAAAATATTAAAAGTGCAGAACACAACAGAAGCAATGTGTTGTAACTGACAGTTTCTAGAAAATATTAAAAGTGCAGAACACAACAGAAGCAATGTGTTGTAACTGACAGTATCTTGAAAATATTAAAAGTGCGGAACACAACAGAAGCAATGTGTTGTAACTGACAGTATCTTGAAAATATTAAAAGTGCGGAACACAACAGAAGCAATGTGTTGTAACTGATAGTTTATAGAAAATATTAAAAGTGCAGAACACAACAGAAGGAATGTGTTGTAACTGACAGTTCCTTGAAAATATTAAAAGTGCAGAACACAGCAGAAGCAATGTGTTGTAACTGAAAGTTTCTAGAAAATATTAAAAGTGCAGAACACAACAGAAGCAATGTGTTGTAACTGACAGTTTCTCGAAAATATTAATAGTGCAGAACTCAACAGAAGCAATGTGTTGTAACTGACAGTTCCTTGAAAATATTAAAAGTGCAGAACACAGCAGAAGCAATGTGTTGTAACTGAAAGTTTCTAGAAAATATTAATAGTGCAGATACAACAGAAGCAATGTGTTGTAACTGACAGTTCCTTGAAAATATTAAAGTGCAGAACACAACAGAAGCAATGTGTTGTAAATGACAGTTCCTTGAAAATATTGAAAGTGCAGAACACAGCCGAAGCAATGTGTTGTAACTGAAAGTTTCCAGAAAATATTAAAAGTGCAGAACACAACAGAAGCAATGTGTTGTAACTGACAGTTTCTTGAAAATATTAAAGTGCAGAACACAACATAAGCAATGTGTTGCAACTGATAGTTTCTAGAAAATATTAAAAGTGCAGAACACAGCCGAAGCAATGTGTTGTAACTGAAAGTTTCCAGAAAATATTAAAAGTGCAGAACACAACAGAAGCAATGTGTTGTAACTGACAGTTTCTTGAAAATATTAAAGTGCAGAACACAACAGAAGCGATGTGTTGTAAATGACAGTTCCTTGAAAATACTGAAAGTGCAGAACACAACAGAAGCAATGTGTTGTAACTGATAGTTTCTAGAAAATATTAAAAGTGCAGAACACAGCAGAAGCAATGTGTCGTAACTGATAGTTTCTAGAAAATATTAAAAGTGCAGAACACAACAGAAGCAATGTGTTGTAACTGACAGTTTCTTGAAAATATTAAAGTGCAGAACACAACAGAAGCAATGTGTTGTAAATGACAGTTCCTTGAAAATATTGAAAGTGCAGAACACAGCCGAAGCAATGTGTTGTAACTGAAAGTTTCCAGAAAATATTAAAAGTGCAGAACACAACAGAAGCAATGTGTTGTAACTGACAGTTTCTTGAAAATATTAAAGTGCAGAACACAACATAAGCAATGTGTTGTAAATGACAGTTCCTTGAAAATATTGAAAGTGCAGAACACATCCGAAGCAATGTGTTGTAACTGAAAGTTTCCAGAAAATATTAAAAGTGCAGAACACAGCAGAAGCAATGTGTTGTAACTGACAGTTTCTTGAAAATATTAAAGTGCAGAACACAACATAAGCAATGTGTTGTAACTGATAGTTTCTAGAAAATATTAAAAGTGCAGAACACAGCCGAAGCAATGTGTTGTAACTGAAAGTTTCCAGAAAATATTAAAAGTGCAGAACACAACAGAAGCAATGTGTTGTAACTGACAGTTTCTTGAAAATATTAAAGTGCAGAACACAACAGAAGCAATGTGTTGTAAATGACAGTTCCTTGAAAATACTGAAAGTGCAGAACACAACAGAAGCAATGTGTTGTAACTGATAGTTTCTAGAAAATATTAAAAGTGCAGAACACAGCAGAAGCAATGTGTCGTAACTGATAGTTTCTAGAAAATAAATAAAGTGCAGAACACAACAGAAGCAATGTGTTGTAAATGACAGTTTCTTGAAAATATTAAAATTGCGGAACACAACAGAAGCAATGTGTTGTAACTGACAATTCCTTGAAAATATTAGAAGTGCAAAATACAACAGAAGCAATGTGTTCTAAGTGTGCCAAATTTCATTTCACCAGACTAAAAGATGCTGAGATGTAAAATGTTAACAACTGGAAAGATGTACCCCCCCCCATTATGAAAATCCAAATTGATTGCATTTTTATGGGTAAATAGAGGCATCATTTGGCAGAATGTTAGTATAATATACAATTAACCGTTTTTATTATGTTACGCATTAACATAGGTGCTGCTGCAATAGAAAGAATCCGAAATTACATCTACGCAGGAAAGTGCCCAGCGTGTTCTGTAGTTCGCCAGTAACAGATTAAAGGCGTTTTAGAAGAGAGTACGAACGTCCAGCACATGATCATTAAAGCACTTCAGTCTGGTATGCAAATTTTAAGCAGACAGACGTGTTGGCGACCACAAGAGAATTGACTGACCAAGTGATAAAAAAGAACAGTTGATGCTCTGCGAAATAGACACGCCGACATGATGGACATCTAATTTCTTCTGAAATTCCACTTAATAGTTACTGGCGATTTGGTTTCAAGGTACTGGTGGTGTTAGCAGTAGCAGTAGCAATAGCAGTAGCAGTAGTAGTAGCAGTACTAGTAGTGTTCGTCCGAGTGGTTACGTCGCATTCCAAGTTCCTCTACCCGTTTCTGCTGAACTCTCTGCAAACGGTAGTGGCTGGGCTTTAAGCATAAAATATTTCCTGTACGGATTTAGAAGTCTACATAATATTATACAACTGTTTAAATTAATTTAAAGTAAATAACTAAGTTAAGAAGGCAACTGTCACGTGATTTCCCCCGTTTCGATGACCCTGCGACATAACCACTCGGACGGACAGTAGTAATATTATTTAACAATATTTTTGACATAGAACTACGTATTTCTTCTCAATATGTAGGCCTACGAGAGGTAAATTGGGAATTGACTATCACTTGAAAATGCAATCCTTCCCTTTACATGCTGGTATTTCCTTGTTCTCCTTGTCTTCACCTTCTTCTCTTTGTCTTCACGTTCTTCCCCTCATTTTCCTTTTATTCTCTTACCCTCCCTGTCTTTCCATTGTTCTCCTTGTCTTCCCCTTGTCTTCTGAATTTCTCTTGTTTTCCTTTTCTGATACTTGTTCTCCTTTACTTTGCTTTTCTTCTTCTTTTATTCCTTTTATTTTCCTTATCTTCCACTTATTTTCCTTCTGTTCTCCTTGTACTCCAATTTTATGCACTTTTCCTGTCATTTCTCCTATTCCTTTTGTTTTCCTTGCATTCCTAGAATTCCTCTTGTTCTCCCAAAAGTCCCATTGTTCTCCACATTCCGCGCTTGTTCATCAATAACTCTTTCTACGTAAAGATATGCAGCATAGTAGAGCTATGCACCTATTTTTAACTGTATAATATATCTAGCGTTGAAATTAGACATAAAATAATGTTGTTGCAATTCTCTTCTACTTCTTAAAAAACTATATGTTCTGGTGAAAGCTATTCCAAATTAAAAAAAATAGGCCTATATGAAAAAGAATTTCTCAAGAACACTACAGGAGAGTGCTGCATGCGTGTTGTAGGTACCTGACATCTGTTACTGCTGTTCAACGTCGCTTTGGAACGCAATATGGACGTGAACGTCCAACATGAAAAGATATTCTATTAGGTAGCAAAAAACTTGGAAACACAGACATTCTTTCTTCGTTTAGGATATCTCTCATTCTGATATTTGGTATGTTGAACATACTTAAGAAGTAAAGTTAGTAGAATTTCTACGGCCATAAAATTTACAAAGTCCCTATCCAAAGTTATGAATTTAAAGCTGAGTAGAAGGAAAAACTAAATTTACAATGGGACAATTTCGCAATGCATGGTGGGACTGAAACAATAGATGGTGACTACAGGATATCTAAATTTATTTTGGATACCTTTCATCCTGGTATTCCATATTTTGAACGTGTTTACGAAGAAATGAGATCCCTATGGCCATAAACTTTTAAACGTGTATCCAGTATTACAAAACGTTATTAAAATCATAGTATTGAACAATTCAAGATTAGGTATATTCTCTCTGTTAGCATGAATTTAAAACTGAATACTGGAAAAATATCATTTACAGTGAGTTAAATTCGCTATCAGTTTTGAACTGAAATAAAGGAATATATTGTCGCTTCACGTAGGTACAGAAAATTGTATTTATTCAGGTACACAATCTTGCTGAAGCGGCAACTTGCAGACAGTATAGAGTTATCAGAGTGTGGGTCGCGACCGCCTGAGGGATCGTATAAAGAGCTGAGTGGATGGTCGCAAGATGATTTACAAAATAAAACAAAAAACGTGGCCTGTTGTTGTGACGAGAGTCCAAGCCCCCGCCTTCCGGTAAGGTACCATGTCACTAACACTTTCAAGTCTGAGTATTTCTGACAAAATAATTATTATTTTACGCCTTGAAAACGGCGCAAATGTTAAGAATTAGCCTATTGCTAATATTTATTTGTTTTTATTTTTTCTTTATTTTAACATTCTATGTATTTTAGCTTAATTCTGCTACATAGCTTGTATTTCAATGTTTAATTAATAGTTCATAGTATTTAATTCGTAAGTAACTCATGTATACATGTAGCTCTTATCTAAATCAATTTGTTGAATTTTTTGTAAGTTCATACATATGTGTGTAGGGGAGAGTCGGGTAGTATCGGACATCGGGTAGTATCGGACAGTGCGTTTCTTTCATATACCACCATATGGTAGTACCTGAATTACATGGTTACGTTTCTCTATGAGACATCACAGAAACGTAACCATGTCAATCAGGTACTATCATCGCGTGGTAGATGAAAGAAACTCACTGTCCGATATTACCCGATGTCCGATACTACCCGACTCTCCCCTATACTTTTTGCTCGTTGAGTGGAAGAGAAGGCCTTACGGCCTTAACTCTGCCAGCTAAAATAAATAATAATAATTATTATTATTAATACTTTATTTATTTATTTATTTATTTATTTATTCATTCTTTCATTCATTCATTCATCAACTCACTGATTTCTGCATTCATTCACTCCTTCAGTCATTTCTTCTTTCCATCCTGCCTTTAGAACTTCATTAGTTCTTCCTTCCTTCATATCTTCCTTCCTTCATATCTTCATTAATTAATTAATTAATTAATTCATTCATTCATTCATTCATTCACACATTCCTTTCTATCTTTCTTTCGTTTGTTCTTTCTTTATTTATTTCCTTATTTACTTATTTATTTATTTAATTAATTAATTTATTTATTTATTTATTGTTGTCGGTTTTTTACCGTCTATAACAGTCCTTGACTTTCTTGTTCTGTCTGCATAAAAATGAAGCTCACCGATTGCAGAGGACTTGCTCCGCGTGTTATATCTAAGTAAGCAAACATTGACTTTCTACTATATCGACGGAGCAGTGTATTGTATTTTGGAACCTTCCTTTCTAACTTTTCATAACTGCTTTAACTTTTTGTGACAATGAAACAGATATTAATGGCTTACTCTTCATGTATGCTTATGTCTATAAAGAAGGAGAGGAGAAGGAAGTATTCCCTCTATTAAGAACAGCACCGCCTGGTTACAATTCTGAACTTATCGCGTCTCTCTCATTACCATAAATACAGAAACGAACAAGAAAGAGTCTGTTCGCTCTTCATGAATACAAAACAAATACCAACGCGCTGGGAACGTCGATGTTGGCACGTTCCCCAGACGGGCGAACTCGGCGATTTCCATTCGTCCCCTTACTTGAAAAATCATCTTGACGGCTGTCACATTCAGCTGGATTATCACGTATGAAGGGGCCGAACGAGGAGCACGCAGGACATTGATTTCTGCAGAGAATGGATTGCTCGGCACCAAATGTTTTCCTGCGATCTTAAAGAGATCGAACCTTTACACAATAGACCATGATTACCTACGACACGTAGCCTATATGTACTTGTCCAATTATAGGAATTGTTCCTGTTACATGTTACGATATATCAATGTACGGTTTAATAATAAAAAAACCTTTGTTGCTATCATCATCATTATCATCATCATCATCATCATCATCATCATCATCATCACCATTAGGGCTAGGATTTTGATGACCTATAAATCATAAAAAAAATGTCCTAAAACAATGCATTTATGACCTAAAAATCTAAAAAAAATGCCCTTAAAAATGCCCTAAAATTGATCTTACATTCTATAATTGGCTTAGTAGGAAAAGGGGTTTTGTGCTACTTAATATTTAGACTAGTAGGTCTAATTAAATTAAATTCTAGTACCAACATTTAAGTTTATTTAATTTTACACAATTTTTTCTAAGTGGTACACCTTAATTAATTATTTTACTTGATGTAGTTTCCATGTAGGATGAAGTTACAGGAGAATGGAGAAAGTTACACAACGCAGAACTGCACACATTGTATTCTTCGCCTGACATAATTAGGAACATTAAATCCAGACGTTTGCGATGGGCAGGGCATGTAGCACGTATGGGAGAATCCAGAAATGCATATAGAGTATTAGTTGGGAGACCGGAGGGAAAAAGACCTTTGGGGAGGCCGAGACGTAGATGGGAAGATAATATTAAAATGGATTTGAGGGAGGTGGGATATGATGATAGAGACTGGATTAATCTTGCACAGGATAGGGACCGATGGCGGGCTTATGTGAGGGCGGCGATGAACCTTCGGGTTCCTTAAAAGCCATTCGTAAGTAAGTAAGATGTAGTTTCCATGTAGCCCAACACAAGGCCGCTCTTATAGGGAATTAGCAAGTATAGCAGAGTCTATATTGAAGGGATGGTTGGATTGATCCCATTACATGGGGTGTACTACGTTAAAAGGGCAATATTTGTGTAGAAAACGATTAAAATATTATACAAAATAATGGGCATTAGCCACCGGCGTTGTTCGGTCGGTTAAGACGCTTGGCTGCCGATCCGGAGTTGCACTCGGGTGCGGGTTCGATTCCCGCTTGGTCTGATTATATGGTTGGGTTTTTTCCGAGGGTTTTCCCAACCGTAAGGCAAATGTCAGGTAATCTATGGCGAATCCTCGGCCTCATCTCGTCAAATTTCATATCACTATCGCCAACTCCATCCAAGCTAAATAACCTCGTAGTTGATACAGCGTCGTTAAATAACCAAGTAAAAACTAAAGGGTATTAATGGACAAAATATGTAGACAAAATATCAAAGGAAATGATCATTATTTTAGATTAATAATGAGGATTCGTGGCCAAAATTAAATGAAAATGCCTAAAAAAATCCGAATAACAGAAAAGATGCCCTTATAATTGAAACAGGCAAAAAAATGCAAAAAAAAAAATGTCCTAGCAAAATTTCTTAAACCACTCAGTTTATCACATAACGTATAAATAGTAAAGCGGCTATGTTTCTGGCTTACTATAAAAAAGATGCAATTTCATCAAAATCCTAGCCCTAATCATCATCATAGGTCTAACTCATAGATGTTCAATTGTAACTCGTACGAGATAACCCCTGGCGTAAGCAATCCGCAGCGCATATTCTTTAAGGTCGTTTTTCCTATCTTATATGACCTTAGCAGAGCATGTTTGACGTGCAATATCTTCTGGTTCTATAGGCGGTTGGAAACCCATGGTCTAACTGTTTATAATAAAAAAATTTACCATAGTCATGAAATCATTTACTGTTCCGGATATATATGCTTTAAACATTTGGAAAACATGCAAGCATTTATGCAATTAAATATAGCTTATGAAACTGCAAAATGTCGTAACCAACTGCAAATAAATTTTACAGGAGAGTACAAAAACTGAATAATTATTTTACAGTTTCAAATTGTATTGGAATGCAAACGAATTCATGCAATTTACAGCCTGACTTTATCATCACAATGAATATATGCTGATATTTTTAAATTGTTCTTTAAAGCTTTGGTATACGACATACAGTGTGATTCATGAGAGAAAAATGTCATATAAACATGAGTCTATTCACAATATTTTCAGAGTTACACTAATTTGAAGTTGTTTGTAAAATACCATTATTCTTTAGTTTTAAGGTAAAAGAATGTTACAGATAAAAAATGAACTATTCAGGAGTATCATTTATTTAATTAGCTAGTATTCTGAAGCTAAAAATGTGTTGTGAATTTTTTAGTTTCCAAATCTGGCTTTCAGGTAACAGTTCTCTGTGAAACGGGCTTGAATTATTTCAAGGGAAAAATTGTTCCGGGGCCGGGTATATCGTGTATGGTTTCTGGGTAGCTCAGTCGGTAGAGCATTCGTGCGCTAAGCGAATGGTCCCGGGATCGATACCCGGCTCGGAAACAATTTTTCCTTGAAATTATTCAATTCCATAGTTGTTTCGTACAGAATTTTTTTCGGTTTTAACTACAAAATTGAACTTTTCTTATGCACTTATCACAACAATTATTATAAATCACTCCACTCTTGTAAATTCTTTAAGACGGTACATTAAGGTGCATAATTAAACTGTAAAGAATCAAGTTCCTGAAGTCGTATCGTTTGTAACAATTTTTCTGATAAGTGCGTAAGGATGTTGTAATTCATATTTAAAAATTGAAAAACAAAATCTGTACAAAGCAATTAACACGGTTTTAGCTTCAAAACGCTAGCCAATTAAATAAATGATACTTTTGAAAAGTTCATTCTCTATTTGTAACATTCTTTTATTCTTAAAAGTAAAGATAATAGGTATTTTACTAACAGCTTAAAATTAGTGTAATTCTGAAAATATTGGGATTAGGACATGTTCATGTGACATTTTTTGCTCAGAATTTATTCGGAAAAAGCTCCGTTAAGGACAGTAAATCCTCGTGAATCACCCTGCACAGTCTGTGAACAATAATATTGGATTGGGATATATTTTTATTTATAAATTTGAGAAGAAAAATTATTTTCTGGATAAAACATTTAGCAAGAATGTGTATTAATAGGCAATGGATGTAGGATACTCATGTCAGAATCTCAATTTGAGAAACTGTGTGTGTTACGACATATTTTTGCTGTTTCATGGGCGATATGTTGAAATATGCACTGAAAATTAAAACATATCCAATAAAAATAGTAATAACTAGACTTCGTTGAATTGCCACACGCAGCATGCAATCAGGTTGCCGATGTACGGTAGTATAGAGGAGGTGGGCGACCGCCCGGTCTCGTAGTATAAGCAGTTCATGTTAAGAGTTGTGACCGGTCCAAATAGATAGAGCAGCTACAGATAATGTATACCTATGTAAGCACTTGTTTTTGCATTACTGTGGTTGGAATAGTCAAAGCTGAACATCTGTTCAGTGCAGACAAGAATTCAATCAAACATACTACAATGAGAGTGTTGCTGTTCCAAATAATTGCCCCTGTAATATCCTTACCCCCGCAGCCAGTCTTGACACGTTGGGGGACGTGGTTGGATGCTGTTAATTACTATGCAGAACATTACGGCAAAATAATGGAGGTAATTGATGCATTGGATAGCATAGACAGTTCCGCTGTTGCAGCTGTAAAGTCATTGCCTTCTGAACAGCTATTGGAAGATATTCTGTTCCTTGATTCTAATTTTAAAATCGTGTCCAAAAGCATCATCCTGTTAGAATCGTCTAAACTACAACTCTTAGAAGCCCTTAATATAGTGAATATCACAAACCGTTATCCAAAATAACAATTCACTAATTTCAGAAAAAGTGAAATGTAAGTTCAGAAACATTATTGCTAAAAATTCTGCCTATTCACAACTTCGTATTATAAATAATGTACCATCAGGTCACGACAAGACATCTGAAGTTGGTGTACTAAAAAGTAATGACGTTCCGTTCTTCAAATATGTACGTATTACATCATGTGATGTTGAACGTGCATTTTCCCAATATAAAAACTGTTTAAGTGACCATCGGAGGAGATTACTTAGTAGTCGCTCAAAATGTACGTAACTCTTCACTGCAATGCACATATTCAAGGATGATGTGAGTATCTTACATTAAATTTTAAGAGTTATTATATCTCAGTATAAAATAATTGTGTATTTACATGTTTAGACATTTCCTACTTCAATGACCATTCATTATATTTCTTGAAAGCAGGATACAGGTTTTATCGTAACCGCAGTATACTGCTGAGTGTTTACATCAGAGGCATACTCCATCCTTTGCACGCCCCCTTCTCATACAGTCTATACCGCGCGCGCAGTAAACCTCATGATTCTCGTGGCAATTCCACGAAGTCTAGTAATAACTATGTAATATTTATAACTCAATATCATTATATTTAAGTTATTGGACTAAAGGTCTTGGGAAAACATGCCTTAACTTTTAAGCGCTAGTTGTTTTGGCAGTATACAATTGAAGAGGTCGATTCCAAAGTGTCCTTTTTTAAGATTTTAACTTTTATGTTTGCTTCATTACAGCTTTCAGTGTAAATTTGACGGGAGGTACAAGGTACAGGGACATCGTTTTATTTTTACTTCAATTTTTATTGTACCTGCGTTTCTAAATGTACTTGACTCCGACCCCTTTCATTATGTCCTTGCTAACGTCAGTCACACAAACTTACGGCCGCTGTTGCTAGCAGTGAAATAAACAGTACAGAGTACAGTGTGTTTCAGAAATATGTTGCATTTTCTATAGAAGAAAAAACTTACATTATTGAAGTTTATTTTCACACAGGTATGGTGGGTAGCATAACTGAATTTATCTGTGTGGCTGAGCACAAGTGAAGATTAGAGTTACCGAAAGTACGGTACCCTATAATATGGCACGGTACTTAACAGCATTAATTAAATAAGAGTTTTGTTTTACTGTTTGTAGGTATGAAGGACGATGATGGAAACTGGAATTACAATATAACCGAATGTGAACAACAGTTTTTCTTTTTTTTTTTTCCACAATTTCATGATTATATCATTACGGAATATTTTCGTAGAAATGTCATTAATCTGGTAGATAAATTTAGAGCAACAGAGTGTACAGAAAGGAAGAAAAGTGTAAGATGGCCAACAAAGGTGACAGAATATGCTGTAGAAGATGCTAGAGAAAGGATGCAGCGAGGTCCTAATAAGTAGGTCAAGAAGTTAGCTGTAGAAATTGGGGTTTCTTACGGAAGTGGTCACAAAATTCTCAGGAATAAATTAGGTTAGTAATATGCTGAAAAAAGTAGACATTACATAATGTATATAACCGCCTAAAGACTTGAGTTTGTGAAAAAAAATTGTTACTATTCCTAATGTTTTTTGATAAAATACTGTAAAGTAATGACCAAACTGAAAATCGTAATACTAACTTATATTTCCCTGTAACATAAATGGATGCACTACTTTTCTCTCCTCCTATAGCTAGTAAAATGATTTGTTTACATATTGCACTAGCAACTCCAAACTCCTGTAATGGAAAGGGGGTAACAGTGTTTCCGAGTATAGCCAGGTTAATGTTAAAAATGTTAGTAAAAATAAAGTGATGTCCCTGTACATGCCATCATACCCGCTCGCTAAAATCCTACCAAAATATTATCCAACCGCATAGAATTCCTTTGTTACTCAGTCACACAAAGCACCAAAAGCTTATATATCAATTCGTAACTGTATGTGCCTGCAAGCAAAATTGGTTGGATTTTCAGACTTTAAAATTCGACTGTAGTGTAAACAATAGACAGCCTAATGCAAACAGGCGTTGTTTCTATTAATCTGTTTCCTGAAATTTGTAGAACAGTGCTGGAATACAGGTGTTCAAAGCCAGGGCAAAGTGTTAAATTAGCGAATAGGCCTATTCACAGAGTGCTACAACACAAAGGGAGCAAAACCGAAATGTAATTATATATAGAAATAAGTTGTTGTGTGCCTTGTTGTCAGCGTCATAAAGCTTCACAAATATTAGACCAGATAGTGTAGGTCGGCAAACAAATAATATAATCCATCAAACGTTTAGGAATCTATATACGTTTACACAGGGACATCATATTATTTTTACTTCAATTTTTATTGCACCTGAGTTTTTGAATATACTTCACCCCCACCCCCTCTACTAGTAAACTTCCAACCGTTCTTCACACAGAACCAAGCGTATGTAGTCAAAGTCACCTTACGGTCATAGTAAACACAAACAGTACTGAGTTAGTGAGTATAGTACGTTCCAGAAGTATGTTCGCTTTCAATATTGAATCATATTCTCGCACAGGTACTGTCGTCCGTTTGCCTATGTCACATCCCGGTTTCTCCCACCCACTTCTGCCCGTCCCTTTGTGGCTGGGCTGTCTTAGCTCTTTTCTGAAAACATTCATTTATGTTAGGAATTGGACGTCTACGTAATATTATACAACTGTTTAAATTAACTTAAATAAAAGGACCTCGTTAAGTAATTAATTGTCACGTGATTTCCCCCCTTTCTACGACCCTGCGACAAAACCACTTGGACGGACAGTAAATAGCATTTCTGAATAATTTTATCTTTTCGGATCAGTCAGAAGTGAAGATTGAATTTACAGTACGTAAGGTACTCTTTTATAGATTAGGTACACAATTATTTCAACATGAGTTACTAGTACGAAAGACGACACTGGTAATTGGAATTAGATATAATAGTCTATGTGCAATAATAATATGCACAAAAGAACTGAAACCTGTATAGAAATGAAGGGCCATTATTTTCAAATATGTGTTTAAATATCCATATTATGATTATTTTTCAATTTAACGTCATTCTCTATATTGTACGCTAATGTGCTGTAGACAGTATAACATGCACTGCATAATGAATACGTCCGAATGGAGAGCTCAGTTCGAGAGTAAAAACACTTATTGTTAATACTTTACTGTATTTTGATTAAAGAAAAACCTAATGAAAATTATAAAACTCAAAATCGCGATATTTCCTACTTTACGTATATGGATGAACTACTTTTCATCCCTCCTATACCTAGTTAAGGGGATGCGCTACTGAATTTTCTAATTTCTACATTTTGAGAGACAATGTATTGACATTTTAACAGCATATTATGATCATGATGATGAATTAATCAGAAAAATTTCATTGATCTAATTCAAGAAATAACTCTTTTGAAAATAACATTTAAAAATAACACGTTTATTTTTGGAAACCGTTTTTTGGAATCTAAAACAAGAGTTTTCTATTTTTTTATAGTGCATATTATAGCTGAAACACAGGTTGTGGTAATGGAGCATTGGAATTTAGCATATGAAGAGTAAAATAAAAAAAAAAACCATGACATTTCTTCAAAAACTGTCCTTTTTCAGTAGCGCATCCCCTTAAGTGATTTGTTTGTATCTTACGCAGTATCATCGAACTCCAGTCGTGGAAGAGGGTAGCAAACGGTGTTTCCGGTTCACAACCTTTAAGCCAAGGGTATAGCCAGGTTAATGTTGCAAATGTTAGTAAAAACAAAATGATGTCCCTGTAGTAGAGATGAACAAATCTAACTGCCGCTCTCGCTCGCTGTGTTCGTTGCACTTGTCTTTTGAGTCTCGCCTCGTAACTCTCATGCGCTTCGAGTCTTGCTCATCATTCTCGAAATAGCATTCGGTCGGCGTGGAAAGATTCGGTAATTCCGAATAACATTCATGATTGATTATATAATATAAATAATAACAAATATTTGTACTCTGAAATTGAAATAATATTAGTGATATTTAATTGATACAAAAAGTCAACACAAAACAGTATCATAATTATCAAAATGTTCTGGTTCTATTATCATACTGTCATAAATAGAAAAAAAAAACATTGTAAAATAAATTTGCATTTCTAAGAAACATAAAACATAACGTTAAATAAAGCGTTAATATTGTAACTTTTATTTCCACTTTACTTTAACACCACGCATCGATAACAATGTGCCTTTTATTCTTAATAATTCACCCTACAACAATGGATATTCCACTCAACACAATAATCGTTATTGCACTCCACACGACGACAATGGCAGGCAATACAGGACGTGTATTAATGAGAAAAACAACAATGTACTCCTAATTTCAATTAATGTTCACAATGCACTATGTGCAGAACAAAACTGTCAGTTCTCAGTTCACAGTTCGTTTGCCTTGGCTAGTTTTTCTAGCTCACTGTTCAAGTTCACTGCACATCGAACTCAGGTCTTCCGGATGCGTCGCACTCGCCTGGACACTGCCACAGTTACGGACTCGCTCAAGTTCACTACACGTCGAACCCCGGTCTTCCCGCTACGGTCCACGACACGTCGAACTCAGGTCTTCCCGGTTGCGGTTATCTGCACGTCGAACCCCGGTCTTCCAGATGCTCTCGAAGGCTGGCTTCCTTGCTCGCTCTAAGACTCACTACTTGTAGACCGACTTCCGAAGATTGACTGTTCTGAAGATGACTGGCTCTTCAGTCGACAGTAGCGCTTTTATTTATTACACCATAACTTCTGGAATCTTCGAGAGGAATACGCTTCTAGATGTTTCCCTTGCTCTCTCCGCTCCGCGGCGTCATCGCAGCCTTCTCCCCTCTCTCCGTAGATCGCTACAGCTCCTACCGAAGCTCGAGTTTCCGTTTCCCCGCGCCTTCTTTCTCGCCAGATGCGCGCGCAACTCCCAGACGTGGCCAGAATATTCCCACATGGCGCCACAATATTTTCTTTACTTGAGATTGTATACTTGATCTCAAACATATGAAAAAAAAATCATAGCCTTTTAATAAGGGCCTAGTAATTAAATAAAGATTGGGAAAAGGATTATTACACACTGAAAGGCAGAGATGATGTTTCATAATAGGATACTTGATTGTTTATACATATATAACAGTTGCCAAAATAGATAAAAGTTCAGTCTGGTATAAACAACTGTGACGATTGAAGGCTGCTTGACGTTCGAGAGTTGACCACTCCCGATGTCTTAAAAGTACGCTGTCGTGCGGGTTTTCGGCTTTGTGGACACTGTTATTCTTCCTTTCTCGATCACTGTTCAACTCTAGTTCCTAGTCATCTCTCCAATCCCCGCCGGCGTCAAAAACTAGGTACATCGAAAACAAATTTATTGACGAATAAACGAGGTACAAGTATATTATACATTGTTTGTATAATTGAAGAAGAGCACAATTATTTCCTTCTCAAAATTTACATTATTAATTACGTCCATTTTACCATAATTATGATGTAGTGGTAGTTATTTTCCTCAGGTTCATGAGCTCAAAACTGTCAAGCGAGATGGATTCTAAAGGAAAATAATATCTATATCATAACTTTCTTCCCCTTATACTTTATACATTAGAAAATTAAGAGCAATACTTAAATTAAAAGTAAGTAGGCTACTCATTGCCTCAAAATTGGCATACAGTTCTTAAAAATAATCTTTTCCAGTATCACGTACCCGTCGCCACACCTCTGGAGGGCGACGATTGCCATCCACAGCATCACTTTGCTCTAAGTTTCTAATTGACTGCTATACAGCTGTTATAATGGCCTATCTATTTTTAAAGCTTATCCCTCACAGTGGCTCTTTTATTTTTGGGAAAAGGTCATAGTCTCAGGGACTCATCAGTAAAATACTGCGAATGCTCTATAATTAACTACTTCCACCTATTAAATAAATTAACCACTTTGCAAGCCAAATGAGAACGAACACCTTCCTAAAGGACAATAGGGTTGATATTCAAAAGATTTCGGTGCTCCGGCGCATTGCTGGCCTAAATGATGTTCCGAAAAATGACAGTAATATGCAGCATCTACGAGAATTGAAGGGTTCAGAGTCATAGTGGGCCAAGCGCCATTTATTAAAAACGGAGAAACTAAAGGTTAAAGTTAAGTGAATACCATAGTTTAATGAATATTGACATATCATTTAGTTTTAATGTGTATACTTTATATTACTTGCTATATGTTTCCATTGAATTATGGTAATAACTTCATTTTAACGCTTGTCGTCTACAGTTTCAGTAAATGGCGCTTGGCCCACTATGGTTCTGAATTATTCCAGAATGAGTTATTAATACAGCTCCGAAATCATAAACAACAATAAACAGAACTATGGCTGGATCCTGCAGTTTCCTATATTTTTTTTCCTACAATACTGAATATTTTACATTGAATAATATGGAAAAACATTTAATATGTGATGTAGAAGAAATAAAAAACTGTTAAATGTTTTAAATATATTGGTTCTATATTGGAGAAAAATGCAACAAAATTTTAGAAATTAAAAGAAGACTAATCATTCTTAGTAGGAGAAAAAATATTATTGGCACGACAAAACTCTATTTCTGCACGATCGTGTTTTTTGTTGTATTTACAGCTTTTGTTGTTAGGTCTTGAAAGTCAGAATTATTCTCACACAGAAACTTCTTGCTAGGAAAATCATGTAAAACTATACTGAAATGAACCTATTACAGTGCACTTATTGTTTCTTAGTTACCATTACAATGTAATTTTGCGAAGACTCTGGATGTTATCCGTTTCTTGAATGCGAGAAACATCAAACCAGCTGACATTCATCGTCAACTTTGTGAGGTGTATGGTGATGATGCCATTAGTGATGGAATGGAGATGGGTTAGGAAGTTCAACGATGGCCGCGTCTCTGTGCATGGTGAGCAGCGTACCGATCGGCCATCTTTGATCAATGACGATCATGTGCACTGTTTTTTGGGACAGAAAAGGAGTCCTACTCATCGAAGTCTTGCCTCGGGGTGAAACCATTAATAGAGAAACCTATTGTCAGACCTCGAAGAAGATCCGTCGCGCAATTCAGAACAAGAGACGTGGGATGCTGACTGACGGAGTTGTGTTGCTTCATGACAACGCTCGGCCACACACAGCTCGTGATACCCAAAATCTCATCTCGAAATTTGGCTGGGAACAAATTGACCATCCCCCTACAGCCCGGATATGGCTCCGAGTGACTTTCATCTCTTCCTGCACCTCAAGAAGTTCCTCGGTGGTCAACGTTTTGATGGCGACGATGAAGTGAAAACAGCATTGCGGGAGTGGTTCGCATCGCAGGCGGGGGAATTCTACAAAGACTTGTGCCACGACTCGATGAATGCCTCAATAATGGTGGAGATTATGTTGAGAAGTAATTGAAGTGTGGGAAATACAATGCAACAAAAATGGTTTGTAAATATCTTCCCGTTTATTTACTACACCTTTTTGGATCTTACTTTAAGAATACGCCTCGTACTATTTATGAAGTAGAATATTTTACATACTACTACCAAAAAATTAATATTTAAGGCGTTGTTACAAATTACTTTGTTATATGGGGCCGAAACATTAGACAGTGAACAGACAGCAAGCCGAGAGATTAATGGTGTTAGAAATTGACATTTGGAGGACGTCAACACGAATATACAGGAAAGATAAAAAAAAATTAAAATTATGCAGTCGACAGGAATATTATGGAGACAATAGAAGAAAAACGTTCGCGATGTTATGAACATTTAAAACGGAAGCCAGATAACAGAATACTAAGAAAGATACCGAATGGATGGGCGGAAGAGAAAAGTGGAAGGACAGACCAGGAGAATGCTGGACGAATGGGATACGAAGAAGCATGGTTAGAAAGGCCCTATGTGAGGAAGACATCATAGACAGAGACCTCGGTGGCAGAAGATCACGGTGACAGATTTTTTTAGTAGGTTATTTTATAAAAATTATAAATTATGGTTTATTTAACGACGCTCTCAACAGCAGAGGTTATATCAGCGTCGCCGGTGTGCCGAAATTTTTTCCGCAGGAGTTCTTTCACTTGCCAGTAAATCTACTGACATGAGCCTGTCGCATTTAAACACACTTAAATACCATCGACCTGGGCCAGGATCGAACCCGCAACCTCTAGCATAGAACGCCAGCGCTATACCGACTACGCTACCAAGGCCGACTAGTAGATTATTTTTCAATGCTATAACAAGGTCTTAGGTTATTTAGCCTCTGAATGAGATGGTGATAATGCCGGTGAAATGAGTCCGGGGTCCAGCACCATAGTTACCCAGCATTTCCTTATATTGGGTTGAGGGAAAACCCTGGAAAAAACCTCAACCAGGTAACTTGTCCCGATCGGGATTCGAACCAGGGCCATACGCGATAATCGTTACTCTACAGGTGTGGACACGGTCACAGATCAGGTATAGTTCTGTAATTCTAATCATATGTGTATTGTCATGTACCTAATCTGAGGTATCAATTTCATGTCAGTCACATGTATCCTTCCTGGTGTAGCAATTTCCACAAACATTGGTGTAGATTTACTATATAATATTTTCAATGCAAGAAATATCGCAAACAAAATACAGTATATAGTATTTGCAATTCTGAAAATGATCTTCCAAGAAATAGCATGAAATACAGTATACATGACGTGTTAAATATGTAACAGAAACTCTGAAATGAAAAAAGAACTGGACTTCGTCCCATCTTTTCTGGCATTTCTTCTATTCTGTTATAATACACTTAGCTAGAGTCGACGGTAATTCGGAAGGCGATTGTCTGCTAGCATTTGCGTCGAGAGAGACAGATAGAGAGAGCAAGGCAGCGCACAACATTGCCACATCGTACTTCCCGCGCACGTGCAATATAAATAGCGCAGGAAAGAATTTAAATTATCAAATGACAATAATGACCTTAGCCGTTGATTACTGTAAGCACGACACCAAACAAATCATCTTTCCTTCACTAACAGTATTCTTTGCATGGTACTCAATCCCACAACACATGCTTCTGCAGTCGTTTCTTGCGCGTTAGCAACGTTGCAGCCGGCAGCGTTCTGCTTGGCAACGTTTTAAAAAAATTATACACCTTAAACACTATTTTCCGCACCTGCCTGTGTAATACTTGTCTTTTACAATCTCTTCTTCCATTTATTTATCTTACACACGCCGTAAATGTTAGTTTTACTTATTCAATGTATTGAAACACTCACACGTGAACAAACGAACTCGGGAAGTACTTGTTATAGACTGATTCCGATTGGTTCTACTGTACAAACTTGTGACGTCACATACTAGAATTGTTAAGGCGCATATAGCAGCTGACCGCCTTCCGAAATGCTGTCTAGTCTAGCACCCTTCTATCGCAATATAAGAATACTAGCTTGCGCAGAGAAATTTTCTTTCATTAATGCGCGTTGATTTAAAGACCCCGATAGAGGTCGCGCGTGAGGCGTTGCAACATCGCAAATATATAGCTTTCTCTCTCTCTACGTATAGCTACCCGCAGTCCTATGTAGGATGAGGTTAAGTCAGTGTACCCTCCTGAGTGGCTCCCAATTATTGGAAGTGAATGCAAACTGTTTACGTAATGACGAGTGGAATTGAATTTTAACAGAGCAATCCTTATGGAGAGGTCCCTTGTTTACTTCAATGTCACATGATTTAATTACCAAAATGTACATCTGCAAGAATTTCGTTTGAAACCTTCAGTCAAATATGTCAGCAATAATTTCGTAGTCAACTGCTGTACAGACTGAATCACTATTCAGACAATCTTCATCCTACAAGGAAATTAATGGCAATACTACATTATAAATTTGCAGGTACTAAAATGTACAGAAAGTGTACAATGACAGTTCTTGTAACGGAAGAAGTTAGTGGGGTTTAAAAAGGGCGCGTCAGCTACTCTGGCTATTTGCGCCCTTATCTAAAATTCTTCAAAACTAAAAACAACCAATACAATAAACTGAAAGCTAAGACGAAACTAAAACACGTTGTCACAGTAAAAACGAAATATTAACGGACGAATCCTGAGTACATTATGAATGGAAAAGTCCTCTTATCATTTTGTTCTTTTGCGCTTAGATTTCCTAGAAGTAATTACTTACTTACTTACTTACAAATGACTTTTAAGGAACACGAAGGTTAATTGCCGCCCTCACATAAGCCCGCCAGCGATCCCTATCCTGTGCAAGATTAATCCAGTCTCTATCATCATACCCCACCTCCCTCAAATCCATTTTAATATTATCCTCCCATCTACGTCTCGGCCTCCCTAAAGGTATTTTTCCCTCCGGTCTCCCAACTAACACTCTATATGCATTTCTGGATTCGCCCATACGTGCTACATGCCCTGCCCATCTCAAACGTCTCGATTTTATGTTCCTAATTATGTCAGGTGAAGAATACAATGCGTGCAGTTCTGTGTTGTGTAACTTTCTCCATTCTCCTGTAACTTCATCCCGCTTAGCCCCAAATATTTTCCTAAGCACCTTATTCTCAAACACCCTTAACCTATGTTCCTCTCTCAGAGTGAGAGTCCAAGTTTCACAACCATACAGAACAACCGGTAATATAACTGTTTTATAAATTCTAACTTTCAAATTTTTCGACAGCAGACTGGATGATAAGAGCTTCTCAATCAAATAATAACACGCATTTCCCATATTTATTCTGCGTTTAATTTCCTCCCGAGTGTCATTTATATTTGTTACTGTTGCTCCAAGATATTTGACTTTTTATACCTCTCTAAAGAATAAATCTCCAATTTTTATATTTCCATTTCATACAATATTCTGGTCACGAGACATAATCATAGACTTTGTCTTTTCGGGATTGACTTCCAAACCGATCGCTTTACTTGCTTCAATTAAAATTTCCGTGTTTTCCCTAATCGTTTGTGTATTTTCTCCTAACATATTCACGTCATCCGCATAGACAAGAAGCTGATGTAACCCGTTCAATTCCAAACCCTCTCTGTTATCCTGAACTTTCCTAATGGCATATTCTAGAGCGAAGTTAAAAAGTAAAGGTGATAGTGCATCTCCCTGCTTTAGCCCGCAGTGAATTGGAAAAGCATCAGACAGAAACTGACCTATACGGACTCAGCTGTATGTTTCACTGAGACACATTTTAATTAATCGAACTAGTTTCTTGGGAATACCAAATTCAATAAGAATATCATCTTAACCGAGTCATATGCCTTTTTGAAATATATGAATAACTGATGTACTGTACCCTTATACTCCCATTTTTTCTCCATTATCTGTCGAATACAAAAAATCTGATCAATAGTCGATCTATTACGCCGAAAACCGCACTGATGATCCCCAATAATTTCATCTACGTACACTTAATAAATTTCTTCTTATTATTCTTTTTCTCCTTCTCGCAGTTCTGGGCAACCAATGCGGGTTCTGTGCCTACAAAAATTTAAGTCCATCGGAAAAATGGTCTTCCTAAGTTTACGGTTTCTTTTGCTTATAGTTTAATAATTTCCTAGATAAGCGGTTAACTAGCATCGTCTGAATGTGATGACCAGAGGTAAGAAATTTATACCAAAACTGTTAAAAGTGTGTGAGTTTGGACTATACTGGGTGTTCATCTCAAAGTGTGTCATGACGTCACTATTGTGAGTCAGCGATTTGAAGCGGGTTTCAGCTTTTATGTCGGAGAAGTTGCTTATTAATCAAGGCGTTTAATCTGAAGTTGAGAACGTGTACGGTATTACTTGAACTTCGTAGCAGCAGATGACGGTCTGTACTCTCTGTGTACTACCATAACCTCTTTCGAACTGTGTTTGCGCGGGCAAGTCGTACGCAGGATATTTGTTATCATCGGTTGCGTACATCAACATTCCATAACACGAATCAAATGCTCCGTGTCCATGTTAACCGTTGAAGTTAATGTCCAAAAATACTAAGTAATCGTCTTAACCCTCTCCACATATCACGACAGTAAGAAATAGCCCACCTCAGTACATGTTTTCAAACACTTCACATTCCTGCCAATACCGGCGTTACCGTACGTATCGGTAAGTACTCTTCAGAATGCACGCCGTACTTGCTAGGCAACTTCTCTGACACATTGGTTATACACCTCTGCGGAAGTGTAGGAAAATTGAATTCTCTAGGCTCATCGACTAGCCACATGACGGTATACAGCGAGCAATGACACACTTTGAACTGAACACCCAGTGTATCTACCGAATGCACTGTAGTGACGAAGCTCTCAACGTCAACAAATAAACAAAATACATATGTACAGTAGTATGGTAACCAAACTAAAGGCTTGTTCACAATAAACCGGGAACGGAAACGACAACGAGAACGGAAATAATATTAAAATAAATGCATTTAAATATGAGCATTCACAATAGTTAATTGTGAATCCTTACATTTAAATACATTTATTTTAACAATATTTCCGTCATCGGTCACATTTCCGTTCCCGGTTTATTGTGAACCAGCCCTTATCTTTGTGCCAATGATTCATGGCCTTAGAATCAAAAACACAGTGAACAATTAACATTGTGTAAAACAGCAAAAGTTGGCAATTACGTTCTTCGTAATTTTCAATAAAAATGATTTATCCATGAATATTATAAGAATAACAAACAAAATACGTAATAATATGTATCTAACCTTGTTACAATTAATAATAATTTACTTGTTCAGTTTATCAAAAATATTCTTTTCTATGTTTAGAAAAATGATATTTATACCGTGAAAGTATTCGTTCTGCATCACAAGACGTAACTGAAGGAAATCTGAATGATGATACAATGTTCCTTACTATATCACGAAGTCAACATCAGCTTTGTGAATATAATAGTGCACTTCTATTTTGAGTCAAATTTTGAAGTAGAATGTTTCTCTTGATTTTTATATCCCCATGCATAGAAAAGTATTCCATATAAATATTTTGTAGCACAGTGTCCCTGAGATAATATTCCTTCTTTGCATTATGTACGCTATGCACATTACATAATTTCCACGTAATATGTGTCTCCATTTGCTGATAGCCTTGTATGATTACCAGTAAATCTTGAAGTTTTGCATTCAACTTCGTGTGATAGGAAAATTTAAATTCTGCCATATTAGAAACCGCTCACTAAACTGCACAACTCGCTGCAAATATTAGCGCGTAATGAAACTGCTTCTATACTGTGGATATTGCTCTAATGTAGTAACGAAAGGACAAATATGAAGCTACAAATTCCACAATCGGCCGTTTCTTAAAGTTTTACGGCAGCGGATGAAAAATTACACCCTACAAACTTCAGTTATTGCAAACTTTAACTGGCAATAACAAAATTGAACATCTTGAATTTGGGTGGAAATCCTTAAACGTTCTGAGGAAGGTGAGCAGCTAATCTTTATTGTTGAATCGACATTCTACATTAGTGGAAAGGTAAAATAAACGTAACGGTAAAATTTGGGGATTAAAAATTAAGACGACACGAAAAATTGTACAAGAGTAGCTGTTGAAAGTGCCGATATAATACTGCGCGTTTGGCAAGAATTGTACAGAACCAGAAACAAACTTTGGGCCACTTGAATTTTCTAAAGTTCCAGTTATAGCAAACTGCGCATGGTCAGTATTCTTGCAGAACCAGAAACAAACTTTGGGCCACTTGAATTTTCTAAAGTTCCAGTTATAGCAAACTGCGCATGGTCAGTATTCTTGCAGAACCAGCAATAAACTTTGGGCCACTTGAATTTTCCAAAGTTCCAGTTATAGCAAACTGCGCATGGTCAGTATTCTTGCAGAACCAGAAACAAACTTTGGGCCACTTGAATTTTCTAAAGTTCCAGTTATAGCAAACTGCGCATGGTCAGTATTCTTGCAGAACCAGAAACAAACTTTGGGCCACTTGAATTTTCCAAAGTTCCAGTTATAGCAAACTGCGCATATTCAGTATTCTAGCAGAACCAGCAACAAACTTTGAGCCACTTGAATTTTCCAAAGTTCCAGTGCAAACTGTGCATTCTTAGTATATTTTGCATAACCAGAAATAAACTTTGGACTACCTGAATTTTCCGAAGTTCCCATTATAGCAAACTGCGCATGCACAGTGCTTACTGAGCATGCGCAGTATGTTATAACTGGAACTTCGAAAATTGAGGTGGCCCAAATTTTGTTTCTGGATCTGTACTACCACCTTGATACCACAATAAGGTTTGTTCTGACGGATTTCAGCACATTGTTTTAAATTTAGGCTACTATAAGGTTTATAAATATTTAAAAAACATAAAATATTACTTGAACAATGCATTTTATTTGCATATATTTTTGTAATGATAAACTTCAATTTACTCCTTCGGTATCTTATCATTTCTTGCAATTTTATCCGGAAATTTTTCATGGCACGCTGCAATAAACCTGGAGTTTAGTTGATTCCTTGCATTTCTGCCTGTATCCATTTCTACACATCCTGGATACTGTGTTCTATCGTTTGAAACACTCATTCTTTGAGGTTCCCACATAGAAAGAAATCAGTCTGGGGATCGAGTCGGTTCAGTTGATATTGCTAAACTCAGAAATGAAGTGTCCTGGAAAATATTTCGCAACAATCGCAGTGTGTTTCTGACAGTATGGGTCGTATCCCCGTCTTGTTGAAATAAAATGCCATTCCTGTTCAGTGCGCTTGTGAATAATGTTTCTGACATTTGCCTGTATATTTCACCATGCATTGTAATAACTGTCATGTAGGGATTACATGGATTATTATGGAGCAAGAACATAACAAACGTAGTAAAAAAAATTATGTTTCAGGATATAGTAGAAAATATAATGTTGTATGGAGCGGAAATGTGGCCAATTACACAAAAAACAAGAGATAGAATAAGAAGTGAGGAATTGGATTTTATGAGAAGACGTTTACAACTTAGAGGACAGGACCGAGTAAAAACACAACATCTCTGGGACAAAATGGAAATTAATAATTCAGTAAGAAAAAAGTTGGAAAACAAACAACTCCAATGGTACGGACATGTAGAACGTATGTCAGAAACACGATGGCCCAAACAAATTTACAATACTCTCCGAGAGGTAAGAGAAGAGGAAGATCAGCTATTAAATGGAAATCTCACATAGCTAATGCTATGGAAGAACGTGGCCTACAAATAGGAGACTGGAATAATCGGCAACTTTGGAAACAAAAGACAAACTCCTAAAAGGGGAATGTCTAAGAGGAAGAAGAAGGAGAAGAAATAGAAGTAGTAGAAGAAGAATAAGAAGAAGAAGGAAAAAAGTAGGGACAGGTATCCATGATTAACAAAACTTCACGTTTGGATCTTTACGTTGCCCACACAACATTTAATTGTTTCTGCTCACATTTCAGTTTGCTGTTCTGTCCAAGTCGTCGTAACCAACGTGTCATGAACAAATTTCAGTTAATATTTCAACGAAGGGGTCACTTGAAAGACGTCATTTTAAAAGAAACTCCATGAATATATTCACAAAACCATATTAAGTGATTTTAATGATTTGCGATGATCTGTTCTGGTCCTATAACTTGTTAAAGTTGTCTATCCACATAGTTTAATAAAATATCAATAGAAGTGCTGTACTAACAACACGTTATGCTTCAAATAAGACTATTACTTCTGTGTACAATAGTAATTGCTCAACATTAAACAACGCCAGACTTTGACCAAAAGGATCGATGTCTCTAAGCAATATTGCAATTAATGTAAAATGTCCTAAATTGCTATAAGAATGTATTAAAATGTTAACCCCTTACCTCATGAGACAGTCTTGCACACACCGGTTTAGTATTCAAATAACGTAAGTAGTTCTTTCTTTCTCAACTGATGTCACAGATGGTCAAATGCAATTCTTGACCGTGTGCCATATCTGTCTCAGTATGCAGTTTGAAATATTATATGCTTATATCATAAATTATACGAATATGAAACCGGTATGTACCATATCTACCCCAGAATGCTGTAAGGGGATTATATAGAATGATCAATAATGAGACCCAAAACTCTTTCGCCCTCAACCATAACGTGTGTTAGCTGCAAATGGTGTTTTTGGATTCAGTTCCCAGCTGAAAAATGGAGTCAGATTGGTCTTCCTCACAATATAGCACTGGTAGGTTGTCCTTTGCGTTGTTTTTGTTTTATTTTGAGTTACTAGGTGACTTGCATCATGCAAAGCTTTATATTTATAAGATGCATAAGAACTGTCAATCTTCTCGCGGGCCGAGATGCGCTGTTCCTTCTATCGGGCGATTTGCCTATCTTTAACTTTTTATAAGTTACGTACAACGGATGGAATGTTTTTTTCTCGCGAATCTGACTTTCTAAGGCAAATATTTTACAAGGCTTCTTCAAATCCCTTTGCAGAACGAAAAATTACATTTGTTCGGATCAAATTTCTGCACATTTAAAGGACAAGACTAAAATTCATTAAATAAAGAATACTTCATAAATTTTAGAGAAGAAAGAGTTCATCCAAAGGGCTGGATTCGGGAAGAGTACCTAAAACGTTCATTGAATTTCTACGTTGATAATTCTATATATCGAACCAAAATGAAATGTCCAATTTCACAATAATAATAATAATAAAATTATTCCAACTGGAATAATTTTATCTTCAATTTCCATATTAGGTTTAATATTATGCACATTAGTAATAAATATCTTTTAAGGCTTTAAGTCGAATAGCAATACTTAAGCGTTGACGTAAATAAGTAGTGCAACGGCGATTACCAGTAATGGAGATCAAAATTTGGCCGACTTGAGATACCAAAACTTTAGCGTCATGACTCCAAGGATAGAAGGTCTCCACAGTACCAAAACTTTAGCGTCATGACTCCAAGGATCGAAGGTCTCCACAGCAAAGGGGATAGAGATATAATTGTGTAAAAGATGAGCATGTTTATTGACTTTTATCTTCGCGGTTAATGCAGCAGCAGATGCTGCGCGTCTCGAGGTATTCGGCAAGTGAGATGGAGCTGGAATGTCAACGCAAGTGCAGTCCCAAATTAAAGGTTTTCCTCTAGACTACGGAATTAAGGTGAGACCATCGGGTCGCTTACCATCCGAGCGACTAATACCTGGTGGTTCCAAAAGAGACGGGATGCCACAAGAAGTCAGAGATCTTTTAATGATATCATTGAGTGATGTATGTCTGGGAATACGACCCTTGCTCCTATCACAGCTGAGTGCATGATGGCCGTAAATATCAGCAATTCCTCCGTGAATACATAATACATAATTTCTTATCATTATACACTACTTTCATAAATTGATTGAGCATACTGGGAATTAAATCAATGATTTTCTCAAAACGCGCTATCAGATGTTTCACATAAAACAATTTTCATCTCGAATATGAAGCAAAAATGAACAGAATTGTATTAAACTTTTTCGTTTGAAATATATCAAAAAGTAATCTCCTGAAATTAATGACATTACTTACGGTTCACTCTGTATATATAGTACGTGGTTCAACCACCTTTGTCTATATTCTAGCACTATATCAAGTACGGTATATTAACTCTTAAGTTCTGTCATATCGCTACATTTCTTACTCTGTTTTCCCCTCGTTGTTCCCTCTCCAGATCTCAAGAATCTCATCTCTGCCGCCAATAGTCTACTTTCATTATTATTTTCCATCATCCAAGTTTTGCTACCATATAAACATCCAACTAGCCATTCTTTTATAAAATTCTATCATTATCTCTCCTTGTTTTATTTTTTCAAGGTTCTTTTTTAAATTTCACAAAAATTATAAAATTCATTTCTTTACGTTATCTACCTATCTCCTTCTCCTTAATAAGAAAATTTTTCAACCTAGGAAGTTAAATGTGTTAATTTTTTCAAGTAAAATATTAGTTATAATTGATTCAACCCTTTAAAGGGCTTTAATTTTGCTTTTGACGTAGAGCACGTCTTTCCACACACCGAGTATGATCACTCGTTCTGGGATCCGTGATGAAACAAAATATGGCGGAAGCTAATGATATTAGTTAGACCATGAACCATTGCGACTTGTGTAACCACGACCAATAACACACCTCCCTTCTCTTCAGGCATGAGGGCACCGAATTTGAATTGAAAATTAGCCGTGCAGCGCGAACTGTCTCAGTAATATCTCGGCATCGATAGCAATTACAAATCTGTAGGACCAAATGTTTGATTTTAACGCAAGTTTTGAACAATTAATGAATTAAAAACATATACCATACACTTTCAGTGGGTGCATAGTGGAAAATGTATTGTGAGCCGGGACTAATTTCGAAATGTAGCTTCATGCGAAGAGAAAATATACTGAGTGCCTCTTTAGCCTACACCTTTTATAATAGAACCATATTTCCATTTGTAAACGGAGACAAAAATAAAACATTCTAGGTAAAACTACTGTAAATGTTGGCAAAGGCTTCCGCGGCTGCTGTTCATGGTTTGTGGGTTTCCGGGTTTGTGCCGCGTTGTCTCAGAGCTGTGACTGAGGGTGACCAAAGGGGGATGGTCGAAACGTTAGCTGTAGCAACTGAGACAACGCGGCACAAGCCCAGAGACTCACAACCCACAAAACTACTGTAGTTTTATTCACGAAATTGGATAATACAGGAGCTAAAGAACATCAGCACTGGCCAACTGAGCAATGACGTAAAGTTCTCTTCAGTGACGAATCTAAAATCAACATTGGTGGAAGTGATGGGGTTGTACAGTGTTTCGGAAGGCAAGTGAAACACTGAATCCAGCATGTACTATAAAACTGCGAAGTTTCCTACTAGTGTTATGCTTTGGGGAGTGTTTCTCATAAAATGGTGTTGGGAATATCGATGTTCTGGAATCTACCGTCAATGGAGAGAAGTACAAGAAGATTTTGGAGAAGATGTTACCATCAGTAAGGGATTTGTTTGCAGGGCAACCATTCACTTTTCAGGACGATTCAGCACCCTCCCTGCCATCGTGCAAAAATGGTCAAAGAGTTCCTGCGTGAGCAAGAATATGTCACAGCATTGTCATGGCCTGGCAATTCACCAGATGTAAGTCCTATTGAAAATTAGTGGATGATTTTGAAGAATAAAAGAAGAGAAAGGAAGCCCTGAACAAAAGTGCAATTGATTGAGACCATTGTGAGCATCTGGTAGCATGCAATGCCCATAGAAACTCTCCAACGACTAGTAGAGTGCATGCCAAGAAGGTATAAAGAAGTTGTGTGGTCAAAAGGCTATCCCACCAAGTACTAGCGCCGAGATAAGAAACTAATCCATGAAGTGCAAAATTTTGGTCTTGTGCTTTCAATTCACAAATGCTACACAGACTGCCATGTAAACAGATAGAAATGAAGTTGTTACATATCATTACAAAGGAAATAAAACAAGCTTCAAGAAAATATATAGATTGTATTATTTCCTAAACACTTATCACATTAAAACATGATATAACTTAATCCGAAGGTAAAGATAACCGAGTTGCTATTAATTTTTCCGGCACTATATACAGTACCTGGCCACATTATTATAATCACTCACATTTTTACTATATTTTGCATATTACTTCCTCATTTGAACTCTGGTTTCCTTTCTTAAGCAGAATTCACATTACATATTTAATTTTTAAACAACATTAAGTAAAATTACAATTATAACAATGTTAATTCAAGAAATATTGATAAATAACCAACCACACCTCATTTTTACAGAAATTTCAGTATTACAGCTTCAATTCTCTTTGGCATGCCCTCAATACACTTCTGTATTATTTCCTGGATCCTCCCATTGTGATTGCAAACATGTACAGCCTTTCAATAAGCCGAACTCTGGTAGTAATAAATTCTTTTGTCATCTCTCTTTTTACGAGAACCCAGACGTTCTCAATGGGATTCAAGTCCGGTGAGTTTCCTGGTCATGGCAAAAGTGGAATGTTTTTGGAAGCCAGAAACGTTTTGACTCTCCTAGCAGTGTGGCAAGGTGCACCATCTTGCACAAAAATACATAATTGTAATTTTACTTTATATTGTTTAAAAATTAAATATGTAATGTGAATTCTGCCTAAGAAAAAAAACCAGAGTTCAAATGAGGAAGTAATATGTAAAGTATAGTAAAAATGTGAGTGATTATAATAATGTGGCCAAGTACTGTAAATCCTGGTTCGGTATAATAAATATATATGGAAAGTATTGAATGTTGGTTTCTAAATAATAGTAAAATACAATTTCTAATTTCTTCATTAAGAATTAATTTATTATTTATATTACATTTCATCTTCTAAATAAAGAAGTGAGTTTTTTTTCGCTTAAAGTGATTAATAATTACTTTCTTCTTTAGCCCTTCGTTGCCCACGTCCGTTCCGTTACTTCCAATTGCTGCGAACTGAATGTAACTACCACAATATGGATGCGTATTTACCCGTCGTATCAACCCCTCAAATGAAAGAAAAGTCTGCAAAATTAAAGAGCACTGAGACAGGATTAGCGAAAGTTAGCTACTCAACTCGCGTGGGAATTGGACAATGCGGCATTGCCCACACAAGGAATTGTTAATCTTCGTGCGTTAGGAAACTGTAAACGAGACAGACACAAAGGAAATGTGACGGTCTACTCTATGTTTAGCTGCATTTTTAATAGGTAACTCATTTTCACCTGTCTGTAATATTCGAATTTCAGTAAGAAAATGTTCCAATTTTGTTTCAAGCTTATTTATATTCGCTTTAATTTCAATGTAATATGGGCACTGGTGACTGTCTGTATGGAATGGTACATCACCGTATTACATGGTAATTTATTTAAAAGTTCGCCAAAGCTCTATCTTGCCATCTAGAGCAGCCATACTAAACTCTGTTGAAGGAGAAAGTATGACGTCAACTCACTCCAAATCTTTTAGTCGCGACTGACTTTCATCCATCGCTCTCGATCTCAAACTTACTTCAGTGGCGGGTAGTACAGTAGTTGCAAAAAAAGCCGGACCGACCCTTGTAGCTGATTTTAGAGCCTTGTTCATTCCAGAGCACGATAGACTGGTAACTAAGACTTTCGTGGTTCGAATCCTGCCTGGGAAGGAAACTTTTTTTTTGTTCTTTATTCACATTTATTCCTAATACTTTTCCATTGCTGGTAAAATTCATGTTCTGGGAATAATAAGTTAGTTAAGTAGTAAAATATCGCTGCAATCGAAAAGTATTGGGAATAAATTTGGATAAGAACCAAAAAAAGTTCCTTCTCAGGCAGGATTCGAACCACGAAAGTTTTAGTTACCAGTCTATCGCGTTCTGGAGTGAACAAGGCTCTGAAATCAGCTACAAGGGTCGGTCCGGTTTTTTTGCCACTACTGTACATAAAGTCACGTTGAAAAAAAAACCTCTCTATACATAAATTAGGATACGATTGAGAAGTCCATACACATTCATTTGTTTATTGATTAACAGATCGCTGACACGTTTTGTTTTCCACTAAGGTATTAATATTCGGCTGGATTGTGTTAGATTGTGTACATAGACGCAAAGCAGAGACAAAATTATAAACATTTAACCTTTAGCGTGCAGCTGATTTACACTAATTCCTTTAAAAAACCGTTTACAACAATATGTCGAGTCAAACACTGCAATTATATGACCTGCAACATTTTTCATGTTAGGATATACTTATATTAGGAATAAGTGGTATAAATCTCGACCACTTTCCCTCTTGTTTTTATGAAACTATTGGAAATAAATTTTTAACCATTTGTAATTGATGAAATTAAGAAATCCTTAATAAAAACAAAATTTCTTAAAATAAATCATACAATAATAATTTTACATAATAACGTACAGATGAGGAGGCTAGGCCTGGCATATGACCTGTGCGAGAGAGGAAAGAATGAGTCATCAGAAAGAGAGTTTGTATGATTGTTAATACAGTGCGATCGAGAAGTCTCTCCGCAGCGTTTGTGTAGCCCAGAATCCACTAGGCAGAGAATTCAAGTGTAGGCCTATTTGGTAGAGAATTCAAGTGGCAGCACTGGCCGCTAAGCATATGATGGACTGGGGATGTGAAGTTGTCAAACCGGAATGAATCTGAGAGTGCCAACTTTCTACAGGGTTGTATTCTAGGGTTACTTTTTTTTTTACTTTATTTTTATTTACAATTTACATTTGAATTGAATACATATGAATAGATACCCGAAATGAGCATAATGTTCGTGCTCGTACTTACTTACTTACTTACTTACTTACATACTTACTGGCTTTTAAGGAACCCAGAGGTTCATTGCCGTCCTCACATAAGCCCGCCATTGGTCCCTATCCTCAGCAAGATTAATCCAGCCTCTACCGTCATATCCCACTTCCCTCAAATCCATTTTAATATTATCTTCCCACCTACGTCTCGGCCTCCCCAAAGGTCTTTTTCCATGCGGCCTCCCAACTAACACTCTATATGCATTTCTGGATTCGCCCATACGTGCTACATGTCTTGCCCATCTCAAACGTCTGGATTTTATGTTCCTAATTATGTCAGGTGAAGTATACAATGCGTGCAGCTCTGCGTTGTGTAACTTTCTCCATTCTCCTGTAACTTCATCCCTCTTAGCCCCAAATATTTTCCTAAGAACCTTATTCTCAAACACCTTTAATCTCTGTTCCTTTCTCAAAGTGACAGTCCAAGTTTCACAACCATACAGAACAACCGGTAATATAACTGTTTTATAAATTCTAACTTTCAGATTTTTTGACAGAAGACTAGATGACAAAAGCTTCTCAACCGAATAATAACACGCATTTCCCATATTTATTCTGCGTTTAATTTCCTCCCGAGTGTCATTTATATTTGTTACTGTTGCTCCAAGATATTTGAATTTTTCCACCTCTTTAAAGAATAAATCTCAAATTTTTATAGTTTCATTTCGTAGAATATTCTGGTCACGAGACATAATCATTTCCTTAGTCTTTTCGGGATTTACTTCCAACCCTAGCGCTTTACTTGCTTCAACTAGAATTTCCACGTTTTCCCTAATCGTTTGTGGATTTTCTCCTAAAACATTCACGTCATCCGCATAGACAAGAAGCTGCTGTAACCCGTTCAATTCCAAACTCTCTCTGTTATCCTGAACTTTCCTAATGCCATATTCTAGAGCGAAGTTAAAAAGTTAGGGTGATAGTGCATCTCCCTGCTTTAGCCCGCAGTGAATTGGAAAAGCATCAGATAGAAACTGGCTTATACGGACTCTGCTGTAAGTTTCACTAAGACACATTTTAATTAATCGAACTAGTTTCTTGGGAATACCAAATTCAATTAGAATATTATATAAAACTTCTCTCTTAACCGAGTCATACGCCTTTTTGAAATCTACTTACTGTTAGGTTTCGTAACAAGCTGTTTTTTACGGTGATGGGTTGTTAGCCCTTCGCCCAACCCCCAAGCCCAACCCCCCTTATCGGCTGTCCACGACTGCTTATTCAATATATTCGCAGCTACCCTCCATGTATTCTAGGGTTACTGGAATTAATAGAGCTGCGGAGGGACTTTTCGATCGCACTGTATTATACGACTCTACCAACAAAGAAGTTCATCTCAGACTAAAACTTATCTATTCCTTCCATATCCATTTGTGATATAGCCAAGGCACATGATAAGGTCACAGGACAGGTCTTGCCTTCTTTACAGTACCTTTAAGTGAAGAGACTAGTGAAGTGCTTTGTGTGGAGAGTGACACTGTATTATTAACCTAATGCTCCGGACTATTGGAAATCAGCCATTAGTATTCTACTCTCCCAATATATTTTCCCATTCCTCCCTTTCTAGAATTTGTGAAGTGTAGTACATTTCCTAACATGGTCACAGTTCATGATGGTATTTATTGTATGGGGTAGAAACATCGATATTGCGACGAAGTGAAGCATTTGAATATGGGTATGGGCATGGAGAAGAATGGAGCGTACGAAATGGACATACAGAATAAGAAATGAAACTGCGCTAGAAAGAGTGGGTGAAGGAGAAATAACGGTGAAACTGATCAGGAAGAGGAAAAGAAGTAGCTGTCTAGGCCACGGGCTAAGGAGAGACTGTCTACTGAAGGCTACACTGGAAGGAATGGTCAACGGATGAAAAGTTCGGGGCAAAAGACGATATCTGATGATAGACAACAGTAAGATACAGCAGACCTCCAATTATCAGAACTCCAAATATCCTGATCGCCAATTATCCGGATCACGTTTTACGACAGTTTGAAATTGTTTATTCAAAAAAATTGTATATGTTTAGGTTTTTTAATTTCGTGTACTGTACTACCATACATAAGTAAAGCTCTATTCTGTATGGAATATTAAGAGTTCTTATAATTTTAATCCATTTAAAATTATATTTTGTTTGAATATGTGTAACTTTGTTCATTATAAACTGTAGGCTTATAGTCATTTTGGACTTTTAATATATGCCGTAGATTACTACTCTTGTTTCTAGACTCTTTTAATTTCCGAACCAATTATCCAGATTCCTGCATATCCGGATAATACTACCCCCTATTAGTCCGGATAATTAGAGTTCTATTGTACAATAGTGGCAAAAAAACGGACCGATCCTTGTAGCTGAGTTCAGAGCCTTGTTCACTCCAGAGCACGATAGACTGGTAACTAATACTTTCGTGGTTCGAATCCTGCCTGGGAAGGAAACTTTTTTATGTTCCTTATTCAAATTTATTCCCAATACTTTTCGATTGCTGGTAAAATTCATGTTCTGGGAATAATAAGTTAGTTAAGTAGTAAAATATCGCTGAAATCGAATAAGGAACAAAAACAAGTTTCCTTCCCAGGCAGGATTCAAACCACGAAAGACTCAGTTACCAGTCCATCGTGCTCTGGATTGAACAAGGCTCTGAAATCAGCTACAAGGGTCGGTCCGATTTTTTTTTTTGCCACTACTGTACATAGATCAAATGGAAATACTAAGACGAAAGTGGAAAACAGGAAAGATTGGAGAATACTGTATTTGCAGTGCGGAACACTATGAATGAATGAATTCACAATAATAACTGAAGAAACTAGAATAGGTCTGTTGTATCCTGGTATTGCATCTTACGTATTAGGGTTACTAGACAATAACACTGGTATTTGATCCAAAGCAAAGTAATTAGGATATGCAATACATTTCACTTTAGTTTCATGTTATGCAATAACGTTACGTTCAATAAATGATTTTACTTCGAATGAAATAAGCGAAGCTTTTATTTTATTTTTTATCTGGCTGGCAACAATATGGAACAAGGATACACGCACGTACGCAGATTTGAAGCGTTGGGTTTTCCATTTAGATTGAGAAGTGCGCCAGTTGAATGCAATCTCAATGTTTCTCGATTTAATATTATCGACAATTTTCTATCTGGTAGAAGCCGAGGGCATTTAATAATGCGGGTAGCTTGGGTGAATTGAGCAAGGAGAAAACCTAGAGAGAGGAGAAGAGAGATTTTATCGGGAGAGAGAGAATGAGGCTTAGAGAGATACAGAGCTGAGCTTCTGTGTCTACAGTATCAGAACAGTATTCTGTAATTTCCTGCCGTAGTAGATCCGAATCCTGCCAGGGCGGCCTTATTTTTAATTTTAGAGAGAAGACACAAATATATTCGCAATGTTTTTACACGAAAGAAAAAATTATCTAAAATCACATATTATTGAAATTGTAATTATGTTTCAAACAAGTTTAAGACTTTTCACCGCTGTGGAGTAACGGTTAGCTTGCCTGACTGTGAAACGAACGAGCCCGGGTTCAAATTTTTTTTATTTTTTATTAGGTTATTTTATGACGCTGTATCAACATTTAAGGTTATTTAGTGTCTGAATGAGATGAAGGTGATAATGACGATGAAATGAGTCCGGGGCACAGCACCGAAAGTTACCCAGCATTTGCTCATATTGGGTTGAGGGAAAACCCAGGAAAAAACCTCAACCTGGTAACTTTCCCCGACCAGGATTCGAACCCGAGCCACCTGGTTTCACGGCCAGACGCGCTGACCGTTACTTCACAGGTATGGACTTCAAATGCTCTTTGGGACAAATTGCCTGGTTGGGTTTTTTCGGAGATTTTCCCTCAACGACTCGAAGCACAATTGCTGCGGAGTAACTTTCAGAGTTGGACTTCGGACTCATTTCGTCTTCAATAATCATCTTAATAGTTACAGATTGATCAGGAAGATATGGCGGACGTTTCCGGGATTCGCCTACAGATGGCATCCGTCTGCAGGAGCTGCCAGAGCAGTGTATATTAGAGAGTACCGCATTCTCGGCGGCGGCGGCCATATTTACTCCTTGCTCGGCATAGAAGCATAAGCAGTAATGCTAGAAGGAAGATCATTAAAAGGCGATATCATACATGTTGTTGTGGTTTATTGAATACAGGAGACAAGGATTATTGTCATAGTGAAATGACTCATTAGAGATAACACTTTATCATTTATGTTATGTCCATTTTAATAGGGATAACAGCAGCAATTTTCTACTGCAATTCTCATACCAACATTTCGACTGCCATATTTAGCAGCTTGTTGTAGTACAATTGCTATAACAGACAATTTTCTTAACATAAATATATTCTAGTCCTAAAATACAGTGATAAGACGTTTTCAAAAATGTTATAACATGTTGGGAACGTATGAATAGAGACTTCAAATCCTTTAATTTCAACTCATTTTCTACCAACGTTTCACATTTTCTGCATATAGAATTATATCAATACGAATTTACAAGAGTATGCAAGTGACATTACTTTATACGACTTGAGAGTCACTAATGTGCTAATAAAATTTATAGATTCATCCCTGTTATCAGTTATTAGAGATGAAAAACAGTTTTCAAAAATACTATATAACTTATTTTGTTTTATTTTGAACAAAACTGTTCCCAACAAATAGTAAAGAGCTTGTTGTTCACTCAAGTCTCTATTTATATTTTCAGTTAAATTACAATTTAGCCTATATAAATTTCCTTTTACTAACATTCATCTTCACTAGACCTTTCTGTTTCGGATTTACTTACATTTGTACCTAGAAACTCAATTAATTGTTCAGAATCGCAAACTGCGAAATTTTAATGCTTCGTTTTTTAGAAAAACTAAGAAATCGCAATGCAGTTTTGAATTATTTTGCAACCGGGATTGGATTTATGGAACGGACAGTAGAAAATAAATTTTCTAACGCTTCCTGCATGCATCTATCTGGCATAAGATGTTTGAAGTTCGCATTATTAAGACAATTTTCATGAAAATCAAGAACTGCTTTTGTTACCAATATTATACCAGTTTGGGATGGCTTCCAACGTCCCCTTTTGCCCACCTTGATGTTTTCAATTATTAATATTTTGTCATTATTTACTTATGCCTTTTAAGGAACCCGAAGTTTCATTGCCGCCCACACATAAGCCCGCCATCGGTCTCTATCCTGTGCAAGATTAATCCAGTTCCTATCATCATATCCCACCTCCCTCAAATCCATTTTAATATTATCCTCTCATCTACGGCCTTCCCAAAGGTCTTTTTTCCTCCGGCTTCCCAACTAATACTCTATATTCCCAACTAACACTCTATATGCATTTCTGGATTCGCCCGTACGTGTTACAATTCCTGTCCATCTCAAACGTCTGGATTTAATGTTCCTAATTATGTCAGGTGAAGAATACAGTGCGTGCAGTTCTGTGTTGTGTAACTTTCTCCATTCTCCTGTGATTTCATCCCTCTCAGTCCCAAATATTTTCCTACTTACCTTATTCTCATACACACTTAACCCTCCGCTGGACACGTTAAAAATGTTACGTGTATTGGCAAATGGGTCATGGGGTCTCAAAAGACCTCACACGCCCAGCGAAGGGTTAATCCTGTTCCTCTCTCAAAGTGAGAGTCCAAGTTTCACAACCATACATAACAGATAACATAACTGTTTTATAAATTGTAACTTTTAGATTTTTTGATAGTAGAATAAATGAGAAAATCTTCTCAGCCGAATAACAAACATTTCCCGTATTTATTCTGCGTTTCATTTCCTCCCGAGTGTCATTTATATTTGTTACTGATGCTCCAAGAT
The DNA here is from genome assembly GCF_040183065.1 of Periplaneta americana. NCBI lineage: Eukaryota > Metazoa > Arthropoda > Insecta > Blattodea > Blattidae > Periplaneta > Periplaneta americana. The sequence goes on from NC_091130.1 coordinate 48,998,215, forward strand.
GCATGAATTTTTCTACCTCTTCGAAAGATTAATTTCCAATTTCATTTCCTCCCGAGTGTCATTTATATTTGTTACTCATGCTCCAAGATACATGAATTTTTCTACCTCTTCGAAGGATAAATTTCCAATTTTTAAATTTCCAGTTCGTATAATATTCTGGTCATGAGACATAATCATATACTTTGTATTTTCGGGATTTACTTCCAAACCTTTCGCTTTACTTGCTTGAAGTAAAATTCCCGTGTTTTCCCTAATAGTTTGTGGACTTTCTCCTAACATATTCACGTCATCCGCATAGACAAGAAGCTGATATAACCCGTTCAATTCCAAACCCTCTGTGTTATCCTGAACTTTCCTAATGGCATATTCTAGAGCAAAGTTAAGAAGTAAATGTGACAGTGCATCTCCTTGCTTTAGCCCGCAGTGAAAATATTATGTCGTTGAGAAAATTAATGATAGATGTATATTCTTCGTCTTGTTTGTGACTTTATGCTAATTTTGTATAACAACAATTGATTAGACATTGATTAACTGCACAACAACACGGCATTCTTCAAGATAACGATGGAATATCACACTAGAAACCTGTGTTCCTACGCAAAGTCTTGCGGTGTACCGAGTCTCCGCAGGAGTAAATATGGCCGCCGCGTCGGCATTTGTCGGATCAAAAGAATGCGGTACTCTCCAACAAACACTGCTCTGGGAGCTGCAGATATCCAGAATAGTCACAGCGACTTTAATAAGTGGACTGTGGTTAGATCAGGGGAGTGTAGCTCCTTCGGACAGATGGCGACTTGGTGAGTCGTGGAATCGATGGCGGCATGTCCTTCTTGTTAAGATATAGCAGATTCAGGTACATGGATTGCGAACATGTCATCGATCTGAGGAAGCTGCAGAACAACATCACAAACAGGCGGAGGTGTTGTCTCCATTCAGAACTGGTTGCTGTGGTTGAATCGTTATGACATCATTAAATTAATTATGAACCTGAAGAGCGATCCTAAATGGACTTTAACAATCATTCCAAAAGTAGATTGCACAATAAGCCTAAGAGTGCGGTGCTTGCCTGCGGGCCCTCCTCCGAACAAAAAAAAAAATATATATTTTTCACCACTCTCCTTGTTCGTTTAGCATCTGGTGAGCGTGGGTTCAAGAATCTCTTGCGAACAAGTTTAGGTCAAGAAAATCTCATCATTCTAACAATACTATTCACTTCAAAGGTCAACTGGTGTTCGTGTTTTACTTATGTTCGTTTAAGTGCATTTTATTTTTTAAGAAATTTAGATACAGGTGCAAATAGTCGTAGTTGATGCCGCAGGCTATTAAACATCATTGTCACTACCACTACCCCTACCACTACCACTTCTTCACGCGTTAGATCTTTCGGTCCTTTGTAGCCCCTTACAACTGTTGTGTACACCTCGTTTCGGGTTTTCCTATATTTCTTTTTTTTTTCCTTTTGGGCGGTACATAAGTGCTTATTCGAGAAATATATTTCTATCCATATATTGTACAGTCTTAGAAACAATTGATGACGCGACTCTTGGTGCTGTAAATGTTATTATCGCACTACTTATTACGCTAATTTTTTTTCCTGGAACTTGTTCTAGCTACTTAAGGACGACATAGAACAAAACAGAACGGAATGTTACAGTCCGCGTCACCGTTTTTGGCGTGTGAAATAAGTAATGGGAACGTTAAGTGCTAGTGTTTTATAATTGTATCAGTCAGTCTGACAACTGTGTTTGGCAAATGGCTGATGTGACGTGTATGGGAAGTGGTACCATTCTCAGCTGCACTAGCAACATGCTCACAAACTGGGCACTATATGTCTAGCACACGCAAAAAAACGCTGGAGCCAGCTGTATTACCTTTGTTAGTTCGCTTGTGAACCTGATCGCTCCTCCTATGAACATGTGCAGTGTCTCCTTTCAGGGACTTCGAAATTATCTGTTCGCCATCAATTAATTCTAAGGCTGTATACGGTCTCATCATTGATCCCTGTATCCTATTATTTTAAATTCTAAACTCCAGGCCGTGGGTTACGCAATGGGCTAGACCAGCGTTGTGAGACACAGCCTAAACGGAGCGGAGCGCTCCACTATAACTCGTTGCGTGCTCCGGTGCTTCCACAGACATAAGCAAGTTCACGCTCCGACTGGACGTCTCTAGCACCACAACCGGTTTCGGAGCTTACAACTCTGACACTACTGGGCTAGACTCTCATCCATTAAAAAAATTATTAGATTCGTAAGCTACAAAGAGTACAGAACCAGGTTCCCTAATTTACTGAGCGAAATTTATTTCACGTATAGGTTGTACTTTTCATGATTATCATGTTTTGGAGGAAGTGAGCGGTTTTCTTTCTTGGCTCAGAAGTGAACCTCACTCACTTCACGGGGGGCAATGGTAAAGAGGTACATTTTGGTCAATCAAATGATATACTCAACAAATCAGTAATCTTTTCTTTCCTGACAAGCTGTTCACTTCTCTCGGAGTCTCTGTCATATGCTATGTTGCAATTTCCTCTCTATTATTTCGACCTCGTCAGAAAAGAAAGCGGGGGTAAGTGCTAAATGCGATAACACTGCGAGTGTTGGAGTACACTAGAAATCGCCTACTGAGATTTCTGGGGCAATGGTATTGGTCGTAATGCAGCTAAATTTCTTCTGCAGAGTTCTACTCTACGTGTTGTTTTGGGATATATCTGAAAAGTTCGCTACGCCATTTATACGACATTACAAGTTGTCATTCACTTTCTTCCTTTTCTCCTCAGTGTTACTCTGTCGTTGACAAAAAGAAATGCTGAATTGTCTGTTTCGGAAACGTTGACTATTAATATTATTGTATTATTATATTATTTTAATTACTCCCTCTGTTACAAAATTTGGTATAGAAAGATGTAATTAATTCTGTTAAAAAATATAGAGTTGGGGACAACTGGCCACAGAAAATTGGCCACAGATGCAACTCGCCACATAATTGAAATTCGTATCAAAGACAATTAGCCACATAATTGAAATTCGTATCAAAGACAAATTCAAGTCAATACTGAAATTCGCAACAATTTATAATATATTTCTATGGTAACACAAGACAAATCCAGAAGCTGTAACCTAATTATGAGCTATGGCGGAAGAAATTCGCTTCACAAAATCAGGAAGAGGCTCTGACAAATTAATATAGCTTGGCTACATGTACACGAGACTTTGAGGAAATAAGAATGGCGTTGTTTGGCGCTGTGACATGCGTGGCGGGTGTAATGCAACAGTCACGTTATCAGAAGATGGAAGCAGTGTCGTCAAAGAACCGTCTGAACACAAGAATCATTCTGCAGACTGGGGAAGGATTAAAGCAAAGGAATGTGTAAAGAACATGAAGGCAAGGGCGGGACTTCCCGAGAACCAACGTCTGTCATTATTCAAAATAAGTTACAGCGTATTGCAAGCGAAACCAATGTGAATCTACCGAAGAAACCATCTATTAAAATAACTCTGCGCCGTGCCAGGAAGCTGCACCTACCACCTGAACCAAGGAATATTGACGAACTGAACGTTATAGCCGACAGATACACTAAGACCGTACAAGGAGAAAGGTGATTGTTATATTTTGAACCTGGCGACAACGTGAAAGTTATCATATTTTTCGCTAATTCACATTTAAATAAACTGTTTTGGATAATGGACGGTATGGCGAATTGTTTGTCTGTGGCAAATTGTCTATTTGTGACAAATTGTCTATCTGTGGCGAATTATCCCTATTACCAATTTTCTGTGGAAATTGTCCCGGTTACCAATTTTCTGTGGCCAATTGTCCCGAACCGAAAATATTGTATACATTTGTTAAAGTTCTCAGTAATATAATGTAATTTTAATACATTTAATCAACAGTCAAACCAAGGAATTTAACATGAGTCTGAAATTGAACATTCATGGTTTCTTTTAAAGAAAAAAACATTTTCTGTGTTTTATTAACATTGAGACTAAATTCATTCGCCTGTTATTATTCGGTTGAGAAGCTTTTGTCATACAATCTACTCTCAAAAAAGCTGATAGTTAGAATTTATAAAACAGTTATATTACCTGTTGTTCTGTATGGTTGTGAAACTTGGACTCTCACCTCGAGAGAGGAACAGAGGTTAAGGCTGTTCGAGAATAAGGTGCTTAGGAAAATATTTGGGTCTGATAGGAGGGATGAAGTTCTAGGAGAACGGAGAACGTTACACAACGCATTGTATTCTTCACTTAATATAATTGGGAACATTAAATATAAACGTTTGAGATTGGCAGGACATGTAGCACGTATGGGTGAATCCAGAAATGCATATAAGAAGTTAGTTGGAAGACCTGAGAGAAAAAGACCTTTGGGGAGACCGAGATGTAATAATAATAATAAATAATAATAATAATAATAATAATGATTTATTTTAGCTGGCAGAGTGGATAGTAGGATAATATTAAAATGGATTTGAGGGAGGTGGAACTGGATTAATCTTGCTCAGGATAGAAACCGATGACGGGCTTATGTGAGGACGGCAATGAACTTCCGGGTTTTCTAAATAAGTATCAGTACAATTATAATTGCAAAGTCAATAAGTTAAAAATATACTTAATAGGGATAAAGTGTACAACTGCATTATTTATAACTGTGTTACTACAATTGAATCTTCTATTTTCAAAACCCCCCTAAAGACAATTTTGTTCAGGATTGAGTTATGCACACATTGCTTGCTAAGAATGAATTCTAATGATTTATATTGAAATCAAAAAACCACTAAATTTGAAGCAAAACGTTTGTTAAAAGTCACTATTAACTTGAAAATTTCCTCTATTTTCCACCAGTTACTGTCAAAATCCTTTAATTTGTGAAAGTGACTAAAGGGGATTTTGAATCTATAGGATTCAATTGTAAAGTTAGCAAACTTAGCTAATATGATGAAAGATGAGTGGAACGGAGAGAATTTTTCTCTGTTCCACTCATCTTTCATCATATGATGACGCAGAATATCTGCACGGAAATATCATATTAGGATGTACTTTGGCACATCATAATAATAAACTTAACTAAACTTAATATCAAAAGAATTTTTAGGAAAATGAATAATTAACCTACATCAGTATACTTAGGCCAATGCGCTAGAAAGTTGCTTAATAAATAGAAGATTTTCAAGAATATTTTCATCACTACCATAGATACTGCACTTAATTTGCAAGCACAGTATTAGACATTCATTGAACAAAACACAAGCTGATACGTTTCACTATGATAATGGCGAAGTACCGTAAATCATATTTCCATTCAACAACTCTTTCCACTCCAAGAATCTCTCCTTCGATGCGCGGTTGAACGCCAATGATTAAGGATCGGAAAGTGGGAAGGCAGCCTTTCCATAAGATTTTCAGTAACCTCAATGGACGAGGACTAATACAGTTTAGCCTCCGTTCCAACATGGATTTCCTATTCCCAACGTTCGACAAATGTGAGTATTGACTCCACTTCTGAGAGTATTATACAGGTCTACTATATTATTTCTATTGCAAAAACATCAGACCAATAACATTGGCAGACCACAAGGATTCTGAATGCTAGAAAACAGAAATTTCTGAGTGTTTTAGAGAGAGACTCCAAAAGTTGGGTAGCTGCCCTTTTTTAAAGGGTAACCATTAAAAGGTTCACCTACTGATCAATCAATAAAAAAACAATTTAATTCCTTATTAAAGGGTTTATTTTCTGAACATTGAGATCTCTCAAAACATTTAGTGAAATATTTAAAACTAAACGCAGATGTAGTAATATAAAATTTTGTAATAATACCACGTGCTCCAAATAAAATCCCGTTCACTTTCCAATTTGGAATGTCATACTTTACAAAAAACAAATGGGAATACATGGCTCGTAATGTCTTTTTTTTTTCTTTATTTACTTCTTCTGCTTGACCGTCATCCTTCTCGAATCTCAGAATTGGGTCCAAAATGTATCCGAACGTCTTCTTTCTATAGAGCGCAACAATATCTTATCGTTTTATAGAGCCGTCCGTTGATATGCAATGCACACCTTCAAATAGGCACTTCAAAGATATTTAATTTCCTTAGCGATCCAGCAATGCTGTTTCTCACTTTATGGTGACGATTATTACGCAGCAAATCACGTTTCTTGCAGAAACCAAGAACATGGACTAAGGTTTCAATAATATTTTATATAAATTTAAAAAATGATAGTCTAGCAAATATCCATTAAAAGTGAACATTTTCAATCATGTCTACAAACATTAATCAGATACCCTACATATTATTACAATAATGTGTGTAAATTAAAGTATCAGAATTTAAAATAAAGGTGATAATTCAAAATGCTCAAAAAATCTTTGAAGACGTCTATATTAATTTTTTTTCACAGTTTGATGTTTAATACCAAACGTTTTTAATATGACTCATGTACATTTGGATATACTACCCTACTACCATAAGGTAGTTCCATGGCTGACAAAAATTTTTAAGAGGTACACCATAACGGATGCTCAAGTCAGGAATACATGGTTCATAAATACTTTTCCAAATCAACTTCCTTATTGTTTAGAAACCAACTGTAGGACCGAGAACTACAGCTTTGCTTTTCTTCGGATGAATGGCTTTATTATCAGCTCTTCGGATGAATCCTGTTGAAGAGATGCACTGCACTTCTTGTAGATGTGTCATTTTTTATTTCGAAAAGCAGAAGCTAATGTTGATCTTACTTTATGATGGCGAGTGTTTCTTAGTAGTTCCGTATTAGGCAGAATCCAAACACATGACCAAGGGTTTCATTCTCGCTACAGTCAGTATAACGGCAGCGGATTGCGTTAGGGCATCTACCAAGGACTGCTCGAGCCGCCGCGGTGTTAGAGGACATTTTCAGAGCGTTAGTCCATTCCGAAATTGATAAACCTTTTCTGTTATTGACCCAAAAGTTGTCTTTAGGGTAGTCTGCAAAAACCTCTTTATCGTAATATATGCGTTTTCCATGTATCAAAAACTCATTGTCTTGATGTTTTTCTTGTTTTCGTATCCACGGTATTCGAAATACTATTCTGGTTTAATTGTCATCTGGCTAATACAAGTAATGGAAGATTGTATCTCTTTTCATAATCAGTTTCCTTCAAGTCAAACATCACTTACAAATTTATAAGTATACATTTTCAGAAGTTTCAGTAAAATTTTCCAAACAGAGCTGTATGGCATTTGCAAGTGTTCGCTTCATGTCTTAGCACTGCTGGACAATAACTGATTTTTGACTTTCATAAAGAACCTTTGAAACCTGAATATCACTAATGTTTGGACTTCTCGACTACATTTCATCATGAACTGAACTAGTTACTTCGAAATTCTTAATTTATTACTGCACGATAACAAATTATCCTACAAGAGCTGTTTCTCAGATGCATTTTTTGTCTGAAATCTTAATCAGGCAGTGAAATTTCTACAACAGTCATACTAATATTGCACCTAATCAATTTTGCTTCAAATTTAAATAAATTTACTCAAACTTATAAAATATATTTCAGAAACAATCCAAATGGCTAATAAAATTATATTTATTTTTCGAACCTTAATTGTTGCATCATAATAATGGAAGCTTTTGATTTACCTACCACGAAGTAACTACCGTCAGATGATGATACTTTGTGTTTAAGGGGTTACTTTGTGCCAGTTTATTTCTCTAAATATAACCGAATACTATCCATTATATAAGGTGCACTGGAAAGTTTTATTGGTTTTATGTAAAAATAGACATTTTAAGACTGCGTTTAACGTGTGCAGTTAGGTATCACTTATATATATTGTAGTCGCAATGGTTGTTTGAAAGTTTCTAATATTGGAGGGAAAATTTGTTAAGCTTTGTTTACGAAATACTAAGGTCATTGTAATTCATCTATCAGATTTGAGGGAAGTATATTTATGTAATGAAATAATTAAAAATGCAATTATAATAATTATTATCTAATAGATGGCATTTATTGTATTTAAAAATAATTAATTTAATATGCAGGTTGGGGTAACTTTGTGTCAAACATTTTTTTTTTCAGAAAGTCGTCAGATAATGATTAGAAATTATGCAAAGGCTCCTGAAAAATGCAATTAGATTAAATGTTCACAAGAGAACTTAGAAAAGTGTCTCAAGAAAGTCTACCTTGATCAGAAACATTTCAAAACAACTTGCCAGGTGGTTTGACTAGAGCATATCAAGCAGACAATCTGATAACCTCAAGGAGAGACTAGCGTCCAACATCAGACGGAGCCAGGCTGCTGTATCAAGAGAGGTTATTGAGGAATACCTAAATAATTTGCCAGTAGAAATTGTTGGGATGCCTGACCAGAATTGAAGAACTCGAGGTAAGACGTTCACCATCTCTTGATGATGAAGCATCAGTATTTAAATATCTCCACTACGACAACTGTGAGGAAAGCCACCTTTGACGAACTTTCCATTGGACAATACGCTATCATCTGTTATGAAGATGAATTGTTTCCTGCCAAACTCAGACACATCAATAAGAATGTGTGACTGTGAGTTGCATGCAGAAGAGCAAGAAACATTGGAGGCGGCCCAATGAGAGACATGCTGTTACGACATTGATAATATTTTGATGAATATCCAACTCCTCTCTGAGTTTTCGCATGAAAGGGTTAGCATACTTATGAGGATCTTCTTAAAAGTGACTGAATTAATATTGGCATGATAACGTAAATGAATCTGAGATCTGTGTTCTTTATGCTTTCAACGTTGATTATGATTGTGATGAAAATTCACATTTGAAGTCCTGTAATAAATAATTTTCTAAATAGATGATTTCTTAAACTTTATGTTCCTGTATACCCTTCAGTTGTATACTGTAAGATAATGTTTCACAATGCTAACTCCCGACAGTCTATCTTTGTTCCACAAACAAAAATCGTATATGGCACAAAGTTAGCCTTTTGAGGCGTAACTTTAGGCCACCCATTAATGACTGTTTAATTAATTATAACATTACATGGCATGACATGCAATTCAGCCTGAAGATCTTAAACTAGAAGGTTCAAGATAAATGCTGATGGGCAAGTTTTGACATTAACCAGAATTGTCGGTTGTATGGCAGCAAGGTAAAGTTCGAAAAGCTCACAAAGTGGCATAAAGTATTCCCATCTGACGGTATATCTCGTTATTTACACATTCAATATCTGCTTAGTTCATCCTGACTGCTGAAGTTGTTCAGAAGTTATATTAATTTCAACTAGATATATAACATGTTAATTACTTTATGATAACGCTAAAGGCCTATATAAGGTTAAATTCATACCAGAACGATAATTAAGCACTCAGAAGCAAAGTGATACCAATGACGTTTTTAAAAAGTGAGATAAGTGTATATTATAAATCTTTAATGTCACTTCTGTTCAGAGAAAAAGTGATATAAGTGTAGTTCCAGTCAATGCTGTTCCCTTTTGGTCTATCTCTTGTATTACAATGCTTCCAGAGTTTTGACTGAGAGGCAAACCAATACAAGTGCGTTGTTTACATGGTGTTGTTGCGTTTCTTCTGTATTTGACTAATTCATTTGCCATAAGAAGAGAGGTAATATATTACAGCGCTTACTTCTTGTAACATGTTCGTGGAAGGACTGCACACATTGAGCTCGACCAACTATACAGTGATTCCATAAGGATAACTTTCGCTAAGTGGAGTAACTTGCAAGAGCTAAAGAAATTCATCCCAGCCATACACCACTCTTTCTTTGATGACCTGAAGCATGAGGAGGGGTCTTTAATAAGGACTCCAGGACGTGGACGTGGAAGAGTGTGTGGAATAAGAAGTTCAAGGAATACTCACGCTAACAGGCCTGCAGATGCACTTCATGACAGAAACACAGATGTTGCAGCAGAGAGAGACGTGACTTATCCAGATGAAGCTAGTGACGTAATGGACAGCGATTAAGTCTGAATTTCATTGAAAATTACAAATATTCTTAACCCACTTCTTTCGATTGTATAGACACATTTTTGTGTCATAATATGATAAGAAAGCTCAAACGCTGTTAAGACAGGAATGTTTCAATGTTGTAAGCAATGTTCTTGTTCTTCTTTTAAGTAATATACAAATAATGAAAACCCTTGCTCTTGTATTACTTCTCCACAGAAATATTTCCGTGGAAAAATAATACAACAGACTTTAGGACACAATTTTACCTAAACTGTTTTAGAATAGATAATTTCTATTTAGGAGTTAAAAAAATATAGGTACCAACATATACAACTGTAAATTTACAGCAACATAGACCTATAACAGATTTTTTAATTTCCTTTTCAACTTCAAAGTTGTCTCAAAACTTACTAAATGTCACGTCAATCACTTTGCTTCTGAGTGCCTCAATTATACATTAAATATTATAATTTTACTAAAGCTAAAGTGTACGTTTACTTGGAAGAAATAAAACGAAATGGCGATTTACTGGAAATCTGCCATAATGTTTTAATTATTTTTTATACAAGTGAAAGTACAGATGCAACAGCCTAGATTATTTTTTTGTATAAAAATATAGTTTTAGGGTTATTATTTATTATTACCCGCGCAATTTTTTCCAACAGGAACTTCGTCGGGAAAAATTTTTACATTGTAAAAATGTTTAGAAGACCTGACATTTTAATTGAAGTAGCCTTAGGCAATTAGGAAACTGAAATGAAAATAGGTATTACAATTTATTAATTATAATGACAAAAAACAGATGATACTTTTTGTCATATACAATTCCTTTTACAAATTTTACCTTAACTTACTGCCATGATTGTGCCTTGTTTCAGCAAGTTTCTGTAAATAGCAAATTAATAAGAACGAAGATAAATTTTTATGTCATTCCTACATCTAAAATTCAATATATTAGCATTTATTTTTACATAAACGATTATAAATTGTAAGTGAGAGAATTAGAAAGAATGAGATAAAAAGGAGAAATTGCAAGAGAAAGAGGAGAAGCACGAGGAGGAGGACAGAATAGTACAGGAGGACAAAAATCAGAAAGAAAACATAGGGAAAAAGTAAAAGAAGGCAATGGAAAAAAGAAAGAGGAAAAGGGGAAGAAAATAGAAGTAAAAGAGATCCTCAAAGTTAATACCAGTATACTAGTTACGTGTCATAAGAAGAAACAAACTCAGTTGTCAGGAAACAAGTGACGAAATAACTTACACAATGTAATCTATTGTTGAAAACAAAGAACGGAAGTGGCAAAATTTTCTTTTGTTAACCGCACAATAGTAGACTGGAACAGCTTACCTGCGGCAATCTTTCAGGGTGGTCCTCTTAAAATAAATACATTTAAGGAAAGGTTGAGAAGATTAAACTGAAAAAATGTAATTGGAGGTGCAATGTAATTATTTAAGTTGTGCCATGTACTTAATTGAATTGATATATAATTAATTAAGTTGACATGTAATTATTACATTGATATGTAAAATAATTAAGTTGATATGTAATTAATTAAGATGATATGTAATTAAGTTGGTATGTAATTATTTAAGGTGATATGTAATTATTTAAATTGGTAATAGTTGGGTGACATAGAAGTACAGCATAAATTACAGCACATTATAACTAATAATTTATATCAAGATCTTGATCAAGTTACTTCTGAAGCTTTCCAATTCATTGTTGAATCAATTTCTTCCCTTCCTGGACCTCAACACCCAGCTGTCAAATATTTTAATCTTCGCCGTAATGGGAAACTTAACAAACGATACACCTATACTGAAACTTCCAACCCGCAAAAGCGGAATAAAAGACAAAAAGACAAAAACAGAGAAAGATACTCTTATGATTTAGCGCAATATAATTTCTACAATTACCGAAAGAAGGTAGTACGACAAATAATGAACATTGAAAAACAACGGTTTTGTTCCCTTTCTAAAGATATAGTTGAAAATCATTTTACTGACATATTTGGCCATTCCAATAATATGACTTCGATTAACCTTCTCCCTTCTTGTGATACATCCGAATTTTCTGAATCTATAATGATTACTGAGAAAGAAATGAATATAGCACTCACCAAAATGAAGATTGACACAGCTCCAGGACCTGATCGAATTACTGTCCGAGTTCTTAAACATCTCAAGTCAGCGAAATTTCTGTCACTGCTAGGATCAGCCATGCTTCACTTCGGAGTTGTACCTGCTCCCCTTCGGAAGGCAATAACTATCCTGATCTACAAAGGAGGTGACCATAGTGATGTGAAAAACTGACGGCATATTACGATCTTCTCGGTAGTGCGACGCCTTATTGAGAAAGTGCTAGATTTTAAGTTAAAACATATTTCCACTTCCATTCACCAAAGGGATTTCGTTTCTACACCAGGGACCCATGTTAACACCTCATTAATTAATGGTTGTCTAAAGCACGCGAAAAATAATAAGTCTGATTGTTTTGTTGCTTTTCTTGATGTAAGCAAAGCGTTCGATTGCATAGGACATGAGCATGTTAAAAGATCACTAGCTATGAATTCTATGCCCTGTAACTTACGAAATTTAATAATTGAATTATTAATAAGGAACCAGATTCAAATTGAAATTGCTAACGGGAAAACTAAGCCCATTGAGGTAAAAAAAGGTGTTCCTCAGGGCAGTCCACTTTCTCCTACTCTATTCAACTTAGCAATCGACGGTATCATTAAGGACTTTACTGATAATGAAGTATCGCACGCCCATGGTTTTTCATTAGATCCTTTTCTAGACAATCTCTCTGCCGTTGCTTTTGCTGATGACATTGCTTTGATTGCAAGTAGTGAAAATGGAATTACATCTCTGATTAGTCTAGCAGAAAGTAACCTTTCTACCCTTGGTTTGGCTATTAACCCTAGCAAGTGCAATTTAATAGCGATTAAAAGTGGTGTCCTATCCCAGTTTAATGTCATGTCCGCTAATGGTTCGCTCATTCAATCCATTTCTAATCCTAATGACCGCATTAAATACCTTGGTATTAATTTTAATGATGAAATCGTTTTTGATAAATGTGCAGTTTTTACCACATTCAGTAAAAATATCTCTAAACTCTGTCTCTCCTCTTTATTAAAACCTGATCAGAAGGTAACGATTATGAATCAATATCTCTGGCCCACTCTTACTTATCCCTTACAGTGTGCTCCACTCTACCAAATCAAAACCAAATTTCTTAATGATTTAGATAAAGTTTCTAGAGGAGCATGCAAACAGCTTATTGGTCTTCCTCATGACTGCCCAGACGGAATGCTTTACTCCCCTAAAAATATCGTGGTCTTTCGTTAATGAAAGCATCTTGGGAAGCTTATGTGCAACACATAAATATCTGTAATACTCTTCTTCGTGTTGATGACTCCCATCTCCACAATGTTAGGGACCTTGTAAGTGAAAAAGTTTCTGCTCTGTCAAAATTGAATATCACAGCTATTGATGCTATCAACTGGTCAGGTCGTAAAATTCGTAAACACTTAAGAAATGACGCATTCCAAACTTGGACAAACCATACCTTGCGTGGTAAAGGGGTTATTGTTTATAGTGATCTCCCCAAGGCTAACTCATGGGTAAGCAATCGAAAGGGCCTATCTTCCTCAGAATGGACCAATGCTTTAAAAATGTCAAGCAATATTTCGGCGGTTCGCGCAATACCGGGCAGAACTCTAAGTACAACCCGCTGCCGTCATCCAGACTGTAGTGAGCTTGAAACACTTGGACAATGCCCCAAAGGCGAGCTGCTGATCAATGCTAGACATCATTGTGTACGACATGCTTTGGCGATATCGTTAAAAACTTTAAATTGGGAGATTCATGAGGAAGTACATTGTGTATCATCATATGGTTCTTTTAGACGGGCAGACATTATTGCTATCAACGGACGCTTAAAACGGGCTCTGGTTCTTCACCCTACTATCCGTTTCGAAAGAAACCTAAATCAGGCCACCGAGGTTGATATTGAGAAGAAGTCCATATATGAACCTTGTCTGCCGTATCTTTCTCAAAAGTACAACGTCCCTCTTAAACAATAGTCCGTCATTGGTTTGCTGTTTGGCAGTAGAGGTTCAATCACAAAATTCACGTGGAATTATCTTAAGGAACTTCACATTCCTTTTGATTATGTAATGTCTATTCTTATAAATATTATCAAGGATTCTCTTCAAATATTACATCATCATCTCTATTTCAATTAATCAACTTATATTTGCCTTCAACAATTAACTCTCTTTTTTCTTTAATGTATCACATCACATTATTGTACATGTTTATTGTATTCAGGACCCTTGTGGTCACTCAAAATTCTTTGAGCTGATGTCTATAATTTAGAAATTTATTTATAAGTTAGATTTACTTTTGCTTATCGTAGGCGTTATTATAGAATAGTTTTTAATTATAGTCCTAGGTTTATTGCATCTACTATTTATAGATTTACGTTTATTTTATTTTATTTCATTTAGGTTTATTTTATTTTATTTCATGTAATTGTAATTATTGCATATTATATATCACTGCCACCGGGTGTATACCCAATTGTAGTGTTAATAAATACATACGAAACACATATTTAGTCAGAAACGAGATTATTTCAGTATACTGACTATCACAGTCAGTTGTACGGAGACGGTAGAAGAAATAAATGAGGGGTAGGTGGTTCATCTTCGAACTGTAGTGCAGTTTCAGTGCTTAGAACTGGCGAAGAGATAAATTGGATATAATTATAACAGAAATTGTTTTACATAGAACTACTTATGGGAGAGTACCTTGGGAATTGACAGTAGCGAAAAAACGCAGTCCCTTTATCCTTCTTGTATTCCCAATGTTCTCTTCCTGTATTTCCCTTGTTCTCCTATTCTCCTTGTTCTCTTTGCATTCCACTTGTCCTTCTTGCATTCCTCTTGTTCCCTTTTTATTCCAATACTTCTCATTGTATTTCTCTTGTTCTCCTTAAAATACGCTTTTGGTTTTCCTTGTTCTTTTTGAATTCCACAACAAATGGAATATAATAAAACACTAAAAAAAACGAAATTTAAATAAAAGTCACAATAAAAAGGCTGTAATAATAAATCAACCTGGTGATCAAGGAAGTTCAGTGTTGATGAAAAAAGAAAAGAAAGAAAAAGATATATATGTGAGTATATTATATAATATATATAATTTACAAAACTGTCGCAGAGTAAAGGGCTTATAATTTAATGGAATCTGAATTGAAGCGCAGTTTTAGTTTATTTTTGAAACTAGATAATATGCGACAGTCTCTGACATGCTGTGGTAGAGAGTTCCAGAGATGAGTTGCAGAGACGGTGAAAGATGAAGAGTAGGAGGATGTTCTATGTTTATGAATGGAGAGTGATATATGATGTTGTGAGCGAGTATCTATTTCGTGATATGAGGACAAATGTTAAAAACGAGAAGCTAAATAGCTAGGATTAGAGTTCTGAAGAATATTGGAGAGTAATGTGACAGAGTGAATAGATCTTCGCTCTTTGAAACGGACCCAGGACAGCATATTTAGTGAAAGTGTGATACGGTCAGATATACGGACGTTGCAAATAAATCGAACACACGCATTATGAACAGGCTGTAGTCTTTCTGCCAGTGTCATGTTAAGGTCAGTGAACAGAGCATCACAATAATCAAAGAAGAGCGACTGCACTAAATTCTTCTTGAGAGCCAACGGAAGGAAATTTCGAAATCTTTTTAGTGTGTGAATTTTCATTAAAATTATTTTACATGTATGTGATTTCAGTATTCCGACTTATGTTTTTGTCCATATAAATTCCCAGATTTTGTACTGTATCGTTGTCTGGTGTGAATGTAAAAATGAGGAACACACAAGCGAGTTTTTCTGTCATTTAAACTGAATGTGACTGACATCACGGATAAAATATATTGACATATTTACACTAATTTCTATATTTATGCCTATTGTTACCTAACTTTAAAGAAATTATTTCCTTACTGCCTTTTTACGTAGCCTACATGCATATAAGACCACCAAATATTTTTGCATTACAAAAAGAGGAACGAATGGGGTCTAATAGGGTAGAGTGGCATAAATCGCACCGTTTCCTAAATGGCACCACTGCTAGTTTGATAGTACATTATGCAACGAACCTATAATGGTAGGGTAGTAATTAAGACGCAAGTATGACTGTTTGTGAAACGAGCGCAAGCTCGTTTCATAATTTTCATACGAGCGTCTTAATTACCATTATAGGCAAGTTTCATACGACTTTTTATGCTCGACCATATTTCTGACTTGAAAGTATTCAAAATTATGGTTATGTGCGAACTGACCTGAATTGTGAGATGTGCGCAGACGCGAAAGTATTGATTTTTTCCGAGGCCGAATTTCATTGACCTTGATATAACGTAGAGAATAAGATGAACATTACTCTGGTATAACCTGAAAATTGATTTAGAATTGAAAAACGAGATAAATTGAATTTATTTGAATATTATTTACAATTAACTCTAATTATTATAGTAACAGAACATAACCTTCTGCGACAGTATTGGATTTCCAGCCTCCGTGACTTTTCGCTAATTCTCTTTCGATTGCATATCCGAGAATAATCGATACTTGCGGTTTTATAACTGTACAAAGCTGATTTGTCATTGGTTGGACACCTGTACTTTAATGAGCAGGTGTACTTTAATGACATGCATTAAAGGACTGCTACCAGGTGTATAATTATTACATTTCGGCATGGTCGAGCATAAAACATGTTACTGTAGTAACGTGGCATTTAGTGGTATTGTTACAATCTACTACATGAACTTCCACCATGTCACTTGATTTCTGCCACTTCTTTGTGTCTGCAGCGTGGTGATAGTGTATCTAATATAATCGCTCAGTTGAATGTATATTTAGCTAGCATTTTGTAACTAAATAACGGATTTATGTGAAAAGCAATCCATAAACTTAAGATGTTACTGGTTTAAGGAAATATTAAAGAACATTTAACTTTGTTCGATTTTCGAATATGTGGTGATTATAGGTTAGAATTAAGGAAATAATAACTTATGACGTAGTTTGTCAATTCGCACCGGTGCCGCATGAGCAACTGTAGCAATTCTAACCTTACAAAAGTTGTCCCCAAAAACGTTAGCTGAACGAGGAATGCATCAGGTGGGTGCAATATCAAGTGGTGAGAAGGACATTAATACAACAAGTGTAAGTTGTACAAGCGCACCAGGTATTTTGTGCCACCTATGATAATTTTTAAACGTCAAAGAGTTCTTCCTACATTATCAGCTGGTGCTTCTCCAGGATCGTTAGTTGTTTGCTCTGAGTCATGTTTCATCAACAGTGAACTATTTGTCGAATAGCTCAAACATTTTATTTGTCACTAAAACCTGCCATAGGAAAAATGCTGCTTCTGTATATCCACCTATACGATCCATCCCAAAAAATTACAAGCTGTTAGATTATCTCGGGCAAATGGTGTGCTCTTGCTTCAGCTTCCTCATCATAATACTCATAGGTTAGATGTTTCTATCTTCAAGCCATTTCAGACAACGTATATCATGAAGCAATTCTTCGGTGGCTTTGAGATAATCGTGGAGAAAAGATGACGCAGTTTACAGTCTGAGCTGCATGTGAAGCACATGGCAAATTTGTAACAAAAAAAAGCGCATTCAGGCAGTTTAAATAGTGGGTAATTTATGCTTAATTTTTTCAATTTCATTTCAAGAAGCGTTATTCTCTTTCATTAATTTCAATAAATTTGTAATTTTCAATTATTACATTATTCATATTAAATATTCTTCAATATGTTCAATATTAAAAGCTTTCTTTCATCCTGTTCCCTTCAGACAAAGAGGTGCGATTTAAGAAACCGCAGGTGCTCTTTAGGAATCTAGTTGCCTAAATGGCACCACTGACAATTGTTTCGAAAATGTCATTCTTTAATAAAAAGTATTAAATCAAATTCAAGGATTCTTTTTTACATAAAAGGTAAATGTTCTGGGAATGTATTTCTGTAAAGGAATGTAAAAAATAAAAATTGTATTGTTCAATAAAAATTATAAATGCTAAAGTGGTGCGATATAGGCAACCTTACCCTATGCGAGTAGGCCTAAATACGATATTTGCAAAGATTTTCTACTTGCTGAAATGTATTTAGTTTTCCTTCGCATTCTCGATTGCATTCGTCGTAGTGGATATGGACATCCCTGTCTTACAATTATGACGCTTTGACGTTAGAAACTGTGCCCTAGAAACTTCTTTGAGAATTAATTAAACACTTTCTTCGAGCTAAGGTTTAATGACTCGTTAAAGAGAGAATGGGGCGATCGTTATCAATTTTGTACGGAGTTAAAACTTCATCTCGAAGTCACATGTTCATAAGCAGGTGCCGGTCGTAGCAACTTGTATTGTTGCAATTAGCGTATAATAGTCTTTCATAAAAGCATTGGAGCGCATTTAACATCAGGAAGAAAGAAAACTTTCGTGTCGCTTGAAAAAGTGAATAAATCTAAAAGTTACGACCTTTGCAAATGACATTTTATTCATGAAAACAGGGCTTTCAATACCATGTATAGCAAAATTGTGCAGATATTTAATTATTTAACTTGGGTAGTTAATAATTATGTATACAGGGTGTCCCAAATTGCTGTATACACTCTTTGAAATACTATTTCACAGCAAATAAATGAGATAGAAATACGATTTTCGCTGTTTATGATTCAGAAACCAGTGGAAAGCCTGGAAATATGTTCATCTGTTCATAAACAAACATGGCGGTGCAATTATCGTTCGATGAACGTAAGTGGATGCTGAAATGTTATTGAATAGTGGAGAATGTTGATGAAGTTCAACGACGTTGGAGGGTTGAATTTGGAATACAACCACCAACAAAGTTAACTATCACAAGAATCCGAGACAAGTTTGAAGTCGATGGAACGGTGCGAAATGTGCTGAAAGGGCTGTGCGGAAGAAAGAGAAGTTCCACCGATAACGAGAGTGTTGATGCAGTCATGCAGGCTTTTGCACAATCCCAAAGAAGTCAATGAGGTAATGTTCTCGTGAGATTGATATCAGCAAATCCAGTTTTCATCGAATTTTGCGAGCTCAAAAATGGAAGTCTTACATTCCGAGACTTATCCACGCATCAAATGAGGACGACCCAGAGATGGATAGGACGAAGAGGAAGTTCTGCGGAGTTCCCACCTCGATCTCCGGATTTTCTCCTCCAGACTTCTACCTATGGGGTGCTCTAAATGACACAATGTACGCCACAGAACCACGAACACTGGAGGAACTGAGAGTTTAGATTGAAGATGCCTGTAATGATATTCCATTAGCAACAATCCAGTAGCCACCGGCGTGGATCAGTCAGTTAAGGCGCTTGCCTGCCGGTCTGAAGTTGCGCTCGGGGGCGGGTTCAATCTCAGGTTAGCTCATTACCTGGTTTTGTTTTTTCCGAGGTTTTCCCCAACCGTAACGCGAATGCCAGGTAATCTATGGCTAATCCTCGGCCTCATCTCGCCAAATGCCATCTGGCTATCACCACTTTCACCGACGCTAAATAACCTCGTAGTTAATACAGCGTCGTTAAATAACCAACTAAAAAAACAATCCAGTTGGTATATCGCTCTGTTGTACGTCTTGTTGGGAGTGTACTGTGGCGGAAGGGGGCCATTTTGAACATGTACGGACTTAAGGAATATAAAACCACAAAAATTGTATTTCTGTCTTATCTCGTTGCTGAGAAATAGTGTTTCAAAATTGTAGGCTATACATTAATTTGGGACACACTGTATTATTAGGCACAGTGCCGCATACAGGAGATATGATATGATATGATATGATATGATATGATATGATATGATATGATATGATATGATATGTGATATGATATGATATGATATGATATGATATGATATGATATGATATGATATGATATGATATGATATGATATGATATGATATGATATGATATATGACATAATAAATGATATGATAAATGATATGATAAATGATATGATATATGACACGATAAATGATATGATAAATGATATGATATGATATGATATGATATGATATGATATGATATGATATGATATGATATGATATGATATGATAATATGATATGATATATGATATGATATGTGATATATAATATGATATATGATATGATATACGATAATATATGATATGATATGATATATGATATGATATATGATATGATATATGATAATATGATATGATAAATGATAAATGATATGATATGATATGATATATGATAATATGATATGATAAATGATAAATGATAAATGATATGATATGATATGATATGATATATGATATGATATGATATATATGATATGATATATGATATATCTATTATTTATAGTTCACAGAGAAATGTACATACACATAATCATTTAAAAACTGACATATACACACTTTATAATTTTACATATAGATATACAATTAGTAATACAATTTCTAAAATTAAATATTTAATATAAGATGTTTTATCTTGCACTTGCTTCTACATACAGGATGTAACAGAACTTAAGCAACAAATTTGGCGGAATGACAGGTCAAACATAGATGATAATTTTTGTTAAGGAATGTACGTATGTTCGATGACACGTTCTTAATCCCTCAAACCAGTATTTAGAATTAAATATACGAG
Organism: Periplaneta americana; assembly: GCF_040183065.1. Classification (NCBI taxonomy): domain Eukaryota; kingdom Metazoa; phylum Arthropoda; class Insecta; order Blattodea; family Blattidae; genus Periplaneta; species Periplaneta americana. Next base: position 49,018,855 of record NC_091130.1, read on the forward strand.
AAGCCATTACTTTATTTATATTTTTGATACGGTTAAACATTATATAATCACATGGCAGTAAAACACAGACTCTCTGCAATACACTGGAAGAAACCGCATAGTAATATCTCCAATAGATTGCGAACTATGGTCAGTTCTGTGCAATCGTATATGATGCGTACACGTGTAGGCTACGTAAAACTGCTACAGAACTAGCCTATTAAGTCCCGTCCAAATTTTGAGAAGTCGATAGCTTCTCTGAAAGGAACGTTATTCGATCATGTAAGAATCGTGGTGAACAATACGTATGTGGAATAGGCTTTCTTCATAGATATCATAGAAAACCACAGTGTCACATAGTGATGCCAAGAGATCAAATCCACGGAATTCTCAACGAAAAAGGCTCTGCTGGACAAGAAACCACAGTAATACCTTTCAGTTGATACCAACACTTCAGTCTAGAAGAACGACACACTACAGTAACTGGAGAAAAAGTAACTAAGTTGCATTGTAAGTTCAGTATTGAGATAATTTATCTTACAAATCAGCATCCTGGAACACGATTATCATACATCTTTGTAACAGTGCCTCACTACAAGTCAGCTACCACTTCTACCTGCACTGAGTCCTTTATCATCTCCTAACTTCCCTGTCAACTCCTTCCACTAGACTATTATTAAATTCTGCTTCATCTTCCGTTCCACTAGATGAAAGACCAACTTGATGTTCTGTATCATTCAACTGTCTTCCTTCACTTTGTGACTCTCTTTCTACCTCAATAACCAACACAGATCCACAGCTTCTACCAGGGTCTTCAAGCAGTTATCAGTTCTGTATTTACGATGAACTAGAAATCTTAAATTATGTTATTAGATTCGTCTTTCTGAAAAAAAAATGGTGTGTACATTTAATTAAAGTGCGGTTGGCTCTGCATTATCTTATGATATGAGAAAGAACATTTTCTGCAAAAAAAATTTCTGTAATGGAAAATGTTCCCCAATGAATAATGATGGAGCAGTGGTTGAATGAATTGGCAGGACAACCAAAGTACTAGAAGAAAACTGGCACTGTAAGAGATCAAAAGCCGGTCACCTTTGTCATAGATCTTTGTCTAGCTGACTAAACCACGGATATCTTCTTCATTTTATGTAAAAACAAAATTTAAAAAATTATTTGAGCCGATTTCGAGCTCATGGCCTCAAAAATGAAGAAAATAAAAATATTGAAAATAATTCAACTTGTAGGCTAATAACGTTCTATTATTCTCCGTCCTATAATTATGTTTATGCTCGACCATGCCGAAATATACTAATTATACACTCGGTAGCAGTCCTTTAATGCATGTCATTAAAGTACACCTACTCATTAAAGTACAGGTCTTCAGCCAATGATAACTCAGCTTACATGTGTTCAGCCAATGACAAGTCAGCTTTGTACCGTTATAAAACCGCAAGTATCGATTATTCTCTGATATGCAATCGAAAGAGAATTAGCGAAAAGTCACGGAGGCTGGAAATCCAATACTGTCGCAGAAGGTTATGTTCTGTTACTATAATAATTAGCGTTGATTGTAAATAATATTTAAATAAATTCAATTTGTCATCTCGTTTTTCAATGTCGAATTCAATAATCAAGGTTATAATATTATAATATTATCAAGTTTAACGGGACTACGTCAAGGTCAATGACATTATTGTTCCTCGGAAAAAATCAATACTTTCGAGTCTGCGCACATCTCACAATTCACGACCTAGAACAAGGTCACTTCCGATCTTGTCAGATACCTACAAATAAAATGTATACATCTGAATACCGGTAATTTCAAGTTAGAAATATGGTCGAGCATAAAAAGTCGTATGAAACTCGCCTATAATGGTAATTAAGAAGCTCGTATGAAAATTATGAAACTCGCTTGCGCTCGTTTCATAAATATCCATACTCGATTCTTAATTACTATCATTATAGGCTCGTTGCATAATGTACTAATATTATATTGGTAAACATTATTATGCTTCCGTATAAGAATTAACAGCATTCTGGGTCGGCGGTAATGAAGCAATGATAGTTTTTCTTCAAATAGCAGGACCCTTAATTTGCCGTTATTCGTCCCGACTCTATGAGGGTAAGAGAATATCCAGAATACACTACAGCCGATGGATCGATGATGATGATGATGATAATGATGATGATGATGATGATGGTGATGGAGAATTGCTAGGATGTCACAGGGAACCGAAGTACTCGGAGATAACTCCTATCTAACATGAACCTTAGACTAGTCTAGCATAAGTTATAAGTTCAGGATACAGCAGGATTTGAACCCGGCTCTTCTGCTGGTTTATGAGTAAAGACCGTTTTCTTAGTCCCACATCATTAAAATAAGTATAAGTGTGCACGGGGTGTACATTATGTCACGTGTCCTTCAGTAGACACCCTGCCCGCAAACTCAAGTAACGGGCACTATAGGTTCACTCTACATAGATTCCTTACTCCTAAACAAGCACAGTACTTCAGTTTAGCAATGTTTATAAAGTTAAATTTTACAGCAAAGATTATTCTAATATAGGTTTAAACATTTTCATTACCCACCGGCGTACCTCAGTCGCCTAAGGCGCTTTCCTGCCGGTCTGGAGTTGCAATCGTGCGTGGCTTCGATCTCTACTTGGGCTAATTACGTGATTTGTTTTTTCTGGCGTTTTCTTCAACCTTAAGGCGAATGTCAGGTAATCTATGGCGAATCCTCGGCTTCATCTCGCCAAATACCATCTCGCTATCACCAATTCAATCGAAGCTAAATAATGCGACGTTAAAAAACCAACTACAAATATTTCATTGAGAGCAGTACCAGTGTTAAAGTTGTACGGGTGCTTTAAGTTGTGTGAGCAGACCTTAAAATTTTAGACGAGTCTAAAAATAATCTTACAACACCGACTGCCACGCGAGTCACAACCCTCTCGTAGTGGGCAGTGACCTTGACAAGATTGCTTTACGTGAACGATTCATTATTATCAATAGAATATTAATATCTAATTACACCCTGTATTTCTATCTCCACTTCACATTACCTCCTATTAAGTCCCGGCCAACGTTCATGCAAACATATTTTCCAAGTCTCTTTGCTTTCTTAGACACGCCTTCCTTGCTGATACATTTTTCGAACACTTAATCACTTTGTGTAATACTTTGCAAGATCAAGATCTTAAAATAACACAGCCACATTTAAAATCGACGGATTTACAAGCAAACTTGGTTTATGGGCAACATCACTTGCCAAGAAGAAATTTGATTCATTCCAGTGTACGAAAAAACTATTTTAGCTACGTATTGTGCGACACTACAAATTTAATACTGGGATATGAAATTAAATTTGCACAATTTTAAACAACAGCTTTTTTAGTATTTTACGGAATAAGCTCGAAACAATTTGTTACAACAGTCACAGATGGATTTCGAACCTGTTTTTAGACAATTGCATTCAACTGGTTGATATTTAAAAAAATAATTTAAATGCGTATGTATGCCTACGTACCTAGTGAAGGAATGTTCAAACTATAATTTTATCGCAGAGTGTACGCCAGTTTTGGATCAAAACTATGCAACTTGAGCTTGTAGAAGAAGCAGTTAAATTTTTATAGAATTTCCGAACTCTTATTTATGCAAAGTAACATTTCAGTCTATGATTTCCATAGAAATGTAAGAAATCTCCTCCAATTTGAAAATTTCAGTGTGTTTTTACCGAATATAGAGTTCATATTTTGAGAAGCCACTTTCTCAAGAACAGACACACTTAGGCCTATCACTTCAAAATTGTTTACTTTACAACTACTGAAACACTTTTTTACGTTCAATGACGTTTATATTTAAGTTTTTAGCTACAACATACATGAATGTTATAAGACGTTTTGTTCACCGCTTTGGAGTGACGGTTAGCACCTTCTGATCGTGAAACGAGCGGGCTCCGGTTCAAATCCTGGTTGCAACAAGTTACTTTGTTGGGGTGTTTTCCGAGGTTTTCCCTAAACACATTAAAAACAAATGCTGGGTAACTTTCGGTGCTGGGCTCTGGACTCATTTCGTTGGCATTGTATTGTATTGTATTGTATTGTATTTATTAACATTTCATGGTATTCATACATTGCTTCACAGCTAGATTATGGAACAAGTCAAAAAACTTAATACTATTATAAAGTCTTAATTAAAGTTACAGTCTAGATGAACTATACTGAGTGTTCAGTTAAAAGTGTGTCATGGCTCGCTGTATACCGTCATGTGGCTAGCCGATGAGCCTAGAGAATTCAATTTTCCTACTCTTCCGCAAAGGTATATTACCTAGGAGGCAGAGAAGTTGCCTAGCAAGTACGGCGTTCATTCTGAAGAGTACGTACCGATGCGTACGATAACGCCGGTAGTGGCAGGAATGTGAATTGTTTGGAAATACGTACTGTCGGGATATGGGGAGAGGGTTAAGACGATTACTTACGTATTTGTTGACATTAACTTCGACGGTCAACATGGACACGGAGTATTTGATTTGTGTTGTGGAATGTTACCGTACGCAACCAATGATAACAAATACCCTGCGTACGACTTTCCGGCGCAAAACACAGTTCGAAAGAGGTTATGGTAGCACACAGACCGTACAGACCGCCATCTGTTGCTGCTGTTCAAGTTATACCGTACACGTTCTCAAGTTCAGATTGAAGAACGCCTTAAATAATAGGCAACTTCTCTAACATATAAGCTGAAACTCGCTTCAAATCGGTGACTCAACAACAGTGACGTCATGACACACTTTGAAATGAACCCCCAGTATACAGAAGAGATTTACAATATAGTCTACTATTACAACACAAAGTTTTAGTATCAATTTCATGAAGCGTTATTGAATGTCATGAATTCACTTACAGAATAGAAGGCGTGAGAAATTAGGTACTCCTTTAATTTGGCCCTAAATAATCTTACGCTTTGAGTTTAATTTTTTATATCGATAGGGAGGCTATTAAAAAATTTTACTGCCATATAACGCACTCCTTTTTGATAGCATGATATACTTGCCGATGGAGTATGAAAGTCATTAAGAACTTCATCTCACTCAGGAGCTAGAGAATCATAATCGTTGATAAATCGCCATAAAATAAACCAATTAAAATAAATAAGGCGTTTCGTGTTTTAATTTGTAAATCGTCGCGTAACCCGCACACTGGGAAGCACTGCTTTAAAGAAATCAATAAACAGTATACTTCAACTTATTATTAATTATCTACCTTCTTCTCCTTTAAAAGTTCAACTCTGTGCACAAAAAAAAAATCCTGCTCATGAATTCTTCGTATTCTCCTTTGTAAAGATTTAGCGCTGAAAAAAATTCCATTTTCCCTGAAGCTGTGCTGCTCTGCATGGCAGTATTGGGATACGGGCGCGTTTCGCCGCACTTACACAGGCCTTTGACTTGTATGAGGCCATGCTTCCCGGAACATAAAGAAAGTACACATGTAGCAGCCAGCCTTTCCTCGGCGAGAAAAGCTGAATGCGGAAGTTGCGATGAACAGAGTGCTAAAGTAAATTTATCAAGAAAGATTCCTACTGATATGCAAAGGTGTCGGGCGCTTGCGAGACCAGATATCACAGTGAAGACAGAAATTCGATATTGACTGCAGTATAGTGAACAGATTCCTTATTATATCAACAGAGACCGGATATTTGGCAGAATGCCTTTTTAAATGTATTAAATCTATTTTCATTATGAAAGTAAATCTGTACGAATTATACTTTTGTGATTGAAACGTTACAGTTTTATGTTGCCCTTTTCTGCCTTTGTTAATATAAATGCCTAATTAACCAAATAAATGCTTTTGTTTGCCTTTATTTGGTTTTTACCTATTATTTATTAATTTATTATTAAAAATTGCCTACAGGTATATTTTAATTTATTTCTATAACCGTTACAATGAAAGTGACTTCACCGAATGTATATTATTGTCTTTCAGTCAGTTCCAGTGTTGCCAACTCAGAATTTCATTTACCGCTGTACAAGCTTAAAAAAACCGCCAAACTGTACTTCAAAAACTCCAGATTTTTCTTAACGCATCACTTCCAAATTTGAAATACAAACTATACAGTTCAGAAATTGGAGAATTTTATAAAAATGTACACTAAATTATGGAAAGTGTGTATCACTTCGTAGGCTGTATGTTCTATACAAAATCGTATGGAAAATTAAATCTGAATATTTTGCACTCAATATCACCTTACATCATTTACATCAAACTTTCGAACTATCACCGGCAACTTCTTCCACCCGTTCTTTCAATACATTGCTTTTTCTTTTTT